>NC_136430.1:197682500-198282500 GCF_052849685.1 Lactuca virosa
CCATTAGCCATTACTAAGAAATTTTCATATATTCATTGATTCGATGTATTTTTTATTTGATTAGTTTTAATCGTCTTTTTTTAATAGAAAAAAAGAAAGAAAATAAAAAAATAGATTTTGTAAGCTACCCATGTGTCCTTTATTCGTACGAAATACCATACGAAATAGAACGCTTAGAATGGACATAAAGAAATTCTTTGATTGGTTCTTCCCAAAGGAATGATCTATTTTATTTGACTGATGGGGCCAACAAACAATTAGTTATAACAAAAAAATATCTAAAACAATCTAAATTAGAAATTCAATAATAACTCAAATAAAGAAAAGGGTATCGTCTTTTATTCGAAACGTCCTGTTGTGTTTATAGTTGTATATCTTTTATGGGTTGATATACTCGATTCACTATAAACAATGCTCTGATACCAATCTGTCACACCCCAAAACCGGAACGGCGGAAACGTTCGGGGGCGGAGGACGTCATGTACAATATCACAACAATGCATAATAGTAAACAAGCAAAAACATCATCCACTGCATTAATAGTAATAAATTTAATACAAGTGTGTTCTGAAGTTTATAAGACACCAAAAACGAATAACAAAATAAAAGATGAGTCTTGAATGCGCTCCATCTTCTTAAAACCTGATCACCGCTACCTGTCTACTGGCGACCTGAGAATACAAGTTATTTTGAAAGCGTAGATCAGCATTTAAGCTGGTTAGTTCATAAGTATTTTAGTGTCATTGTTTGTATGAGTTTGATGAATGTACTTGTAAATGTTTGATGTAAAAGTTTGTAAGTGTTTGATGTATATGTTTGTAAACTTCCTAGAAAATCCTATATTTTCTACTAGTGTAGCCTTCTACCAAGACTCGAGTGTTCTCTATGTTTGTTCTTTTGTAAAAGTATGCGTTTTCCCAAGGTATGACTATCATTACCAAAATATAGTTTTTCATTACCGTTTATGTGGGAAGATCACAATTTGAATGAATATGGGAAACTAAGGATGTACTACTAGTTTTATCTAGGTAACTACTAATGTACTAACTACCTTTTAAACTTGTTAGTTAATTAAGGTAAAATGTGATATGATTGTACCATACTAACTGACTAAAAGACGACGATGAAAGACGTCGGAAGAAATGACATTTGGCACCCGTAGACTTGCAAGTCCCACTGTAGCAAGCAGCAAGGTGTAGGATAGTCAATCCAGCATAGATCTATACGCAAATTCACGCTCTCCCTCCAGGAGATTCTGGTTACAAAACGAGCCATAGCAGTTATGCTATGCCCCGAAGTAGTATCTCACATTAATGTTTATAGTATTCTTGTATTTGTATAGTATGTACTAGTGTAGTGTATGTTCTCTCTGTCAAGTATGTAGTATGTTCTCTAGTGTATAGTGTGTAGTATGTGTTGATTCTCATTATAGTGTTCTCTTTCTGTTTCTCTTTATAGTGAGTATTGTCTCTCATAATAGTATTCTCTATCTGTTTCTCTTTATAGTGAGTATTGTCTCTCATAATAGTATGTATTGACTCATGTATGAACTGACTCTTTGTATGTTTCATTGTTCTAGTAATAGCATTAGTAACTTCCTAAAGTATACCTATTATAGTTTACTAGCAATGTTTTTTGTATGTATGAACATGTTTGTATACCTTTGCTACCCAAAAGTATTGAACTGAATGAAGAAACTTTTATATCTATACACATACACATAATATATAATTAAGATTCAAACGACCTTCGGACAAACAACCGATACCCAAAGTCCACAACCAAACAAGGAACAGGAAGTAAGGTGAGCTATCAGTCCTAAGTCCTTTCAATCCTACTTATATAACTATATCTATATAGATATGCATTTGACAAAATATAAGTTTAAAAGAGTTTAATAAAGAGTTTTTAATATGTAAAAGAGTTTATAAAATGATTTGAAGCTTTTAAAATCATTTAAAATGTTGATTAAGGGGTATGAACTCACCTGTAGTGAGTAACTCGAATGTAAGATCGATAAAGGATGCTAGGTGTCAAGTGAAGGCTTGAGCACACACGGATCCTATTTAGCATATAATGACACATAAATGTTTACAATTAGTGTTTAAACAACTAATTATGCAAGTAAAGACACCCTAGGACATGGAAAACACTTTGATTCAAGTGCTAGATGTACAAAGGGTTGCATCTAAGGGGTGTAGGGCCTCATATAGGAGTTTACGGCCCAAATGGTAGTACCCCCATGTGTTCCCGGCCCATGGGTTTATGGCCCAATAAGTTTACGACCGTAAACTCATGGTATCTTGTACCATTTTGTGTTTTAAGGTCCGATGTTCTTCCTTGAGGTGTTCTAGACTTAGTTCCAAGGCTTGGGAAGGAGTTGTGGCAACATTGCACCACTAATTAGGGTTTACGGCCAAGGGAGATTGCCTTGGCCGTAAACTCCCTTTTGTTCTTGATTTCTTGATGTTATCAAGGTGTTTAACAACTGATTCAAGTATATAACAAGCTAAGGGTAGTATACTTACGATTTGAAGGCAAACGGGGGTGTTTTCGGCCCAAAACACTTAAGTGTTCTTGATGTTCTTGATGATCTAGACCCAAAAGATGAAATTTGTGGATGAATTCAAGAGTGAATCAAGAAGAAGTGATGTATTAAATCACAAAGGGAAGGAATCACTTACATTTTTGAAGTTTGGAAGCAAAAGCCTTATGATCCTTGGGAGAGAAATCGAGTTCTAGGCTTGGAAATGTGAAAAGTGATTGAAAAATGACTAAGGACCACATCTATAGCATGGAGTTTACGACCACCATAGTTTTACGGCCGTAAACTCATGGTCACTGGCCGTAAACTCCTCTTTTGAGGGTTTATGGCTTGCATGATAGTTTACAAGTTCAATTGGCACTTCCTTTCACTCATTCCTTTGGTGTAGTAGGCTCAGAATGCTCAAACAGACTCAAAATAGTGCTAGAAGATAGCAGAAATGAGACAGACTTTGATTGAGTTTAAGAGTTATACAAGGTAGAAAATTCGGGTTGTCACAACTTTTCATGATATGTACAAAAACCGGTTATCAATAAAACAATAAGCACTTTACTTCAACAAGAGTTATTACAATTCTCATAAACATCCTGCTCCAAAGTTTTGGTTATAGTACATACATGTTCTAGTGTTATTTTTCATGCTTTTCGATACGACCGCAAAAATTATATTTTCGGTAGGTCGGTTTGATGTCGACACTTCCTCAGTATTGTGGTATATTATAGACATGCTTTAAGGTCAAGTGTTCCAGATTACATATACTTAATATACCAATACAGTCGACATGTATTTTCATACTCTTTGAAAAATAACCACTCAAATTCATATCATCCTATTGCAAGTAGTTTTTGAAATAGATTTCTATTTCCAATCCTTTACAAGATTCATGTTGAATTAAGTGTTTCGTTCAGAGATATCAAATTCATATTCATTCTTGATATCTTACCATCTTTTATCTTTTAACGATTATAGAAAAGATGCCTCCTCGTAGAAATCCAAGACGTAACAATGAAGCACTGACGCCACCCCCACCACCACCTTCTAAATTCGACGCTGCTATGTTTCAAGCTGCGGTCACGACGGCTATAGCAGCTGCCATGTCTCACATCAATACCCCTGGTGCTAGTGGCTCGGGAGCTGGTGCACATCCTTCTACCCATGGCGAGGGTCATGAGCACTCGCGAGAGTGCACTTATAAAGACTTCTTGAACGCCAAACCCAGGACCTTTAATGGAACTAGAGGAGTAATGGTTTTAAGGCAATGGATTGAGAAGACGAAAGCAATTTTTGAAATTTGCTCCTGTCCGGAAGGTAGCAAAGTTAAATTTACTGTGTGTACTTTTTCAGATAGGGCCCTAACATGATGGAATGGCCATGCTAAGTCACTAACTTTGGTAGTGGCTAATTTGATGAGCTGGGAGAACTTAAAAGCCATGCTAATGCGGGAATACTGTGCGCGCGGGAAAATTCAAAAAAATTGAGCAGGAGTTCTGGGGTCTTGTCATGGCTGGTGCAGACATAACCACTTACATGAATCAGTTTTTTGACTTGGCGATTCTGTGTCCAGAAATGGTTACTATGGAGAGCAAAAATATTGAAAGGTATATTTGGGGACTGTCGCCCCAGATACAGGCAAGTTTCATTGCTTCTAGGCCTATCACCTTTGACAGTGCCATGGAATTGGCACAGTCACATATTAAGCACATAAATCGTCAAAATTTTGTGGTTACTGCTCCAGAACAACCTAAGGAGAACAACAACAACAACAACAAGAAGGGTTGGAACAAGAGTAAGGGAAAATCTCCTCTGGAACCTTCAAAGAAGCAAAAAGTAGTGGCAGTCCATGCCACTACTATACCTACTACCATACCTGCTATTGTACCTGATGTTGTCCCTAATAATCTTGCACCAAATAAGCCCTATGCTGGTAACCACCCTAAATGCAACAAGTGCAATTTTCACCACAATGGAAATTGCCAAGAAATGCAGTGCCGTAACTGCAACAGGAAAGGGCATACTGCCCGATTCTGTAGAATACCACCCCAACCACTTAACCAAGTACCTGCCGCTGGAGTAGGTCGAGCATGCTACCAATGCGGTGATGTGGGGAATTTCAAGAAAGATTGTCCAAAAGCTGGAAATGATGGTGGAGTTGGGAGGATTCTAGCACTGGGTCATGAAGAAGCGGTGGCAGACCCTGCAGTGGTCACGGGTACGTTCCTTCTCAACAATACCTATGCATGCATTCTATTTGATTGTGGTGCTGAGAGGAGCTTCGTGAGCCATAATATTAAACATCTACTAAATCAAAACTCCCAACCACTAAATGAAACTTTCACAGTAGAAATGGCTAACGGGAAATCCGAATCCACCAATGATATATACATAGGATGTACCCTTACCTTGAATGACTTATCTTTCCCAATAGACCTTATGTCGATCTCTATCAAAAGTTTTAACATCATAATAGGTATGGATTGGTTGTGCCTCAACCATGCCGACATCCTATGCTATGAAAGAGCTATTCGCTTGAACTTGCCAACTAATGAAACTCTTATTATCTATGGCGACAAACCTGGAACGAACCTTCAGATCGTTTCTTGCATCAAGGCACAGAAGTACCTTCGCAAAGAGTACTATGCTTTCTTAGCTCACGTGGTAGAAAAAAAGAAAGAAATGAAAGATATCGCAAAAATTCCTGTGGTCTGCAACTTTCCCGATATTTTTCTCGATGATCTTCCAGGAGTACCTCCCTAACGACAAGTCGAATTTCGAATCAACTTAATCCCCGGAGCTACCCTATAGCCAAATCTCGATATCGTCTTGCACCTTATGAGATGCAGGAATTATCTAGCCAACGTAACGAACTCCTAAGCAAAGGTTTCATAAGACCAAGCTTCTCACCTTGGGGAGCACCAGTTTTGTTCGTAAAGAAGAAGGATGGATCATTCTGCATGTGCATAGACTACCGCGAGCTGAATAAACTTACCATCAAGAATCGATATCCTCTGCCTCGGATTGACGATCTGTTCGACCAACTTCAAGGTGCGAACTACTTATCGAAAATAGACTTAAGATCCGGGTATCACCAGTTACAGATTTTGGAGGAAGACATTCCCAAGACTGCGTTTAGAACTCGTTATGGTCATTACGAGTTTATAGTGATGCCATTCGGATTGACGAATGCACCTGCTATGTTCATGGACCTAATGAACAGAGTGTGTCGTCCATTCCTGGACAAATTCGTCACAGTCTTCATTGACGACATCCTTATCAACTCAAGAAGCAAAGAGGAACGTGGCCAACATCTTCCTCAAGTATTACAAACCCTTAGGACAAAAAAACTCTATGCGAAGTTTTCAAAGTGCGAGTTTTGGATTAGGAAGGTTGAATTCCTAGGTCACATGGTCAGTTCAGAAGCAATACACGTGGACCCTTCCAAAATCAAAGCAATTGAAAACTGGCCAGCACCCAAAACACCTACAGAAATCCGACAATTCTTAGGTCTTGTTGGCTACTATCGCAGATTCATCCAAAATTTCTCCCGAATCGCTAAACCGCTTACCACCCTGACAAAAAAGGGTGTAACTTTTAGTTAGGGAGAGAAGCAAGAAACAACATACCACCCTGACAGAGGACTTTGTATTATACTGTGATGCTTCAAATCAAGGGCTTGGGTGTGTTCTTATGCAAACAGGAAAGGTTATCTCCTGTGCCTCAAGACAGCTAAAGACGCATGAAGTCAACTATACAACACATGACCTTGAGCTAGGAGCAGTGGTGTTTGCTCTGAAAATCTGGACACATTACTTATATGGCATGAAATGCACAATATTCACGGACTATAAAAGTCTCCAACACATCTTCGATCATAAAGAGCTGAACATGAGACAACGACGATGGGTGGAGCTACTGAACGATTACGAATGTGAAATTCTTTACCACCCTGGTAAAGCAAATGTAGTAGCTGATGCCCTTAGCAGAAAAGAATACTCGGGACGCCGAGTAAAGTCGTTAACCATGACAATCCATTCACATCTGTCCACACAGATCAAATAAGCTTAACTTGAAGCCTTGAAACCCGAAAATGTGGCAGGTGAAACCCTGAGAGGATGGGATAAGAACTTCGAAGTCAGGGATGATGGAGTCTGTTATTTCATGAACCGGATCTGGACACCAAAGTTCGGTGGTTACACAGACATGGTTATGAATGAAGCTCACAAAACTCGATATTCCATTCATCCAGGTCCAGACAAGATGTATCTGGACCTTAAGAAACTATATTGGTGGCCTAAGATGAAAGCCGAAATCGCTACCTTTGTGGGAAAGTGCCTTACTTGTGACAAGGTCAAGGTAGAATACCAGAAACCTTCATGTTTATTACAACAACCTGAAATCCCTGAATGGAAGTGGGAGCGGATTACAATGGATTTCATAACCAAATTACCCAATACTTCGGGTGGTTATGATAGTATTTGGGTAATCGTCGACAGATTAACCAAATCCGCACACTTCTTGCCAATAAAAGAAGCCGACAAGATGGAGAAGCTAACAAGAACTTACCTCAAGGAGATTGTTAGACTGCATGGTGTACCAATATCTATTATTTCGGACCGAGATAGTGGACTCACCTCTCATTTCTGACAGTCTTTACAAAACCCTCTGGGAACTAGACTGCACATGAGTACAGCCTACCATCCACAAACCGACGGACAAAGTGAGGGACGATTCAAACATTAGAAGACATGTTGCGAGCTTGCATGATAGACTTTGGAAAGGCATGGGATATTTATTTACCCCTTGTTGAATTCTATTATAATAATAGTTATCACACTAGCATAAAGGCTACTCCATTCGAAGCCCTCTATGGCCGCAAGTGTAGATCCCCTCTGTGCTGGGCTGAAGTGGGTGACACGCAGCTAGCTAGAGGTCAAACTCCTGACAGTGCTCTCACTGGTCCGGAAATTATTCTAGAAACTACAGAGAAAATCATACAAATTCAGGAGCGAATTAAAGCTTCCAGGGATAGACAGAAAAGCTACGCTGACAAAAGGACAAAACCCTTGGAATTCCAGGTTGGTGACCGCGTCTTGTTAAAGGTCTCACCCTAAAAGGGCATGATACGCTTTGGAAAGCGTGACAAATTGAATCCAAGGTACATAGGACCATTCAAGATTCTTGCCAGAATCGGTCCTGTAGCTTACAAACTTCGACTACCCCAAGAACTAAGTAACATTCATCCTACCTTCCACATTTCGAACTTGGAAAAATGTCTATCCGACGAGACTCTTGTGATCCCACTCGAGGAAATCGAGTTAAACGAGAGCCTCAACTTTGTGGAAGAACCCGTAGAGATTCTAGACAGGGAAGTTAAGAAAACCAAACAGAGTCGTATCCTGATAGTGAAGGTTCGCTGGAATGCAAAACGGGGACCTGAATTCACTTGGGAGCGGGAGGATCAAATACAATAGAAATATCCACATCTTTTTCCCTAGTCTATCTGTAATGCTAATTTCAGGATGAAATTCTGTCTAACAGGGGGATAATGTAAGAAACCGTTATTTCAAACCTATGTAATAATGTAGGTCAATTTGTAGGTTTTTTTAAAACAATAAAGAGAAATTTTAGCATACTGTGTATATTTACATAATTGACCCTCAAAAATAAATTATTAAACAATCTCTATTGGGATGAACCAAGTGGTAGAGATTGTAACAAGGTTTCAAAAAATATAAAGATCACTAAAATCCGAGTTATAACGAAGAAGTTATGACCAATCGAAGATCCGCGACAAAACCGGCAAAACACAGTTCAGTGTAAAAACTGAATTTTCAGTAAAAGGCTTTTCAGCCATAACAATCTAAATGAAAGTTGTAGATTACGTTAAACCGAGAACTTTCATAAAAAGAACAGAAAAATCTGACTTCGTATGAGGAAGTTACGATTTTTCTAAGTTTCAGTATAGCAGTGTACAACTAAAAACTCGAAATAAAGATCGAGTGATTTTTAGCCCACACAACCTAAACGAGAATTGAAGGTCTCGTTAATAGTAGTACAACGGTAAAAAGACAGACAAAAACGGACGTCAGATGAAGAAGTTATGAATTTTTAACGGATTTCCTATCCCGGTCTGTTAAAAATAAAAATATTAAAAATAAATTCAAAATTAGCCAACGAAGTCTTAACGACGTCGTAGAGTATAATTTTACCTACGCGTGCATATAAAGAACGTCGAAAATGGAGCTCGTATGCGAAACTTATGAATTTCGCAAGTTTTTGGCACAAAAATCGAGAAATGTTGAAAACCGGGCAAATTTGCAGGGTGTACCTTCGGCCACGTCACCTCTCATGCGAGGCTTCCCCGTGTCCGCCTCATGGCACCTTCTGATTGGACCGAAGTTGCGCGTGTCACCTTCTAATTGGACCGAGGCCGAGGTCCAGTAGCCAGCCGACACCCTCGCAGGAACACGCCCCTCGAACACGCGCCTTCTTCTGATTCAACCGAAGTTCGGTCCAATGGCCATCCGACACACCAATCCAGCTGTCCGAAGCTAGCCTCTATCCTTCACCACCTGTCCGAACACGCGGCAGCCTCCCCCAGCTTCGGATCCGAGGCTTCGGTCTATATAAGGCATGCGAGACCTTCTAGATTTTTTACACGTTTCACCCCATTTTCCATTTCTTTTCACTTCTTTCACTTCCACAAACTTACATACAACCCGTAAAGCCCCAGTATCAAGTCGAAAACCCTAAGCAAGCCTCAAAGCCCCGAGATTCCCGAGAAAAACAACTTTCTTCAGTCGAAACTCTGCCCGATTAAAGCCGATTTTTCGTGAAATAAACTCCTTTCCAGGAAACAAAATGCTGTCAAAATCACCACCTATCAAGTGAGTTCATACCCCCGTATTTTCATAATTTCTACTCTTTTAAGGGGGAGAATACAAGTATAACACAAGAACTTTGTGTTATAAAATCATGATTTCAAATCATGATAAAACGACATTAAATCATCAGAAATACTCAAAACATTAAACTCTTTTATAAACTTATATTTTTCCCCAAAATTCATATTTGTATATATATATATATATATATATATATATATATATATACATATGTATATAAATAAGATTTAAAAGGCTTAGGACTGATAACTCATTCTGGGTCCTTTTCCTTGTTTGGATGTGGGCTTATAGTAGCAGTTATTTGTCCGAGTGTCGTTTAAATTTTACTTATATATAGAATTGTGTATGTATATAAATATAAAAGTTATTTCATCAGTTCAAATACCTTTGTAACATGTTGAGCAAGGGGTTACATGCAAAAATAGTTAAATACTGATTTAGAAAGTACATATAAATTATAATAAGTATAATTTATGATACATAGAACAATATTTCATGATTCAAGTATACTAGAATACACTGTTTTACAAGAAACAAGGGTTTTCATTCAAAACAAATCAAGGGTTTACACCTGTCAAATACATGTTCATTCAAGAACAAACTGTCAATCATTTATTTCATAATGATTGGGTTTTCATGACTAATATACATGTAACGTTTATATGCTTTTTATGAGTCATTCAATTCAGGTTGTTTAATTCATTTAGACAACCAAGGTAAAGTCCTGACATTATAACTAGAGTCTTTAGTCGGGGGATCGAAACAAGTTGTGTGTAGATCTATATCGGGATTGACAACCCCGCACTTAGGCTGCTAGCTACAATCAGGCATACTCGTCAATGAGTGGCAATTGTTATCAACAGTTGAAACTCCAACAAAGCGTTTGTTTCAGGCCATCATGTCATAGTATGGTTATAATGACTCATTAAAAAGATATTAACAATACGTTAGTGTATAATCAACTAAATGTAAGTACATCTTCAAAGTACCAGTTTACAGAATACAAACTACAATAGTACAATACAGTTTTCAATAACAGCTAGTGAAGCCAGGCACACTCTCAGTTATAAGTTTTACATAAAGGAATACAAATATAAAACATTGATTTACAAAGAGAACGGTTTTATGGGAATAAAACTACTTTTCATATACAACAGAAAATATAGGATTTTCTGGAACAGTTTACATATGAAAGATACAGAGACACCCTTTCAAACATAAACACTTATGCACTCACTTAACTTTATGTTGATACTCCCTTTTTAAATTACTTGTATTCTTAGGGAAACAATAAACACGTACTCCCCGAGCTTTTTGAGAAGATGGAGCTACTTTGAGTCATATCTTCTTCTTTTGTATAACTATTTTGGTTTCAATATACAATGATTGAACACATGTAAATACTTATACTTTTTAAATATAATGTTTTTTTGTACTTTGATTACAATGATGCATGTGTTGTGATACTACAAATGAAGTCCTCCACCCCCGGACATTTCCGCCATCTGGTTTGGGGGTGTGACATACCTTCTCTTAGATCTTTCAGGTAGTCTGGGCATTCGCAACCAATGCCCCTTCTCTTAGCAACAGAAATGTATGGACTCTTTGGGAATAGTACACAGGACTATCTCAGACTTATCCTTTCTCTTAACCTTTTGGTCAATTGACTTGACCATGACCGACCCCTTTCCATTGGGAAGAGAAAACTTTTCTGGATTTCCAATGTTACCATTGTCAATGTCTATGGAAGTTTGGGGAGTAGATCTTTGTCACACCCCAAAACCGGAACGGCGGAAACGTTCAGGGGCGGAGGACGTCATGTACAATATCACAACAATGCATAATAGTAAACAAGCAACAACATCATCCATTGCATTAATAGTAATATTTTAATACAAGTGTGTTCTGAAGTTTATAAGACACCAAAAATGAATAATCAAAATAAGAGATGAGTCTTAAATGTGCTCCATCTTCTCAAAACCTGATCATCGGTACCTGTCTACTGATGACCTGAGAATACAAGTTATTTTAAAAGCATAGATCAGCATTAAAGCTGGTGAGTTCATAAGTATTTTAGTGTCATTATTTGTATAAGTTTGAAGAAAGTGCTTGTAAATGTTTGATGTAAAAGTTTGTAAGTGTTTGATGTAAATGTTTGCAAACTTCCTAGAAAATCCTATATTTTCTACTAAAGTAGACTTCTACCGAGACTCAACTGTTCTCTATGTTTGTTCTTTGTAAAAGTGTGTGTGTTTTCCCAAAGTATGACTATCATTACCAAAATATAGTTTTTCATTACCGTTTATGTGAGAAGATCACAATGTGAATGAAATGGGAAATTAAAGATGTATTATAGTTTTATCTAGGTAACTACTAATGTACTAACTACCTTTAAACTTGTTAGTTTAATTAAGGTAAAATGTGATATGATTGTAACCATACTTGATTGACTAGTATAACACGACGTTCGAGACGTCGAAATGATATGACATTCGTCACCCGTAGACCTGCAGGTCCCACTGTAGCTACCAACAAGGTGTAGGAGGGTCAATCCCGTATAGATCTATACATAAATTCACGCTCTCCCTCCAGGAGACTCTAGGTACAAAACGTGACACAGCAGTATCTTGTCGAGCCATGAAGTAGTATCTCACATTAATGTTATAGTATTCTTGTATTTGTATAGTATGTGCTAGTGTAGTGTAGGTTCTCTGTGTCTAGTATGTAGTATGTTCTCTAGTGTATAGTGTGTAGTATGTATTGTTTCTCGTTATAGTATGTACTGTTTTCTCTTTATAGTGAGTATTGTCTCTCATTATTGTATTCTCTATCTGTTTCTCTTTATAGTGAGTATTGTCTCTCGTTATAGTATTCTTTATCTGTTTCTATTTATAGTATGTACTGACTCATGTATGAACTGACTCTTTGTGTGTTTCATTGTTCTAGTAATAGTATTAGTGACTTCGTAAACTATACCTATTATAGTTTACTAGGAATGTTGTTTGTATGAATGAACATGTTTGTACACCTTTGCAACTCAAAGGTATTGAACTAAAGGAAGAACTTATATATCTATATACATACACATAATATTTAACTAAGATTCAAATGACCTTCGGACAGACAACCGATACCCTAAGTCCACAACCAAACAAGGAACAGGAAGTAAGGCGAGCTATTAGTCCTAAGTCCTCTTAATCCTACTTATATAACTATATCTATATAGATATGATTTTGACTAAATATAAGTTTAAAAGAGTTTGATAAAGAGTTTTACATATAAAAGGGTTTGTAAAACGATTTGAAGCAATTTGTTTGAAAATACAGTTTGAAGTATAAGAAATCCATTTGTTTGATAGTTATTAATCACATGTGATTGATATAATAAATATTATGTTTCTACTTGTATTCCCCCCCCCCCCCATAAAAGCATTTAAAATCATTTAAAAGGTAAATTAAGGGGTATGAACTCACCTGCAGTGAGTGATACGAATGAAAGATCGGTTTGTAGGATGCTAAGTGCCAAGTGAATCCTTGAGCACAACGGATCCTAATAAACATATAATGACACATATATGTATATAATTAGTATTTATAAAACTAATCATGTAAGGAAAACACCATTGGACTTAGAAAACACTTAGATTGAGGTGTTAGAATCACAAAGGATCGCATCAAAGGGGTGTATGGCCACACAATGGTGTTTACAACCAAGTGTTCACGACCCTTTGTGTTTACGGCCATAAGGTTTACGGCCCTATGAGTTTGCGGTCGTAAACTCAAGAAGTTTTGTGCCAAAAAGTGTTTTTAAGGTCTTGCAAACATCACAGAAGTGTTCTAGACCCATTCCTAGTCTTTAAGAAGGGTTTATGGCCAAACCATGCACTAAACAGGGGTTTACAGCCAAGGGATATGCCCATGGCCGTAAACTCTTGAAGTTTATGCATTATATGAAGATTAATGGCTAGGAACCAAGTGATTAACAACCCTAAATAAGAGATAGAAGGTATACTCACGTTTTTGAAGCTTGGGAGCGGGTTCACGGTCCAAGAACTAGTAGGTGTTCTTGGGGAAAATGAAGAACACTTGAAGATCTAAACAAAATGAGTAATTTCATAGATGAAATCATGGATCCTTACTAGATGGTGTAATGAATTAACAAAACAAAGGAAGAAACACTTACAACTTGAAGATCTTAGATGAAAAATCGGATGATAGTTGAGAGAGAATGAGTTCTTGAGGTGGAAGTGTGAGAAAAGAATAAAAAGTGAAGGGATATCATCTATAAGGCCAAGAATTTACGGCCACCTTGAGTTTACGGCCGTAAACTCATGTGATGTGGCCGTAAACTCCTCATGAAGGAGTTTATGGCTTGCTTGATGGTTTTGAGCTTCAGCAGACACTTCTTAACACTCATGCCTTGGATGTACTATGATTAGAACATTCAAATAGACCCTAAACAGTGCTAGAAGATAGCAGATACGAGTCTGACTTTGATTGAGTTAAAATGTTTTACAAGATAGAAATTTCGGGTTGTCACATCATCCCCCGTTAGAGAGAATTTTGTCCCGAAATTTGAGTTTAAGAAATTACTAATAATTAAGCGAAAATATGAGGATATTTTAGTTTCATTTGATCCTCGCGCTCCCAAGTGAATTTAGGTCCTCGCTTGGCATTCCAGCGAACCTTCACTATCGGGATATGGCTTTGCTTCGTATGCTTGACCTCTCGGTCCATGATCTCTACTAGTTCTTCCATGGAGTTGAGGCTCTCGTTGATCTTGATCTGGTCGAGTGGGATTACAAGAGTCTCCTCGGACAGACAATTTATGTTACTAAGTTCGCGAGGTAGTTTGAGTTTGTAAGCTACTGGGCCAATTCTAGCGATAATCTCGAAAGGCCCTACGTATCTTGGATTTAGCTTTCCACGCTTTCCGAAGCGTATCAAGCCCTTCCATGGTGAGACCTTCAATAGAACACGGTCGCTCTCCTGGAATTCCAACAGTTTCCTTCTCTTGTTAACCTGTATACGATCACCCAAATGGTATCAAGACCACTCGTTGTCTTGGCCAACTTGGTTATGAAGTCCATCATGATTCGCTCCCACTTCCATTCAGGTATCTCCGGTTCCTGAAGTAAACCTGATGGTTTTTGGTATTCGACCTTAACCTTGGCGCAAGTAAGGCATTTACTCACGAAGGTAGCAATCTCTGCTTTCATGTTAGGCCACCAGTATAACTTTTTAAGATCCAGATATTGTTGGGTTTTGAGCATTCTAACACTCCTATGGTCTACATGCAACCCTAGAGAGCTTGGATCTATGTTTGACTACGATACATGCAAAATGATTTTCCAAGGTTCATAATAACTTACAATACAAATTCAAGTAGAATAACATACCTTTTAGAAGCTTGGATTCCTTGATGACTTTGTGAGCATAGCACCCAAAATGTGATGCCTCAAATGCTTCACACAACACCACAATTCTTGGAATAACCTTGAGAGAATTACACTATGCTCAAAAGTTGGCTAGCCCTCTTACTTGCTTCTAGTAGTGCAATTTTGCTAGACAAGGATCCTTTATATAGTTGTGACGCAATTAGGGTTACTCCATGTAAACCCTAATTGTCATGGCTTTCCATATTCCATGATCCATGGGTTTGTAACCCCCATGGACTATCCATGGAGCACCTTATGGGTTTTAACCCAATCCATACAAACCATGGATCATTAGCCCACTATACAAGAATAGATTATTTACATAATCAACCCCATATATTTAATTAGACTGTTTTTGATCAATTAATTATCTCAAGATTAATTCTTTGATCAATACTAATTAAATAATATTATTAATATATTAGTACTTATAATATATTAATATACCTTAAGTGTCCTTTCTCTCATTTTGGTCTATCCAATTATTGCAACGCCATGCAACCCAAATGGACCATGCCGGGTCGGGTCAAGTACATACCAAATATAGTTATGGACTTAGACACTATATCCAACAGTCTCCCACTTGGATAACTCTAATAACTATAGTTGCAAATATGACTTCAGAATCCGACTAGCAATCGTAGCCCTTTCAAAGTCTCTTGGAACTAAGTTGATGATGATGATACGTTATTTAAGATAAGTGATCATATAATCCTCTGCTCTCAAGATATCAGCCGGACAAATACATGGAACAATGTCGTACTTATCGTCCATCAGTTGTTTCTCGATCTCTGATTTGTTTGACATAGAACTAAATTGAACACATCAATTAGGTTCTGACCGGGCCCGGTACATAGGTCAAAACAAAATCATCGAGGGGCCCATATATCGCTTCTAATCCTAGAAGGAACATATAAACTTCGACTCATATGCTTGTACTGACTACTTATTGAATTATGCACAAAAGCATGTTTTATAACATCGAGTTACCAATGCGTTTTCCTACAATCAATGTATAACCAATTCATAGTCAACAACTCATATCTCTAGGTTTGAAGATTTATATGATATTACCGTCTCACGATCACTCGAGATAATTTCCATGAAGTAATACAAGTGAGCGTGGGTTGAGTCCAATACTCAGAACTTATGAGCACTCATGAATGTTGCAGCAACCATTGCTATGTCTAATACACCTTAGACAGTTTACAAACCCAATTAATGAAAGTCTTAATTCAATACCTACTTCCAAAGTATGACTGACTATGGAGAGTTTGAATAATATAATTATCCTGGAAGTCAAAACATGCAAAATTGAAACAATAGTAAACGATTAACATAAGATAGTAACACTTTACTCATAAATAAATAACAACTTTTATTTAATCATCAAATGTCAATTACATTTTACAAGTTTCACAAAACTATCTAATTATTAAAACTAATATCATCCTTCAGCCCGATGCGCCTCGCATGATGTAAATGCTTAACCCTAGTCAGTCCCTTCGTCAGGGGATCTGTTGGGTTCTCATCTGATGATACCCTCTTAGCCACGAGGAGTCCTTCTATAAGATGTCTAATGAAATGGTATTTTCTGTCAATGTGTCAGGATCTCCCGTGATCCCTTGGTTCCTTAGCTAAGGTAACCGCACTTTCGCTGTCACAGAAAATTTTCATTGGCTCTTTTATAGCTGGTACAACTCCAAGGTCTCCAATGAAGTTCTTTAGCCATATCGCCTCCTTTGTTGTCTCGCTTGCTGCTATGTACTCTGATTCGCAAGTTGAATAAACTACCGTCTCCTGCTTGGAACTTTTCCAAGTAACTGCTCCTCCATTGAGGATAAAGACCCAGCCTGACTAAGAGCGGAAATTATCCCTATCAGTCTGAAAGCTAGCATCGCTATATCCTACCATTCTCAAGTCATCACTGCCACCAAGGGTAAGGACCCAGTCCTTAGTCCTTCGCAGATACTTGAGAATGTTCTTTACCGCAGTCCAGTGAGCCTTGCCAGGGTTCCCTTGATATCTACTGACCATGCTGAAGGCAAAGGTCACATCAGGGCGAGTACAAGTCATAGCATACATGATTGAGCCCACAGCAGAAGCATATGGTACATGACTCATCTCAGCTATCTCAGCCTCTGTACTCGGACTCTGAGTCTTACTCAGTTTGGCGTTACTCAGGATTGGTAATTCCCCTTTCTTGGAATCCTGCATACTGAACCTCTTCAGTACCTTACCCAAGTAAGAACTCTAACTAAGTCCAATTAGTCTCTTACTCCTGTCTCTCAATATCCTTATCCCTAGGATATAGGCAGCTTCCCCAAGGTCCTTCATGGCGAAACACTTCCCAAGCCAGGACTTAATCTCCTACAAGGTTGGGATGTCATTTCCTATGAGTAGTATGTCATCCACATACAACACCAAGAAGCTAACTATACTCCCACTAGCCCTAACATATACACATGACTCATCCTCACTCCTCGTAAAACCAAACTCCTTGACTTTCTCATCGAAACAAAGATTCCATCTGCGAGGTGCTTGTTTCAATCCATAGATGGATTTCTCAAGCTTGCACACCTTATTAGGGTTCTCTGTACTGACAAAACCCTCTGGCTGACTCATGTAAACATCCTCAGCCAACTTTCCATTAAGGAAGGCGGTTTTGACATCCATTTGCCATATTTCATAGTCATGAAATGCAGCAAGGGCTAACATAACCCTAATAGACTTAATCTTTGCTACTGGTGAAAAGGTTTCATCATAATCAACTCCTGGAGTTTGGAAATAGCCCTTTGCAACCAGTCGCTCCTTACAAGTATGTACATTACCATCCATGTCGGTCTTCTTCTTGAAGATCCATTTGCACCCAACTGTCTTACGACCTGGTACATTGTCAACCAAGTTCCAAACTTGATTGTCACACATGGACTGTATCTTGTTGTCCATAGCCTCTTTCCATTTAGCAGCCTCAAGGCGTGTCATGGCTTCCGTGTAGTTGTTACGTTCATCCAGACCTACCAGTGTACTATCATTGATAAGTGTATCACCTTCTGCAGTAATATGGAAACCATAGTAATGCTCAGGTGCATTCCTAACTCTTGTGGAACGCCTCAGAGGTATGGGCTCATCTATCGGATCAACATGAGTTTCCTCCTCAGGTTGGTCGCTAGTGTTTGAAGTTCCTTCACCGCTTGACTCTTGAAGCTCTTCAAGGTCAATTTGCCTCCCACTGTCTCCTTGGCTTATAAATTCTCTCTCACGAAATAATCCTCTCCTAGCCACAAAGACCACATTCTCACTGGGTCTGTAGAAGAGGTAACCAAAGGATTTCTATGGGTAGCCGATGAAAATACACCTCTCGCTTCGAGGTTTGAGCTTGTCGTGAGACTCGCGCCTCACGAAAGCCTCGCAACCCCAAATCTTGATGTGGTCCAAGTTGGGAACTTTCCCAGTCCACATCTCATGAGGTGTTTTGGCAACCTTCTTTGTAGGGACTAGATTAAGGATGTGGGTGGCAGTCTCTAAGGAATACCCCCATAATGAGATTGGTAACGAAGCTCGACTCATCATGGAACGAACCATGTCCAGTAAGGTCCGATTGCGCCTCTCTGCTACACAATTCAGCTGTGGTGTCCTAGGAGGTGTCAATTGTGAGACAATCCCACATTCCTTAAGATAGTCAAGGAAATCGATACTAAGATACTCTGCTCCCCGATCGGATCGGAGCATCTTGATGTTCCTGCCCAGTTGATTCTCCACTTTCTGCTTGAACTCTTTGAATTTCTCAAAGGTCTCTGATTTATGCTTGATTAAATAGATATATCCATATCTACTATAATCATCAGTAAAAGTCACATAATACCGATTAACATCTCTTGTGGCAATCTTGAAGGGTCCACACAAATCAGTGTGTATGAGGTCCAACAAACCCTCACCCCTCTCACAAGTACCAGTGAATGGTGGCTTTGTCATTTTTCCAAGTAAACATGACTCGCAACTATCATCCAACTTTAGGTCAAATGATTCCAAAACTCCGGCCTTTTGGAGTTGGCCTATGTGCTTCTTGTTGACATGTCCAAGATGACAATGCCACAAGGATGCTTTATCTAAGCTATTTGAAGAATCAATACATAACACATTATTTCCTAGATTATGTACAACATTCACAGCTTCATATACACCATCACAAGGTAATGCTTTAAAGTAAAATACATCATTGTAATAAACATTAATAGCGCCATTATCATTATCAAATGAAAAGGAAAACCCTTGTTTGTACAAGCCATGAAAGGAAATAATATTTCTCGCCATTTCAGACGAGTAACAACATTTATTCAAATATAACATTAACCCATTATTAAGAAATAAATAATAACTCTTATCTTGGTAACATGTGATGCTTTCCTATTCCCCATGATTAAGTTTATCATCCCATGCTCCATTTTCTCACTTCTTCTTAGGCCTTGCAAATCAGTACAAATGTTAATACCACAACCTGTATGAAGCACCCAAGAGTTAGTTTTCAATGAGTTATTAGACAATATAGTGTAAATGCTTGTATGGGTGGGTTTAACTTTCCCATCCTTTACATCCTGCAAGTATTTGGGGCAGCTTCGTTTCCAGTGCCACTTTTCCTGGCAGTAGAAGCATT
Source organism: Lactuca virosa (assembly GCF_052849685.1). Classification (NCBI taxonomy): domain Eukaryota; kingdom Viridiplantae; phylum Streptophyta; class Magnoliopsida; order Asterales; family Asteraceae; genus Lactuca; species Lactuca virosa. Next base: position 197,702,040 of record NC_136430.1, read on the forward strand.
GTGCTTCCTTTGGGTTTGAAGAAGGAGGAATGGAACCTTTCTTGGTTCCACTTGAAGAGGAGCCATCAAGAGACTTTCCGTTGGTACCCTTTGAAGGGGTCTTTCTCTTCTTCCCCTTTCCCTGCCCAATTGCCAAGATATGGGCAGTTGTAGGAGTAGGAGTAACAACTGGTTTAAGGCCACTTTCAACGGTCCTTAAAAGTCCTTGAAGTTTACTTAGTGTGACTTCCTCCTTGTTCATATGATAAGTCATACGAAACTTATCATAACTTGGAGTTAAGGAATGGAGAATGATGTCAATCGCCATGTCCTCAGGGAAGTCCACATTAAGCTTCAAGAACCGGTCCACGAACCTTTGCATTTTCTACAAGTGACCAGTGAGGGATTATCCCTCTTTCATCCTAGTTGTTATCATGGATGAAATGATTTCATACCTCTCCTGACGAGCACTCTGATGGTACCTATCCATCAGATCCTGGTGCATCTCAAAAGGGTAGAAATCTTCATAGGATTTTTGGAGTTCTGCTGTCATTGTGGCCAACATGATGCAATACACCTTAGTGGCATCTTTTTCATGGGTAGTGTACTCAGCAATCTCCTTAGTAGTAGAAGTTGACTCATCGATAACCTTTAGCTCCTTATCAAGGACATACTCTTTGCCCTCATAGCGGGTAATCATTCTGATGTTCCTAATCCATTCATTGAAATTGGAACCATCAAAAGTGATTTTCCCATACAAGTTCATTAGGGAAAAGGAGCTTGTAGGGTTTGAGCCAGTAGCAGTGTTGGAAGACATCTGAAAAGAAAGAAAGACAAGTTTTATTAGATAAAGAGTCCTTAATAAGTCACCCAAATGAAGTATTAAGGCTAGGACCCAACAAACTATTTATAGTTGGAAGAGGGATGCCGTAATCCAAGCTATAAAATATTTGAAGGTAGGTAAATGACGATTTACCACTTTCCTCCACGAAAACAAAATAAACTAAGTTTTATTGGATTAGAAATTCCTAGATCTTTTGAGATACATTGAACTTTTAATGGCATGTTTGAATCTCGAATGTGCCCTCTCAAGTTTGTGACTGGGATGCCGAGGATCACAAACAAGGTGTGAATAACCATGCAACTTGACTTGGTACCCTTAACTTTTTATCACCTAATCGATGTGCCGGTTAACCACACGCGCTCCACCGATCTATGATAAAATTAAGTTACCCTTTGTCACTCTTACTAGTCCTTGTTAGTGTGCCGGTTAACCATATGTGCTCCACTAACGACTTGGTAAGGTACAAAGTGTAATTTCATGGATTAGCACCTATTTCACATTTTGCTAAAGTAACTAAGATTGAGAATTATTAAAGTGTAGTTACTTTAAAATTTCATTATACTTTTAATGAAGATTTAAAGTCTTTGTCCTACCCGTTCGGCTAACGACCCTCCACCAATCAAGGAAGCGGTGGGTGAGAGTGGACACCCATTAAGCTGTCATTTTATAGGCAACAACTGTGACATCCCCATTTTCACGGCCAGAAAAGACCGATTTTTTGTTTATGCTTTATAAAAATCAGAGTACCTCTTTTAATAAAAAATGTTGCGGAATTTGTTCCCAGAAAAACATGATAAATACGTTATCAAAGCATTTCTGAAGAAATGTATTTTTATTCATTTTCAAAACATTTGGGATGTCAGCGTCAATACAGAAACATAAGCATAAACAGAACTTACATTCATTTACACTAGTGATCTACATCTCTTTTAAATCTCTCAGTGTAAAGTAGCTTCATATCGACACCTGTGATAGAAATAAGTTGGAGTGGGTCAGGTTGGGAAACCTGGTGAGTACATAGGGTTTTCAACCCACAATAATATAATTACTATGTTTAAACAACAAACATTCAACCCCGTTTACCCATCCCCATTATCTTCCTTACTCTCAAGGGTCTACCCTAAGAGTCATCTATTCGTTTATTTCGAAGTCCCTTGCTTCCAAGGTTATAAGACCGGGACTAAGTCCATAGCTGCCAATGCACTAATTCCATAGCTGCAAAAGTTCATTCATCGGGTACTAAATCCATAGCTACCAGTGTAGGTACTAAGTCCATAGCTACCAACGTTTATCTAATAGGTACTAAGTTCATAGCTACCAGGTACTAAGTCCATAGCTACCAATACCTAACAAGTACTAAGTCCATAGCTACCTACGTTTACCTAATAGGTACTAAGTCCATAGCTACCATCGTTTGTCCAATAGGCACTAAGTCCATAGCTGCCGGTGTTTATTTATTGGGCACTAAGTTTATAGCTGCCAATGTTTACTCACATCATCTTTTATCTCTCATCATTCATCTACCCATGTTATACCCAACATATTTGTAGATATAAAATACGTATACAGTTTAAATCAGTTAAAACATGTATAAAAACGTTCATCCAGCGTAGATAGCAAGTATACAGATAATATGTACACATAGCACGTAATTTATATTAAAATACTTCATATCTATGTGTAAGATGAAAGTAACTATGCACTCACCTGGTAAGGTGGTGACTCGGTACTCGGACAGCACTTCGTTATCTCAAAACAATTTTCCCTTGACAAAACCTAGTATCAATACCACTAGGGTTTAGTCTAACGTTAACCGCGACTAATTAATAGTCTAGATATTATTACTATTATATAAGCATTAAACAATACTTATATAACCCATAATAATAGCCCAAGTTCTTATTATAAGTTCCTAATAACGTTACTAAAATTAAAAAAAAGTTATATTAAAAATAGCGTATGCGTAGGTCACTTATAGCGGGTTTTCTCGAAAACTGGGTTTCGCCGGAGCAGCGTTCCTGAGCCGAAAGGCTCCTTTCTCGGGACTCCGGGAGCCTCGGGGCTTCCTTCGGGTGCTAGGGAAGTTCCCTTGGCTTTTTGGGGGGTTTAGGGGCTAGAGAGAGTTTCTAGACAGAGAGAGAAGAAGTTGGAATGGTGTGAAGAATGAGGGAAACCGGCACCTCTATTTATAGGATGAAATCCTGCTCTACTCATCGAGTAGGTCCTCCTACTCGTCGAGTCCATGCCACATGTCACCTTCTGGTGGCTTGCGTTGGGGAGAAAGCCTTGGCCCATATTCAGCCACGTCACCCCTTTTGCAGCACCGTGCCGACTTCTAAACCCCGTAACTTTCGCATACGAGCTCCGTTTTCAACGTTCTTTTTTTCCATGCGTAGGTAACAACAAGATCTACAACTTTCATTTAGACTTCATCGGCTAATTCTCGACCAATCTTAAATTTAATAGTAGGATGAGATTAGACTGTTAAATGACCACGAAGAATTCATAACTCCTTCATATGGACTCCGTTTTCATCTGTCATTTTACCAGTGAGTTCCTATTAATGAGATCTTCAACTCTCATTTAGGTTGCGTAAGCCAAAAACCGTTCGAACTAAAATTCGAGTTTCGGGTCGTGCACTCCTATGTCAAATCTTAGAAAATTCATAACTTCCTCATACGAAGTCAGATTTGGGCGTTCTTTTTATGGATGTTCTCTGTTTAACATATACTACAACTTTTGTTTAGATCACTAAGGCTAAAAAGTCCTCTATTGTAAATTCACTATTTATGTCTCCCGGTGTCATGCCGGTTTTGCCGAAAAACTTCGACGGGCCATATCTTCTTTGTTATAACTCGGATTTCGATGTTCTTGATATGTACGGAACCCTTGAGGCATATTCTACAACTTGGTTAAGATTAAATAATCTTTTGTCGAAAAGTCATTTTCGACCCCTATTATCTCTAAATTGACTAGCCCGGATCTACGGGCGTTACAATTATCGCCCTCTTAGGATGATTACGTCCCGGAATCATCAACAAAAAAAGGTTGTATAATGACTCCATACGTTATCTCTTCATCCTAGGTAATAATTGTAACTTCTATGCTCCTTCGAATGAGTATCTAACTCTTGGACTCCTTGTCTGCAGGTGGTGCTCGATCTTGCACTTCCTCCTTATCTCACGTTATACTCCAAATTATGACCTTCAAGGCACAATCACGATCCTCACTGGACACGAACTTAAGACAAGTTCTTTTATTACTACAATGGACCGATGTGTCATATTCTAATGACCTATCATTGTATGTTGCAACGCTTAGACTTAAGTCTTTTAGAGTCAAATTCTAAAACAGAATATACCTTCCTTATTGTTCTAATGGGATATAATCACATCTTAAAAAGGTAGCATTTCTAGCTACAAGCAACTCTCGCGATACCTCTACTGATCGCTTTTTATTTCAATCTTCCGTCTTAAGTCAGATGCTACATCGAACTTGATTCTTTGAACCACATAACATACTCAGTGTAGTCGGACTCAATTTGATATGACCACTAGGGTCGGAATAACAATCATCTTCTTAGTCATTACCGAAACAATGGTAACGACATACTTGAATAAAATGAAATGAATTACTAGCTCCGTGGTAGCCTTGTGACTTTCCCTGATCCAAGCGTGAGTCCTGTGCTTCCGGTAGTATATGCATCTACTACCTTTCACACCTACTCATACTCGTCCCAAGTATTGTCTCGCAGTCCCCAACTCCTAAAATTACAAAACAATTTAACACATACGAGTGTGTCCAAATAATCATAAAAAAAATTCCCTAGACTCTACTAGGACTTCTTCCATGCACATCTTCAATCATCAATTCTGCTTCAACTCGGTTGGTATTGGAAATTCAAGACCATGGGATAACTTTATGGATTATACCAAAAATTCTTTCTTTCTGCCAATCGAATGTGTACTTCTCCCGTATTAGACGTGTTATTTATTAGACGCATTCTAAAGGCAAGATACCTCTCTTACGATATCTTCTGATAGGTATCATTCACTATCGTAAGCCTTATTATTTCCACTATTTTATCAGTCTCTCATGGTTCGCATCACTTCCTGAACTTCTGCCATTGTGATAGGTTCGGGTGCAGGCGCAACGACCGATGCATGACCCGTCACATTCTTCGGCTCAGGTTGTCATCTTCCTCGGATATTTCCTAGTCTGTCTTCACCATGACGTTTTGTACACCAAAGCAGACATTTGGTGTACCGAGGCGAGAATTTAAGATAGGAAAGTTTTATTTACGATAGACGTATATATCTCCCTATTACTCCGAAAAGTTACATGCCAGTTCTAATATCGTAATTAAATGCTTATAAATCTGAACACATAAAATTTCCAGATCCGGTCGGCAATAGACCATAGATCCGAACAAATAATAGCATATAAGACATCTTTATAGCTATAACATAAAACATTTAGCACATAAAACATTTTAGGCATCTTTCCTAAAATAAACTAGTGCTCGTGTGTAAAATATGGCAGACACTCATCTCACAATCATCGCTTAGCATTCTAAGTTTAAGTCTAGAAATTTCCTACAAATTCCTAGTTCGCTTAAACTAATACTCTGATACCAACTGTGACATCCCCATTTTCACGGCCAGAAAAGACCGATTTTTTGTTTATGCTTTATCAAAATTAGAGTACCTCTTTTAATAAAAAATGTTGCGGAATTTGTTCCCAGAAAAACCGAAGAAGTGTATTTTTATTCATTTTCAAAACATTTGGGATGTCAGCGTCAATACAGAAACATAAGCATAAACAGAACTTACATTCATTTACACTAGTGATCTACATCTCTTTTAGATCTCTCAGTGTAAAGTAGCTTCATATCGACACCTGTGATAGAAATAAGTTGGAGTGGGTCAGGTTGGGAAACCTGGTGAGTACATAGGGTTTTCAACCCACAATATAATTATTATGTTTAAACAACAAACAATCAACCCCATTTACCCATCCCCATTATCTTCATTACTCTCAAGGGTCTACCCTAAGAGTCATCTATTCGTTTATTCCGAAGTCGCTTGCTTCCAAGGTTATAAGACCGGCACTAAGTCCATAGCTGCCAATGCACTAATTCCATAGCTGCAAAAGTTCATTCATCGGGTACTAAATCCATAGCTACCAGTGTAGGTACGAAGTCCATAGCTACCAATGTTATCTAACAGATACTAAGTCCATAGCTACCAGGTACTAAGTCCATAGCTACCAACACCTAACAAGCACTAAGTCCATAGCTACCTACGTTTACCTAATAGGTACTAAGTCCATATCTACCATCGTTTCTGCAATAGGCACTAAGTCCATAGTTGCCGGTGTTTATTTATTGGGAACTAAGTTTATAGCTGCTAATGTTTACTCACATCATCTTTTATCTCTCATCATTCATCTACCCATGTTATACCCAACATATTTGTAGATATAAAATACGTATACAGTTTAAATCAGTTAAAACATGTATAAAAAAGTTTATCCAGCATAGACAACAAGTATATAAATAATATGCACACATAGCACGTAATTTATATTAAAATACTTCATATATATGTGTAAGATGAAAGTAACTATGCACTCACCTGGTAAGGTGGTGACTCGGTACTCGGACAGCACTTCGTTATCTCAAAACAATTTTCCCTTGACAAAACCTAATATCAATACCACTAGGGTTTAGTCTAACGTTAACCGCGACTAATTAATAGTCTAGCTATTATTACTATTATATAAGCGTTAAAAAATACTTATATAACCCATAATAATAGCCCAAGTTCTTATTATAAGTTCCTAATAACGTTACTATAATTAAATAAAATTTATATTAAAAATAGCGTATGCGTAGCTCACTTACAGCGGGTTTTCTTGAAAACCGCGCTTCGCGGGAGCAGCGTTCCTGAGCCGAAAGGCTCATTTCTCGGGACTCCGGGAGCCTCGGGGCTTCCTTCGGGTTATCGGGAGGTTCCCTAGGCTTTTTGGGGGGTTTAGGGGCTAGAGAGAGGTTCTAGAGAGAGAGAGAGAAGAAGTTGGAATGGTGTGAAGAATGAGGGAACTCAGCACCTCTATTTATAGGTTGAAATCCTGCTCTACTCGTCGAGTAGGTCCTCCTACTCGTCGAGTCCATGCCACATGTCACCTTCTGGTGGCTTGCCTTAGGGAGAAAGCCTTGGCCCATATTCAGCCACGTCACCCCTTTTGCAGCAGCACCCTGCCGACTTCTAAACCCCGTAACTTTCGCATACGAGCTCCGTTTTCGACGTTCTTTTTTTCCACCCGTAGGTAAAAACAAGATCTACAACTTTGGTTTAGACTTAATCTGCTAATTCTCGACCGATCTTAAATTTAACAGTAGGATGAGATTAGACTGTTAAATGACCACGAAGAATTCGTAACTCCTACATACGGACTCCGTTTTCGTCTGTCTTTTTACCATTGAGTTCCTATTATTGAGATCGTCAACTATCATTTATGTTGTGTAAGCCAAAAACCGCTCGAACTAAAATTCGAGTTTCAGGTCGTGCACTGCTATGCCAAAGTGTGTCCAAATAATTATAAAAAAAAATTCCCTAGACTCTACTAGGACTTCTTCCATGCACATCTTCAATCATCAATTCTGCTTCAACTCAGTTGGTATTGGAAATTCAACACCATGGGATAACTTTATGGATTATACCAAAAATTCTTTCTTTCTGCCGATCGAAAGTGTACATCTCCCGTATTAGACGTATTATTTATTAGACGCATTCTAAAGGCAAGATACCTCTCTTACGATTTCTTCTGATAGGTATCATTCACTATCGTAAGCCTTATTATTTCCTCTATTTTATCGGTCTATCATGGTTCGCATCACTTCCTGAACTTCTTCCATTGTGATAGGTTCGGGTGCAGGCGCAAAGACCGATGCATGACCCGCCACATTCTTCGGCTCAGGTTGTCATCTTCCTCCGATATTTCCTAGTCTGTCTTCACCATGACGTTTTGTACATCAAAGCACACATTTGGTGTACCGAGGCGAGAATTTAAGATAGGAAAGTTTTATTTACGATAGACGTATAAATCTCCCTATTACTCCGAAAAGTTACATGCCAGTTCTAATATCGTAATTAAACGTTTAGAAATCTGAACACATAAAATTTCCAGATCCGGTCGGCAATAGACCATAGAACCGAACAAATAATAGCATATAAGACATCTTTATAGCTATAACATAAAACATTTAGCACATAAAATATTTTAGGCATCTTTCCTAAAATAAACTAGAGCTCGTGTGTAAAATATAGCAGACACTCATCTCACAATCATCGCTTAGCATTCTAAGTTTAAGTCTAGAAATTTCCTACAAATTCCTAGTTCGCTTAAACTAATGCTCTGATACCAACTGTGACATCCCCATTTTCAGGGCCAGAAAAGACCGATTTTTTGTTTATGCTTTATAAAAATTAGAATACCTCTTTTAATAAAAAATGTTGCGGAATTTGTTCCCAGAAAAACATGATAAATACGTTATCAAAGCATTTCCGAATAAATGTATTTTTATTCATTTTCAAAACATTTGGGATGTCAGCGTCAATACAGAAACATAAGCACAAACAGAACTTACATTCATTTACAATAGTGATCTAAATCTCTTTTAAATCTCTCAGTATAAAGTAGCTTCATATCGACACCTGTGATAGAAATAAGTTGGAGTGGGTCAGGTTGGGAAACCTGGTGAGTACATAGGGTTTTCAACCCACAATAATATAATTATTATGTTTAAACAACAAACAATCAACCCCATTTACCCATCCCCATTATCTTCATTACTCTCAAGGGTCTACCCTAAGAGTCATCTATTCGTTTATTCCGAAGTCGCTTGCTTCCAAGGTTATAAGACCGGCACTAAGTCCATAGCTGCCAATGCACTAATTCCATAGCTGCAAAAGTTCATTCATCGGGTACTAAATCCATAGCTACCAGTGTAGGTACGAAGTCCATAGCTACCAATGTTATCTAACAGATACTAAGTCCATAGCTACCAGGTACTAAGTCCATAGCTACCAACACCTAACAAGCACTAAGTCCATAGCTACCTACGTTTACCTAATAGGTACTAAGTCCATATCTACCATCGTTTCTGCAATAGGCACTAAGTCCATAGTTGCCGGTGTTTATTTATTGGGAACTAAGTTTATAGCTGCCAATGTTTACTCACATCATCTTTTATCTCTCATCATTCATCTACCCATGTTATACCCAACATATTTGTAGATATAAAATACGTATACAGTTTAAATCAGTTAAAACATGTATAAAAAAGTTTATCCAGCATAGACAACAAGTATATAAATAATATGCACACATAGCACGTAATTTATATTAAAATACTTCATATATATGTGTAAGATGAAAGTAACTATGCACTCACCTGGTAAGGTGGTGACTCGGTACTCGGACAGCACTTCGTTATCTCAAAACAATTTTCCCTTGACAAAACCTAATATCAATACCACTAGGGTTTAGTCTAACGTTAACCGCGACTAATTAATAGTCTAGCTATTATTACTATTATATAAGCGTTAAAAAATACTTATATAACCCATAATAATAGCCCAAGTTCTTATTATAAGTTCCTAATAACGTTACTATAATTAAATAAAATTTATATTAAAAATAGCGTATGCGTAGCTCACTTACAGCGGGTTTTCTCGAAAACCGCGCTTCGCGGGAGCAGCGTTCCTGAGCCGAAAGGCTCATTTCTCGGGACTCCGGGAGCCTCGGGGCTTCCTTCGGGTTATTGGGAGGTTCCCTAGGCTTTTTGGGGGGTTTAGGGGCTAGAGAGAGGTTCTAGAGAGAGAGAGAGAAGAAGTTGGAATGGTGTGAAGAATGAGGGAACTCGGCACCTCTATTTATAGGCTGAAATCCTGCTCTACTCGTCGAGTAGGTCCTCCTACTCGTCGAGTCCATGCCACATGTCACCTTCTGGTGGCTTGCCTTAGGGAGAAAGCCTTGGCCCATATTCAGCCACGTCACCCCTTTTGCAGCAGCACCCTGCCGACTTCTAAACCCCGTAACTTTCGCATACGAGCTCCGTTTTCGACGTTCTTTTTTTCCACCCGTAGGTAAAAACAAGATCTTCAACTTTGATTTAGACTTAATCTGCTAATTCTCGACCGATCTTAAATTTAACAGTAGGATGAGATTAGACTGTTAAATGACCACGAAGAATTCGTAACTCCTACATACGGACTCCGTTTTCGTCTGTCTTTTTACCATTGAGTTCCTATTATTGAGATCGTCAACTATCATTTATGTTGCGTAAGCCAAAAACCGCTCGAACTAAAATTCGAGTTTCAGGTCGTGCACTGCTATGCCAAAGTGTGTCCAAATAATCATAAAAAAAAATTCCCTAGACTCTACTAGGACTTCTTCCATGCACATCTTCAATCATCAATTCTGCTTCAACTCAGTTGGTATTGGAAATTCAACACCATGGGATAACTTTATGGATTATACCAAAAATTCTTTCTTTCTGCCAATCGAAAGTGTACATCTCCCGTATTAGACGTATTATTTATTAGACGCATTCTAAAGGCAAGATACCTCTCTTACGATTTCTTCTGATAGGTATCATTCACTATCGTAAGCCTTATTATTTCCTCTATTTTATCGGTCTATCATGGTTCGCATCACTTCCTGAACTTCTTCCATTGTGATAGGTTCGGGTGCAGGCGCAAAGACCGATGCATGACCCGCCACATTCTTCGGCTCAGGTTGTCATCTTCCTCCGATATTTCCTAGTCTGTCTTCACCATGACGTTTTGTACATCAAAGCAGATATTTGGTGTACCGAGGCGAGAATTTAAGATAGGAAAGTTTTATTTACGATAGACGTATAAATCTCCCTATTACTCCGAAAAGTTACATGCCAGTTCTAATATCGTAATTAAACGTTTAGAAATCTGAACACATAAAATTTCCAGATCCGGTCGGCAATAGACCATAGAACCGAACAAATAATAGCATATAAGACATCTTTATAGCTATAACATAAAACATTTAGCACATAAAACATTTTAGGCATCTTTCCTAAAATAAACTAGAGCTCGTGTGTAAAATATAGCAGACACTCATCTCACAATCATCGCTTAGCATTCTAAGTTTAAGTCTAGAAATTTCCTACAAATTCCTAGTTCGCTTAAACTAATGCTCTGATACCAACTGTGACATCCCCATTTTCAGGGCCAGAAAAGACCGATTTTTTGTTTATGCTTTATAAAAATTAGAATACCTCTTTTAATAAAAAATTTTGCGGAATTTGTTCCCAGAAAAACATGATAAATACGTTATCAAAGCATTTCCGAATAAATGTATTTTTATTCATTTTCAAAACATTTGGGATGTCAGCGTCAATACAGAAACATAAGCATAAACAGAACTTACATTCATTTACAATAGTGATCTAAATCTCTCAGTATAAAGTAGCTTTATATCGACACCTGTGATAGAAATAAGTTGGAGTGGGTCAGGTTGGGAAACCTGGTGAGTACATAGGGTTTTCAACCCACAATAATATAATTATTATGTTTAAACAACAAACAATCAACCCCATTTACCCATCCCCATTATCTTCATTACTCTCAAGGGTCTACCCTAAGAGTCATCTATTCGTTTATTCCGAAGTCGCTTGCTTCCAGGGTTATAAGACCGACACTAAGTCCATAGCTGCCAATGCACTAATTCCATAGCTGCAAAAGTTCATTCATCGGGTACTAAATCCATAGCTACCAGTGTAGGTACGAAGTCCATAGCTACCAATGTTATCTAACAGATACTAAGTCCATAGCTACCAGGTACTAAGTCCATAGCTACCAACACCTAAGAAGCACTAAGTCCATAACTACCTACGTTTACCTAATAGGTACTAAGTCCATAGCTACCATCGTTTCTGCAATAGGCACTAAGTCCATAGTTGCCGGTGTTTATTTATTGGGCACTAAGTTTATAGCTGCCAATGTTTACTCACATCATCTTTTATCTCTCATCATTCATCTACCCATGTTATACCCAACATATTTGTAGATATAAAATACGTATACAGTTTAAATTAGTTAAAACATGTATAAAAATGTTCATCCAGCATAGACAACAAGTATAAAAATAATATGCACACATAGCATGTAATTTATATTAAAATACTTCATATATATGTGTAAGATGAAAGTAACTATGCACTCACCTGGTAAGGTGGTGACTCGGTACTCGGACAGCACTTCGTTATCTCAAAACAATTTTCCCTTGACAAAACCTAATATCAATACCACTAGGGTTTAGTCTAACGTTAACCGCGACTAATTAATAGTCTAACTATTATTACTATTATATAAGCGTTAAAAAATACTTATATAACCCATAATAATAGCCCAAGTTCTTATTATAAGTTCCTAATAACGTTACTATAATTAAATAAAATTTATATTAGAAATAGCGTATGCGTAGCTCACTTACAGCGGGTTTTCTCGAAAACCGCGCTTCGCCGGAGCAGCTTTCCTGAGCCGAAAGGCTCATTTCTCGGGACTCCGGGAGCCTCGGGGCTTCCTTCGGGTTATCGGGAGGTTCCCTAGGCTTTTTGGGGGGTTTAGGGGCTAGAGAGAGGTTCTAGAGAGAGAGAGAAGAAGTTGGAATGGTGTGAAGAATGAGGGAACTCGGCACCTCTATTTATAGGCTGAAATCCTGCTCTACTCGTCGAGTAGGTCCTCCTACTCGTCGAGTCCATGCCACATGTCACCTTCTGGTGGCTTGCCTTAGGGAGAAAGCCTTGGCCCATATTCAGCCACGTCACCCCTTTTGCAGCAGCACCCTGCCGACTTCTAAACCCCGTAACTTTCGCATACGAGCTCCGTTTTCGACGTTCTTTTTTTCCACCCGTAGGTAAAAACAAGATCTACAACTTTGATTTAGACTTAATCTGCTAATTCTCGATCGATCTTAAATTTAACAGTAGGATGAGATTAGACTGTTAAATGACCACGAAGAATTCGTAACTCCTACATACGGACTCCGTTTTCGTCTGTCTTTTTACCATTGAGTTCCTATTATTGAGATCGTCAACTATCATTTATGTTGCGTAAGCCAAAAACCGCTCGAACTAAAATTCGAGTTTCAGGTCGTGCACTGCTATGCCAAAGTGTGTCCAAATAATTATAAAAAAAAATTCCCTAGACTCTACTAGGACTTCTTCCATGCACATCTTCAATCATCAATTCTGCTTCAACTCAGTTGGTATTGGAAATTCAACACCATGGGATAACTTTATGGATTATACCAAAAATTCTTTCTTTCTGCCGATCGAAAGTGTACATCTCCCGTATTAGACGTATTATTTATTAGACGCATTCTAAAGGCAAGATACCTCTCTTACGATTTCTTCTGATAGGTATCATTCACTATCGTAAGCCTTATTATTTCCTCTATTTTATCGGTCTATCATGGTTCGCATCACTTCCTGAACTTCTTCCATTGTGATAGGTTCGGGTGCAGGCGCAAAGACCGATGCATGACCCGCCACATTCTTCGGCTCAGGTTGTCATCTTCCTCCGATATTTCCTAGTCTGTCTTCACCATGACGTTTTGTACATCAAAGCAGACATTTGGTGTACCGAGGCGAGAATTTAAGATAGGAAAGTTTTATTTACGATAGACGTATAAATCTCCCTATTACTCCGAAAAGTTACATGCCAGTTCTAATATCGTAATTAAACGTTTAGAAATCTGAACACATAAAATTTCCAGATCCGGTCGGCAATAGACCATAGAACCGAACAAATAATAGCATATAAGACATCTTTATAGCTATAACATAAAACATTTAGCACATAAAACATTTTAGGCATCTTTCCTAAAATAAACTAGAGCTCGTGTGTAAAATATAGCAGACACTCATCTCACAATCATCGCTTAGCATTCTAAGTTTAAGTCTAGAAATTTCCTACAAATTCCTAGTTCGCTTAAACTAATGCTCTGATACCAACTGTGACATCCCCATTTTCAGGGCCAGAAAAGACCGATTTTTTGTTTATGCTTTATAAAAATTAGAATACCTCTTTTAATAAAAAATGTTGCGGAATTTGTTCCCAGAAAAACATGATAAATACGTTATCAAAGCATTTCCGAATAAATGTATTTTTATTCATTTTCAAAACATTTGGGATGTCATCGTCAATACAGAAACATAAGCATAAACAGAACTTACATTCATTTACAATAGTGATCTAAATCTCTTTTAAATCTCTCAGTATAAAGTAGCTTTATATCGACACCTGTGATAGAAATAAGTTGGAGTGGGTCAGGTTGGGAAACCTGGTGAGTACATAGGGTTTTCAACCCACAATAATATAATTATTATGTTTAAACAACAAACAATCAACCCCATTTACCCATCCCCATTATCTTCATTACTCTCAAGGGTCTACCCTAAGAGTCATCTATTCGTTTATTCCGAAGTCGCTTGCTTCCAGGGTTATAAGACCGACACTAAGTCCATAGCTGCCAACGCACTAATTCCATAGCTGCAAAAGTTCATTCATCGGGTACTAAATCCATAGCTACCAGTGTAGGTACGAAGTCCATAGCTACCAATGTTATCTAACAGATACTAAGTCCATAGCTACCAGGTACTAAGTCCATAGCTACCAACACCTAACAAGCACTAAGTCCATAGCTACCTACGTTTACCTAATAGGTACTAAGTCCATAGCTACCATCGTTTCTGCAATAGGCACTAAGTCCATAGTTGCCGGTGTTTATTTATTGGGCACTAAGTTTATAGCTGCCAATGTTTACTCACATCATCTTTTATCTCTCATCATTCATCTACCCATGTTATACCCAACATATTTGTAGATATAAGATACGTATACAGTTTAAATTAGTTAAAACATGTATAAAAATGTTCATCCAGCATAGACAACAAGTATACAAATAATATGCACACATAGCATGTAATTTATATTAAAATACTTCATATATATGTGTAAGATGAAAGTAACTATGCACTCACCTGGTAAGGTGGTGACTCGGTACTCGGACAGCACTTCGTTATCTCAAAACAATTTTCCCTTGACAAAACCTAATATCAATACCACTAGGGTTTAGTCTAACGTTAACCGCGACTAATTAATAGTCTAGCTATTATTACTATTATATAAGCGTTAAAAAATACTTATATAACCCATAATAATAGCCCAAGTTCTTATTATAAGTTCCTAATAACGTTACTATAATTAAATAAAATTTATATTAAAAATAGCGTATGTGTAGCTCACTTACAGCGGGTTTTCTCGAAAACCGGGCTTCGCCGGAGCAGCGTTCCTGAGCCGAAAGGCTCCTTTCTCGGGACTCCGGGAGCCTCGGGGCTTCCTTCGGGTTATCGGGAGGTTCCCTAGGCTTTTTGGGGGGTTTAGGGGCTAGAGAGAGGTTCTAGAGAGAGAGAGAAGAAGTTGGAATGGTGTGAAGAATGAGGGAACTCGGCACCTCTATTTATAGGCTGAAATCCTGCTCTACTCGTCGAGTAGGTCCTCCTACTCGTCGAGTCCATGCCACATGTCACCTTCTGGTGGCTTGCCTTAGGGAGAAAGCCTTGGCCCATATTCAGCCACGTCACCCCTTTTGCAGCAGCACCCTGCCGACTTCTAATCCCCGTAACTTTTGCATACGAGCTCCGTTTTCGACGTTCTTTTTTTCCACGAGTAGGTAAAAACAAGATCCACAACTTTGATTTAGACTTAATAGGCTAATTATCGACCGATCTTAAATTTAACAGTAGGATGAGATTAGACTGTTAAATGACCACGAAGAATTCGTAACTCCTACATACGGACTCCGTTTTCATCTGTCTTTCTACCATTGAGTTCCTATTATTGAGATCGTCAACTATCATTTATGTTGCGTAAGCCAAAAACCGCTTGAACTAAAATTCGAGTTTCAGGTCGTGCACTGCTATGCCAAAGTGTGTCCAAATAATCATAAAAAAAAATTCCCTAGACTCTACTAGGACTTCTTCCATGCACATCTTCAATCATCAATTCTGCTTCAACTCAGTTGGTATTGGAAATTCAACACCATGGGATAACTTTATGGATTATACCAAAAATTCTTTCTTTCTGCCAATCGAAAGTGTACATCTCCCGTATTAGACGTATTATTTATTAGACGCATTCTAAAGGCAAGATACCTCTCTTACGATTTCTTCTGATATGTATCATTCACTATCGTAAGCCTTATTAATCCCTCTATTTATCAGTCTATCATGGTTCGCATCACTTCCTGAACTTCTTCCATTGTGATAGGTTCGGGTGCAGGCGCAAAGACCGATGCATGACCCGCCACATTCTTCGGCTCAGGTTGTCATCTTCCTCCGATATTTCCTAGTCTGTCTTCACCATGACGTTTTGTACATCAAAGCAGACATTTGGTGTACCGAGGCGAGAATTTAAGATAGGAAAGTTTTATTTACGATAGACGTATAAATCTCCCTATTACTCCGAAAAGTTACATGCCAGTTCTAATATCGTAATTAAACGTTTAGAAATCTGAACACATAAAATTTCCAGATCCGGTCGGCAATAGACCATAGATCCGAACAAATAATAGCATATAAGACATCTTTATAGCTATAACATAAAACATTTAGCACATAAAACATTTTAGGCATCTTTCCTAAATAAACTAGTGCTCGTGTGTAAAATATAGCAGACACTCATCTCACAATCATCGCTCAGCATTCTAAGTTTAAGTCTAGAAATTTCCTACAAATTCCTAGTTCGCTTAAACTAATGCTCTGATACCAACTGTGACATCCCCATTTTCAGGGCCAGAAAAGACCGATTTTTTGTTTATGCTTTATAAAAATTAGAATACCTCTTTTAATAAAAAATGTTGCGGAATTTGTTCCCAGAAAAACATGCTAAATACGTTATCAAAGCATTTCCGAATAAATGTATTTTTATTCATTTTCAAAACATTTGGGATGTCAGCGTCAATACAGAAACATAAGCACAAACAGAACTTACATTCATTTACAATAGTGATCTAAATCTCTTTTAAATCTCTCAGTATAAAGTAGCTTCATATCGACACCTGTGATAGAAATAAGTTGGAGTGGGTCAGGTTGGGAAACCTGGTGAGTACATAGGGTTTTCAACCCACAATAATATAATTATTATGTTTAAACAACAAACAATCAACCCCATTTACCCATCCCCATTATCTTCATTACTCTCAAGGGTCTACCCTAAGAGTCATCTATTCGTTTATTCCGAAGTCGCTTGCTTCCAGGGTTATAAGACCGACACTAAGTCCATAGCTGCCAATGCACTAATTCCATAGCTGCAAAAGTTCATTCATCGGGTACTAAATCCATAGCTACCAGTGTAGGTACGAAGTCCATAGCTACCAATGTTATCTAACAGATACTAAGTCCATAGCTACCAGGTACTAAATCCATAGCTACCAACACCTAACAAGCACTAAGTCCATAGCTACCTACGTTTACCTAATAGGTACTAAGTCCATAGCTACCATCGTTTCTGCAATAGGGACTAAGTCCATAGTTGCCGGTGTTTATTTATTGCGCACTAAGTTTATAGCTGCCAATGTTTACTCACATCATCTTTTATCTCTCATCATTCATCTACCCATGTTATACCCAACATATTTGTAGATATAAAATACGTATACATTTTAAATTAGTTAAAACATGTATAAAAATGTTCATCCAGCATAGACAACAAGTATACAAATAATATGCACACATAGCATGTAATTTATATTAAAATACTTCATATATATGTGTAAGATGAAAGTAACTATGCACTCACCTGGTAAGGTGGTGACTCGGTACTCGGACAGCACTTCGTTATCTCAAAACAATTTTCCCTTGACAAAACCTAATATCAATACCACTAGGGTTTAGTCTAACGTTAACCGCGACTAATTAATAGTCTAGCTATTATTACTATTATATAAGCGTTAAAAAATACTTATATAACCCATAATAATAGCCCAAGTTCTTATTATAAGTTCCTAATAACGTTACTATAATTAAATAAAATTTATATTAAAAATAGCGTATGCGTAGCTCACTTACAGCGGGTTTTCTCGAAAACCGGGCTTCGCCGGAGGAGCGTTCCTGAGCCGAAAGGCTCCTTTCTCGGTACTCCGGGAGCCTCGGGGCTTCCTTCGGGTTATCGGGAGGTTCCCTAGGCTTTTTGGGGGGTTTAGGGGCTAGAGAGAGGTTCTAGAGAGAGAGAGAAGAAGTTGGAATGGTGTGAAGAATGAGGAAACTCGGCACCTCTGTTTATAGGCTGAAATCCTGCTCTACTCATCGTGTAGGTCCTCCTACTCGTCGAGTCCATGCCACATGTCACCTTCTGGTGGCTTGCCTTAGGGAGAAAGCCTTGGCCCATATTCAGCCACGTCACCCCTTTTGCAGCAGCACCCTGCCGACTTCTAAACCCCGTAACTTTTGCATACGAGCTCCGTTTTCGACGTTCTTTTTTTCCACGCGTAGGTAAAAACAAGATCTACAACTTTGATTTAGACTTAATAGGCTAATTCTCGACCAATCTTAAATTTAACAGTAGGATGAGATTAGACTGTTAAATGACCACGAAGAATTCGTAACTCCTACATACGGACTCCGTTTTCGTCTGTCTTTTTACCATTGAGTTCCTATTAATGAGATCGTCAACTATCATTTATGTTGCGTAAGCCAAAAACCGCTCGAACTAAAATTCGAGTTTCAGGTCGTGCACTGCTATGCCAAAGTGTGTCCAAATAATCATAAAAAAAAATTCCCTAGACTCTACTAGGACTTCTTCCATGCACATCTTCAATCATCAATTCTGCTTCAACTCAGTTGGTATTGGAAATTCAACACCATGGGATAACTTTATGGATTATACCAAAAAGTCTTTCTTTCTGCCAATCGAAAGTGTACTTCTCCCGTATTAGACGTATTATTTATTAGACGCATTCTAAAGGCAAGATACCTCTCTTACGATTTCTTCTGAGAGGTATCATTCACTATTGTAAGCCTTATTATTTCCTCTATTTTATCAGTCTATCATGGTTCGCATCACTTCCTGAACTTCTTCCATTGTGATAGGTTCGGGTGCAGGCGCAAAGACCGATGCATGACCCGCCACATTCTTCGGCTCAGGTTGTCATCTTCCTCCGATATTTCCTAGTCTGTCTTCACCATGACGTTTTGTACAACAAAGCAGACATTTGGTGTACCGAGGCGAGAATTTAAGATACGAAATTTTTATTTACGATAGACGTATAAATCTCCCTATTACTCCGAAAAGTTACATGCCAGTTCTAATATCGTAATTAAACGTTTAGAAATCTGAACACATAAAATTTCCAGATCCGGTCGGCAATAGACCATAGATCCGAACAAACTAGTGCTCGTGTCTAAATTTTATAGCTATAACATAAAACATTTAGCACATAAAACATTTTAGGCATCTTTCCTAAAATAAACTAGTGCTCGTGTCTAAAATATAGCAGACACTCATCTCACAATCATCGCTTAGCATTCTAAGTTTAAGTCTAGAAATTTCCAACAAATTCCTAGTTCGCTTAAACTAATGCTCTGATACCAACTGTGACATTCCCATTTTCACGGCAAGAAAAGGCCGATTTTTTGTTTATGCTTTATAAAAATTAGAGTACCTCTTTTAATAAAAAAATGTTGCGGAATTTGTTCCCAGAAAAACATGATAAATACGTTATCAAAGCATTTCCGAAGAAATGTATTTTTATTCATTTTCAAAACATTTGGGATGTCAGCGTCAATACAGAAACATAAGCATAAACAGAACTTACATTCATTTACACTAGTGATCTACATCTCTTTTAGATCTCTCAGTGTAAAGTAGCTTCATATCGACACCTGTGATAGAAATAAGTTGGAGTGGGTCAGGTTGGGAAACCTGGTGAGTATATAGGGTTTTCAACCCACAATAATATAATTATTATGTTTAAACAACAAACAATCAACCCCATTTACCCATCCCCATTATCTTCCTTACTCTCAAGGGTCTACCCTAATAGTCGTCTATTCGTTTATTCCGAAGTCCCTTGCTTCCAGGGTTATAAGACCGACACTAAGTACATAGCTGCCAATGCACTAATTCCATAGCTGCAAAAGTTCATTCATCGGGTACTAAATCCATAGCTACCAGTGTGACATCCCCATTTTCACGGCCAGAAAAGACCGATTTTGTTTATGCTTTATAAAAATCAGAGTACCTCTTTTAATAAAAATGTTGCGGAATTTGTTCCCAGTAAAACATGATAAATACATTATCAAAGCATTTCCGAAGAAAAGTATTTTTATTCATTTTAAAACATTTGGGATGTCATCGTCAATACAGAAACATAAGCATAAACAGAACTTACATTCATTATCACTAGTGATCCTTAATCTCTCAGTGTAATGTGACTTCATATCAACACCTGTGATATAAATAAACTGAGTGGGTCAGGTTGGGAAACCTGGTGAGTACATAGGGTTTTCAACCCACAATAATATAATTATTATGTTTAATCATCAAACAGTTAACCCAATTACCCATCCCCATTATCTTCTTTACTCTTAAGGATCTACCCTAAGAATTAGCTATTTCTCATTCATTCATTCCTAAGGATTATCCTAAGGAATAGGTACGAAGTCCATCGTTGTCAATGACACAGCTGCTAGTTCTATCACTTAGGCGCAGCTGGCAGAATTGTGACATTCTCTATGAGGCGCAGCTGCCAGTATTGTCCTTCAAGCACAACTGCTAGGGTTATCTCGTTTATTAACAGTATCGTTTTCGAGAATCCACTCGCAATACATGTCAATGGGTTTTTAGAGTACACCGGTGAACACATCGTTCACAACACCTACAGCTTGCGAGCCTGCTAGTGTTCCACCGGACTGTCTAGAATAGTCAGTGGTTGTCATCCATACTCTGCTAGATGACGGGGCCAACATTTAGGGACAAGGCTTCTCACATCGTCCAGCTCTCACCCTTACCTCATGGTCTATATCACCTCTCAACTCATCATCCAACTCATATTTTATCTACCCATGTTTTACCCAACATATTATGTAGATATAAATACATATACAGTTTAAATAATATAAAACTTGTATAAAATCGTTCATCCAGTATAGATAGCAAGTATACAGATAATATGCACACATAACACGTAGTTTATATAAAATACTTCATATCTATGTGTAAGATGAAAGGGACCATGCACTCACTTGTAAATGTGGTGATTCCGAACTCAGACAGCGCTTCGCTTCTTAAAAATAATTTCCTTCGACGAAACCTAGTATTATTACCACTAGAGTTTAGTCTATTATTCGCCGAGACTAATTAATAGTCTAGCTATTATTACTATTATATAAGCGTTAAACAATACTTATATAACCAATAATAATAGCCCAATTACTTATTATAAATTCTTAATAACGTTACTATAATTAAATAAAAGCTATATTAAAAATAGCGTAGGCGTAGCTCAGTTACAGCGAGTTTTATAGAAAACCGGGCTTTGCTTGGAGCAGCATTCCCGTGCGGAAAAGCTCTTCTTCTCGGAGCCGTCGAGCACTCCGGGGCTTCCGCCTCGTGCTAGGTAGGTTCTTTAGGCTTTTCGGGGGGTTTCGGGGCTAGAAAGAGGTTCTAGAGAGAGAGTAAAAAGAAGAAAGAATGGGAAAGGTGTGAAGAAAATGAGGGTGGGAGAGGTTCTATTTATAGGGTGAAAACGGCTGAACTTGGTGCCACATGTCACCATCTAGTGGCAAGACTTGGGGAGAAAGCAATGGCCAAGATTGTGCCACATCACCCATTTTTGCACAACACACTTCCGAATTCTAAAATCCGTAACTTTCACATACGACCTCCGTTTTTGACGTTCTTTATATCCACGCGTAGGTAAAAATAAGATCTACAACTTTCATTTTGACTCCGTCGGCTATTCTTAAATTTAACAGTACGAGGATATTATACTGTTAAATTTCCGCGTAAAATTCATAACTTCTACATACGGACTCTGTTTTCGTCTGTCTTTTTATCGTTGAATTCCTATTAATGAGATCTTCAATTCTCATTCAGGTCGCGTAGGCCAAAAACCGCTCGAACTAAAATTCGAGTTTCGGGTCGTGCACTACTATGCCAAATCTTAAAAAATTCATAACTTCCTCATACGAAGTCAGATTTGGGCGTTCTTTTTTTGTATGTTCTCGGTTTAACGTATACTACAACTTTTGTTTATATCACTAAGGCTAAAAAGTCCTTTATCAAAAATTCACTATTTACGTCTCCCGGTGCCGTGCCGGTTCTGCCGTAAAACTTCGACGGGCCATAACTTCTTCGTTATAACTCGGATTTCGACGTTCTTTATGTGTACGGAACCCTTGAGACATATTCTACAACTAGGTTAAGATTATTTATTCTAAATGTATTATCTCTAAATTGACTAGCCCAGATCTACGGGCATGACAACCAGTGTAGGTACTAAGTTCATAGCTACCAACGTTTATCTAACAGGTACTAAGTCCATAGCTACCAGGTACTAAGTCTATAGCTACCAACACCTAACAAGTACTAAGTCCATAGCTACCTACGTTTACCTAATAGGTACTAAGTCCATAGCTACCATCGTTTGTACAATAGGCACTAAGTCCATAGTTGCCGGTGTTTATTTATTGGGCACTAAGTTTATAGCTGCCAATGTTTACTCACATCATCTTTTATCTCTCATCATTCATCTACCCATGTTATACCCAACATATTTGTAGATATAAAATACGTATACGGTTTAAATCAGTTAAAACATGTATAAAAACGTTCATCCAGAGCAACATTCCTGAGCCGAAAGGCTCATTTCTTGGAACTTCGGGAGCCTCGGGGCTTCCTTCAGGTGCTAGGGAGGTTCCCTAGGCTTTTTGGGGGGTTTACGGGCTAGAGAGAGGTTCAAGAGAGAGAGAGAGAAGAAGTTGGAATGGTGTGTAGAATGAGGGAACCCGACACCTCTATTTATAGGCTGAAATCCTGCTCTACTCGTCGAGTAGGTCATCCTACTCGTCGAGTCCATGCCACATGTCACCTTCTGGTGGCTTGCATTGGGGAGAAAGCCTTGGCCCATATTCAGCCACGTCACCCCTTTTGCAGCAACATCCTGCCGACTTCTAAACCCCGTAACTTTCGCATACGAGCTCCGTTTTCGACGTTCTTTATTTCCACGCGCAGGTAAAAACAAGATCTACAACTTTAATTTAGACTTCATCGGCTAATTCTTGATAGATCTTAAATTTAACAGTAGGATGAGATTAGACTGTTAAATGACCATGAAGAATTCGTAACTCCTACATACGGACTCCGTTTTCGTCTGTCTTTTTACCATTGAGTTCCTATTAATGAGATCTTCAACTCTCATTTATGTTGCGTAAGCCAAAAACCGCTCGAACTAAAATTCGAGTTTCAGGTCGTGCACTGCTATGCCAAATCTTAGAAAATTCATAACTCCTTATACGAAGTCAGATTTGGGCGTTCTTTTTATGGATGTTCTGGGTTTAACATATACTACAACTTTTGTTTAGATCAATAACGCTAAAAAGTCATATATTGTAAATTCACTATTTATGTCTCCTGGTGTCGTGCCAGTTTTGCCGAAAAACTTCGACGAGCCATAACTTCTTCGTTATAACTCAGATTTCGACGTTCTTTATATGTACGGAACCCTTGAGACATATTCTACAACTTGGTTAAGATTAAATAATCTTTTGTCGAAAAGTCGTTTTCGACCCCTATTATCTCTAAATTAACTAGCCCGGATGTACGGGCGTTACAATTATCTCCCCCTTAGGATGATTACGTCTTGGAATCATCAACAAAACAGGGCTGTATAATGACTCCATACGTTATCTCTTCATCCTAGGTAATAATCGTAACTTCTATGCTCCTTCGAATGAGTATCTAACTCTTGGACTCCATGTCTGCAGGTGGTGCTCGATCTTGCACTTGCTCCCTATCTCACGTTATACTCCAAATTATGACCTTCAAGTCACAATATCGATCCTCACTGGACACGAACTGAAGATAAGTTCTTTTATTACTACAATGGGATATAATCACATCTTAAAAGGTAGCACTTCTAGCTACAAGCAACTATCGCGATACCTCTACTGATCGCTTTTTATTTCAATCTTCCGTCTTAAGTCAGATGCTACATCGAACTTGATTCTCTGAACCACATAACATACTCAGCGTAGTCGGACTCAATTTGATATGACCACTAGGGTCGGAATAACAATCATCTTCTTAGTCATTACCGAAACGATGGTAACGACATACTTGAATAAAACGAAATGAATTACTAGCTCCGTGGTAACCTTGTGACTTTCCCTGATCCAAGCGTGAGTCATGTGCTTCCGGTAGTATATGCATCTACTACCTTGCACACATACTCATACTCGTCCCAAGTATTGTCTCGCAGTCCCCAAGTCCTAAAATCACAAAACAATTTAACACATATGAGTGTGTCCAAATAATCATAAAAAAAAATTCCCTAGACTCTACTAGGACTTCTTCCATGCACATCTCCAATCATCAATTCTGCTACAACTCGGTTGGTATTGGAAATTCAAGACCATGGGATAACTTTATGGATTATACCAAAAATTCTTTCTTTCTGCCAATCGAAAGTGTACTTCTCCCGTATTAGTCATATTATTTATTAGATGCATTCTAAAGGCAAGATACCTCTCTTACGATATCTTCTGATAGGTATCATTCACTATCGTAATCCTTAATATTTCCTCTATTTTATCAGTATATCATGGCTCACATCACTTCCTGAACTTCTGCCACAGTGATAGGTTCGGGTGCAGGCGCAAAGACTGATGCATGACCCGTCACATTCTTCGGCTCATGTTGTCATCTTCCTTGGATATTTCCTAGTCTGTCGTCACCATGACGTTTTGTACACCAAAGCAGACATTTGGTGTACCGAGTTGAGAATTCAAGATAGGAAAATTTTATTTACGATAGACGTATAAATCTCCCTATTACTCCGAAAAGTTACATGCCAGTTCTAATATCGTAATTAAACGTTTA
The DNA here is from genome assembly GCF_052849685.1 of Lactuca virosa. Classification (NCBI taxonomy): domain Eukaryota; kingdom Viridiplantae; phylum Streptophyta; class Magnoliopsida; order Asterales; family Asteraceae; genus Lactuca; species Lactuca virosa. The sequence continues at coordinate 197,727,069 of NC_136430.1, forward strand.
GAAATCTGAACACATAAAATTTCTAGATCCGGTCGGCAATAGACCATAGATTCGAACAAATAATAGCATATAAGGCATCTTTATAGCTATAACATAAAACATTTAGCACATAAAACATTTTAGGCATCTTTCCTAAAATAAACTAGTGCTCGTGTCTAAAATATAGCAGACACTCAACTCACAATCATCGCTTAGCATTCTAAGTTTAAGTCTAGAAATTTCCAACAAATTCCTAGTTCGCTTAAACTAATGCTCTGATACCAACTGTGACATCCCCATTTTCACGGCCACAAAAGACCGATTTTTTGTTTATGCTTTATAAAAATCAGAGTACCTCTTTTAATAAAAAATGTTGCGGAATTTGTTCCCAGAAAAACATGATAAATACGTTATCAAAGCATTTCCGAAGAAATGTATTTTTATTCATTTTCAAAACATTTGGGATGTCAGCGTCAATACAGAAACATAAGCATAAACAGAACCTTAATTCATTTACACTAGTGATCTACATCTCTTTTAAATCTCTCAGTGTAAAGTAGCTTCATATCGACACCTGTGATAGAAATAAGTTGGATTGGGTCAGGTTGGGAAACCTGGTGAGTACATAGGGTTTTCAACCCACAATAATATAATTATTATGTTTAAACAACAAACAATCAACCCCATTTACCCATCACCATTATCTTCCCTACTCTCAAGGGTCTACCCTAAGAGTCATCTATTTGTTTATTCCGAAGTCCCTTGCTTCCAGGGTTATAAGACCGACACTAAGTACATAGCTGCCAATGCACTAATTCCATAGCTGCAAAAGTTCATTCTTCGGGTACTAAATCCATAGCTACCAGTGTAGGTACTAAGTCCATAGCTACCAACGTTTATCTAATAGGTACTAAGTCCATAGCTACCAGGTACTAAGTCCATAGCTACCGATACCTAACAAGTACTAAGTCCATAGCTACCTACGTTTACCTAATAGGTACTGAGTCCATAGCTACCATCGTTTGTCCAATAGGCACTAAGTCCATAGTTGCCGGTGTTTATTTATTGGGCACTAAGTTTATAGCTGCCAATGTTTACTCACATCATCTTTTTATCTCTCATCATTCATCTGCCCATGTTATACCCAACATATTTGTAGATATAAAATACGTATACAGTTTAAATCAGTTAAAACATGTATAAAAAACGTTCATCTAGCATAGATAGCAAATATACAGATAATATGCACACATAGCACGTAATTTATATTAAAATACTTCATATCTATGTGTAAGATGAAAGTAACTATGCATTCACCTGGTAAGGTGGTGACTTGGTACTCGGACAGCACTTCGTTATCTCAAAACAATTTTCCATTGTCAAAACCTAGTATCAATACCACTAGGGTTTAGTCTAACGTTAACAGCGACTAATTAATAGCGTAGCTATTATTACTATTATATAAGCGTTAAACAATACTTATATAACCCATAATAATAGCCCAAGTTCTTATTATAAGTTCCTAATAACGTTACTATAATTAAATAAAAGTTATACTAAAAATAGCGTATGCGTAGCTCACTTACAGTGGGTTTTCTCGAAAACCGGGCTTCGCCGGAGCAGCGTTCCTGAGCCGAAAGGCTCCTTTCTCGGGACTCCGGTAGCCTCGGGGCTTCCTTCGGGTGCTAGGAAGGTTCCCTAGGCTTTTTGGGGGGTTTAGGGGCTAGAGAGAGGTTCTAGAGAGAGAGAAGAAGAAGTTGGAATGGTGTGAAGAATGAGGGAACCCGGCACCTCTATTTATAGGCTGAAATCCTGCTCTACTCGTCGAGTAGGTCCTCCTACTCGTTGAGTCCATGCCACATGTCACCTTCTGGTGGCTTGCCTTGGGGAGAAAGCCTTGGCCCATATTCAGCCACGTCACCCCTTTTGTAGCAGCACCCTGCCGACCTCTGAACCCCGTAACTTTCGCATACGAGCTCCGTTTTCGACGTTCCTTTTTTTCCACGCGTTGGTAAAAAAAAAGATCTACAACTTTAATTTAGACTTTATCGGCTAATTCTCGATAGATCTTAAATTTAACAGTAGGATGAGATTAGACTGTTAAATGACCACGAAGAATTCGTAACTCCTTCATACGGACTCCGTTTTCGTCTGTCTTTTTACCATTGAGTTCCTATTAATGAGATCTTCAACTCTCATTTAGGCTGTATAAGCGAAAAACCGCTCGAACTAAAATTCGAGTTTCGGGTCGTGCACTGCTATGCCAAATCTTAGAAAATTCATAACTTCCTCATACGAAGTCACATTTGGGTGTTCTTTTTATGGATGTTCTAGGTTTAACATATACTACAACTTTTGTTTAGATCACTAACGCTAAAAAGTCCTATATTGTAAATTCACTATTTATGTCTCCTGGTGTCGTGCCGGTTTTGCCGAAAAACTTCGACGAGCCATAACTTCTTCGTTATAACTCAAATTTCGACGTTCTTTATATGTACGGAACCCTTGAGACATATTCTACAACTTGGTTAAGATTAAATAATCTTTTGTCGAAAAGTCGTTTTCGACCCCTATTATCTCTAAATTAACTAGCCCGGATGTACGGGCGTTACAATTATCTCCCCCTTAGGATGATTACGTCCTGGAATCATCAACAAAACAGGGCTGTATAATGACTCCATACATTATCTCTTCATCCTAGGTAATAATCGTAACTTCTATGCTCCTTCGAATGAGTATCTAACTCTTGGACTCCATGTCTGCAGGTGGTGCTCGATCTTGCACTTGCTCCCTATCTCACGTTATACTCCAAATTATGACCTTCAAGTCACAATATCGATCCTCACTGGACACGAACTGAAGATAAGTTCTTTTATTACTACAATGGATCGATGTATCATATTCTAATGACCTATCATCGTATGTTGCAACGCTTAGACTCAGGTCTCTTAGAGTCAAATTCTAGAACAGACTATACCTTCCTTATTGTTCTAATGGGATATAATCACATCTTAAAAGGTAGCACTTCTAGCTACAAGCAACTATCGCGATACCTCTACTGATCGCTTTTTATTTCAATCTTCCGTCTTAAGTCAGATGCTACATCGAACTTGATTCTCTGAACCACATTACATACTCAGCGTAGTCGGACTCAATTTGATATGACCACTAGGGTCGGAATAACAATCATCTTCTTAGTTATTACCGAAACGATGGTAACGACATACTTGAATAAAACGAAATGAATTACTAGCTCCGTGGTAACCTTGTGACTTTCCCTGATCCAAGCGTGAGTCATGTGCTTCCGGTAGTATATGCATCTACTACCTTTCACACATACTCATACTCGTCCCAAGTATTGTCTCGCAGTCCCCAAGTCCTAAAATCACAAAACAATTTAACACATACGAGTGTGTCCAAATAATCATAAAAAAAAATTCCCTAGACTCTACTAGGACTTCTTCCATGCACATCTTCAATCATCAATTCTGCTACAACTCGGTTGGTATTGGAAATTCAAGACCATGGGATAACTTTATGGATTATACCAAAAATTCTTTCTTTCTGCCAATCGAAAGTGTACTTCTCCCGTATTAGACATATTATTTATTAGATGCATTCTAAAGGCAAGATACCTCTCTTACGATATCTTCTGATAGGTATCATTCACTATCGTAATCCTTAATATTTCCTCTATTTTATCAGTATATCATGGCTCACATCACTTCCTGAACTTCTGCCACAGTGATAGGTTCGGGTGCAGGCGCAAAGACTGATGCATGACCCGTCACATTCTTCGGCTCAGGTTGTCATCTTCCTTGGATATTTCCTAGTCTGTCGTCACCATGACGTTTTGTACACCAAAGCAGACATTTGGTGTACCGAGTTGAGAATTCAAGATAGGAAAATTTTATTTACGATAGACGTATAAATCTCCCTATTACTCCGAAAAGTTACATGCCAGTTCTAATATCGTAATTAAACGTTTAGAAATCTGAACACATAAAATTTCTAGATCCGGTCGGCAATAGACCATAGATTCGAACAAATAATAGCATATAAGGCATCTTTATAGCTATAACATAAAACATTTAGCACATAAAACATTTTAGGCATCTTTCCTAAAATAAACTAGTGCTCGTGTCTAAAATATAGCAGACACTCATCTCACAATCATCGCTTAGCATTCTAAGTTTAAGTCTAGAAATTTCCAACAAATTCCTAGTTCGCTTAAACTAATGCTCTGATACCAACTGTGACATCCCCATTTTCAGGGCCAGAAAAGACCGATTTTTTGTTTATGCTTTATAAAAATTAGAATACCTCTTTTAATAAAAAATGTTGCGGAATTTGTTCCCAGAAAAACATGATAAATACGTTATCAAAGCATTTCCGAATAAATGTATTTTTATTCATTTTCAAAACATTTGGGATGTCAGCGTCAATACAGAAACATAAGCATAAACAGAACTTACATTCATTTACAATAGTGATCTAAATCTCTCAGTATAAAGTAGCTTTATATCGACACCTGTGATAGAAATAAGTTGGAGTGGGTCAGGTTGGGAAACCTGGTGAGTACATAGGGTTTTCAACCCACAATAATATAATTATTATGTTTAAACAACAAACAATCAACCCCATTTACCCATCCCCATTATCTTCATTACTCTCAAGGGTCTACCCTAAGAGTCATCTATTCGTTTATTCCGAAGTCGCTTGCTTCCAGGGTTATAAGACCGACACTAAGTACATAGCTGCCAATGCACTAATTCCATAGCTGCAAAAGTTCATTCTTCGGGTACTAAATCCATAGCTACCAGTGTAGGTACTAAGTCCATAGCTACCAACGTTTATCTAACAGGTACTAAGTCCATAGCTACCAGGTACTAAGTCCATAGCTACCGATACCTAACAAGTACTAAGTCCATAGCTACCTACGTTTACCTAATAGGTACTAAGTCCATAGCTACCATCGTTTGTCCAATAGGCACTAAGTCCATAGTTGCCGGTGTTTATTTATTGGGCACTAAGTTTATAGCTGCCAATGTTTACTCACATCATCTTTTATCTCTCATCATTCATCTGCCCATGTTATACCCAACATATTTGTAGATATAAAATACGTATACAGTTTAAATCAGTTAAAACATGTATAAAAAACGTTCATCCAGCATAGATAGCAAATATATAGATAATATGCACATATAGCACGTAATTTATATTAAAATACTTCATATCTATGTGTAAGATGAAAGTAACTATGCACTCACCTGGTAAGGTGGTGACTCGGTACTCGGACAGCACTTCGTTATCTCAAAACAATTTTCCATTGTCAAAACCTAGTATCAATACCACTAGGGTTTAGTCTAACGTTAACAACGACTAATTAATAGTGTAGCTATTATTACTATTATATAAGCGTTAAACAATACTTATATAACCCATAATAATAGCCCAAGTTCTTATTATAAGTTCCTAATAACGTTACTATAATTAAATAAAAGTTATATTAAAAATAGCGTATGCGTAGCTCACTTACAGCGGGTTTTCTCGAAAACCGGGCTTCGCCGGAGCAGCGTTCCTGAGCCGAAAGGCTCCTTTCTCGGGACTCTGGGAGCCTCGGGGCTTCCTTCGGGTGCTAGGAAGGTTCCCTAGGCTTTTTGGGGGGTTTAGGGGCTAGAGAGAGGTTCTAGAGAGAGAGAAGAAGAAGTTGGAATGGTGTGAAGAATGAGGGAACCCGGCACCTCTATTTATAGGCTGAAATCCTGCTCTACTCGTCGAGTAGGTCTTCCTACTCGTCGAGTCCATGCCACATGTCACCTTCTGGTGGCTTGCCTTGGGGAGAAAGCCTTGGCCCATATTCAGCCACGTCACCCCTTTTGTAGCAGCACCCTGCCGACCTCTGAACCCCGTAACTTTCGCATACGAGCTCCGTTTTCGACGTTCTTTTTTTCCACGCGTTGGTAAAAACAAGATCTACAACTTTAATTTAGACTTCATCGGCTAATTCTCGATAGATCTTAAATTTAACTGTAGGATGAGATTAGACTGTTAAATGACCACGAAGAATTCGTAACTCCTTCATACGGACTCCGTTTTCGTCTGTCTTTTTACCATTGAGTTCCTATTAATGAGATCTTCAACTCTCATTTAGGTTGCATAAGCGAAAAACCGCTCGAACTAAAATTCGAGTTTCGGGTCGTGCACTGCTATGCCAAATCTTAGAAAATTCATAACTTCCTCATACGAAGTCACACTTGGGCATTCTTTTTATGGATGTTCTTGGTTTAACATATACTACAACTTTTGTTTAGATCACTAAGGCTAAAAAGTCCTCTATTGTAAATTCACTATTTATGTCTCCTGGTGTCGTGCCGGTTTTGCCGAAAAACTTCGACGAGCAATAACTTCTTCTTTATAACTCGAATTTCGACGTTCTTTATATGTACGGAACCCTTGAGACATATTCTACAACTTGGTTAAGATTAAATAATCTTTTGTCGAAAAGTCATTTCCGACCCCTATTATCTCTAAATTGACTAGCCCGGATCTACGAGCGTTACAATAATCTCCCCCTTAGGATGATTACGTCCCGGAATCATCAACAAAATAGGGCTGTATAATGACTCCATACGTTATCTCTTCATCCTACGTAATAATCGTAACTTATATGCTCCTTCGAATGAGTATCTAACTCTTGGACTCCTTGTCTGCAGGTGGTGCTCGATCTTGCACTTGCTCCCTGTCTCACGTTATACTCCAAATTATGACCTTCAAGTCACAATCTCGTACCTCACTGGACACGAACTTAAGATAAGTTCTTTTATTACTACAATGGACTGATGTGTCATATTCTAATGACCTATCATCGTATGTTGCAATGCCTAGACTCAGGTCTCTTAGAGTCAAATTCTAGAACAGACTATACCTTCCTTATTGTTCTAATGGGATATAATCACATATTAAAAGGTAGCATTTCTAGCTACAAGCAACTATCGTGATACCTCTACTGATCGCTTTTTATTTCAATCTTCCGTCTTAAGTCAGATGCTACATCGAATTTGATTCTCTGAACCACATAACATACTCAGCGTAGTCGGACTCAATTGATATGACCACTAGGTTCGGAATAACAATCATCTTCTTAGTCATTACCGAAACGATGGTAACGACATACTTGAATAAAACGAAATGAATTACTAGCTCCTTGGTAACCTTGTGACTTTCCCTGATCCAAGCGTCAGTCCTGTGCTTCCGGTAGTATATGCATCTACTACCTTTCACACCTACGCATACTCGTCCCAAGTATTGTCTCGCAGTCCCTAAGTCCTAAAATCTCAAAACAATTTAACACATACGAGTGTGTCCAAATAATCATAAAAAAAATTCCCTAGACTCTACTAGGACTTCTTCCATGCACATCTTCAATCATCAATTCTGCTTCAACTCGGTTGGTATTGGAAATTCAAGACCATGGGATAACTTTATGGATTATACCAAAAATTCTTTCTTTCTGCCAATCGAAAGTGTACTTCTCCGGTATTAGATGTATTATTTATTAGACGCGTTCTAAAGGCAAGATACCTCTCTTACGATATCTTCTGATACTTATCATTCACTATCGTAAGCCTTAATATTTCCTCTATTTTATCAGTATATCATGGTTCGCATCACTTCCTGAACTTCTGCCACAGTGATAGGTTCGGGTGCAGGCGCAAAGACCGATGCATGACCCGTCACATTCTTCGGCTCAGGTTGTCATCTTCCTCGGATATTTCCTAGTCTGTCTTCACCATGACGTTTTGTACACCAAAGCAGACATTTGGTGTACCGAGGCGAGAATTTAAGATAGAAAGTTTTATTTACGATAGACGTATAAATCTCCCTATTACTCCGAAAAGTTACAGTCCAGTTCTAATATCGGAATTAAACGTTTAGAAATCTGAACACATAAAATTTCCAGATCCGGTCGGCAATAGACCATAGATCCGAACAAATAATAGCATATAAGGCATCTTTATAGCTATAACATAAAACATTTAGCACATAAAACATTTTAGGCATCTTTCCTAAAATAAACTAGTGCTCGTGTCTAAAATATAGCAGACACTCATCTCACAATCATCGCTTAGCATTCTAAGTTTAAGTCTAGAAATTTTCTACAAATTCCTAGTTCGCTTAAACTAATGCTCCGATAACAACTGTGACACCCCATTTTCACGGCCAGAAAAGACCGATTTTTTGTTTATGCTTTATAAAAATCAGAGTACCTCTTTTAATAAAAAATGTTGCGGAATTTGTTCCCAGAAAAACATGATAAATACGTTATCAAAGCATTTCCGAAGAAATGTATTTTTATTCATTTTCAAAACATTTGGGATGTCAGCGTCAATACAGAAACATAAGCATAAACAGAACTTACATTCATTTACACTAGTGATCTACGTCTCTTTTAAATCTCTTAGTGTAATGTAGCTTCATATCGACACCTGTGATAGAAATAAGTTGGAGTGGGTCAGGTTGGGAAACCTGGTGAGTACATAGGGTTTTCAACCCACAATAATATAATTATTATGTTTAAACAACAAACAATCAACCTCATTTACCCATCCCCATTATCTTCCTTACTCTCAAGGGTCTACCCTAAGAGTCATCTATTCGTTTATTCTGAAGTCCCTTGCTTCCCGGGTTATAAGACCGATACTAAGTACATAGATGCCAATGCACTAACTCCATAGCTGCAAAAGTTCATTCATCGGGTACTAAGTCCATAGCTACCAGTGTAGGTACTAATTCTATAGCTACCAACGTTTATCTAACAGGTACTAAGTCGATAGCTACCAACACCTAACAAGTACTAAGTCCATAGCTACCTACGTTTACCTAATAGGTACTAAGTCCATAGCTACCATCGTTTGTCCAATAGGCACTGAGTCCATAGGTGCCGATGTTTATTTAGTGGGCACTAAGTTTATAGCTGCCAATCTTTACTCACATCATCTTTTATCTCTCATCATTCATCTACCCATGTTATACCCAACATATTTGTAGATATAAAATACGTATACAGTTTAAATCAGTTAAAACATGTATAAAAACGTTCATCCAGTATAGATAGCAAGTATACAGATAATATGCACACATAGCACGTAATTTATATTAAAATACTTCATATCTATGTGTAAGATGAAAGTAACTATGCACTCACCTGGTAAGGTGGTGACTCGGTACTCGGACAGCACTTCGTTATCTCAAAACAATTTTCCCTTGACAAAACCTAATATCAATACCACTAGGGTTTAGTCTAACGTTAACCGCGACTAATTAATAGTCTAGCTATTATTACTATTATATAAGCGTTAAACAATACTTATATAACCCATAATAATAGCCCAAGTTCTTATTATAAGTTCCTAATAACGTTACTATAATTAAATAAAAGTTATATTAAAAATAGCGTATTCGTAGCTCACATACAGTAGGTTTTCTCGAAACCCGGGCTTCGCCGGACCAGCGTTCCTGAGCCGAAAGGCTCCTTTCTCGGGACTCCGGGAGCCTCGGGGCTTCCTTCGGGTGCTAGGGAGGTTCCCTAGGCTTTTTGGGGGGTTTAAGGGCTAGAGAGAGGTTCTAGGGAGAGAGAAGAAGAAGTTGGAATGATGTGAAGAATGAGGGAACCCGGCACCTCTATTTATAGGCTGAAATCCTGCTCTACTCGTCGAGTAGGTCCTCCTACTCGTCGAGTCCATGCCACATGTCACCTTCTGGTGGCTTGCCTTGGGGAGAAAGCCTTAGCCCATATTCAGCCACGTCAGCCCTTTTGCAGCAGCACGCCGCCGACTTCTAAACTCCGTAACTTTCGCATACGAGCTCCGTTTTCGACGTTCTTTTTTTCCACGCGTAGATCAAAACAAGATCTACAACTTTCATTTAGACTTCATCGGCTAATTCTCGACCGATCTTAAATTTAACAGTAGGATGATATTAGACTGTTAAATGACCACGAAGAATTCGTAACTCCTTCATACGGACCTCCGTTTTCGTGTGTTTTTTTACCATTGAGTTCCTATTAATGAGATCTTCAACTCTCATTTAGGTTGCGTAATCCAAAAACCGCTCGAACTAAAATTCGAGTTTCGGGTCGTGCACTACTATGCCAAATCTTAGAAAATTCATAACTTCATCATACGAAGTCAGATTTGGGCGTTCTTTTTATGGATGTTCTCGGTTTAACATATAATACAACTTTTGTTTAGATCACTAAGGCTAAAAAGTGCTCTATTGTAAATTTACTATTTATGTCTCCCGGTGTCTTGCCGGTTTTGCCGAAAAACTTCGACGGGCTACGACAACCTTGTACCCCCTTATAGACCGGCTTCGTGAATGAGGCCTACTAACGCTAAGACTGACTTATTCTTAGACATATCTATATATTTAAACTTTTAATATAATAATAGTATAAGGGTTGAATTTTAAACTTTTAAAATTCTAAGGTTCAATTTGGGAATTAAAGTATTAGGGTGTAAGACTTTACAAATTCCAAAACTTGAGGGCAAGTATTGAAACTATTCAAGACCTTTCATTTCATAACTTATGAGCTTAATGGTTCATTAAAATGAAGACTCTTCATTTTTATGTAACCTCTTATTTTTTAATGACACTTTTAAAGAAGTGACTTTTGGTTATCCATAACTTGAGGACAAGTTATGGACTCCATGATTAGCCATTAAGATCAAGAATCATACTTACAAGCAAGTTACACATAATTCATATGATCTTCTAAAACTCATAACAACATGAACATTCATATCAAAATTTCAAAAATCATATTAACACATATAAAACATGGAATTTTGATATTAGCCATTGTAAATGGATTAGCATAAGCATTACACCATCTAAAACAAGTTTTATAACACCAAAACAGTTTAGGGTAATGTTTCTAGTCCATTTCCAGCAGCAAAAATCGAAAATCTACACTCTGCCTGGCCAACTCGTCGAGTGCAAGAACTGACTCGATGAGTTGGTTGAAGATACGCTTAGATTCGTCGAGCCCCTCTATGAATTCGGTGAGTCTCCTGTGCAGACAGCAAGAATTTCGACTTTTTTAGCTATTTTGCATAAAGTATCAAACAAACAAGCCTAGGCTCTAATACCACTGTTGGGTTTTCAGCATTCTAACACTCCTATGTTGTACATGCAACCCTAGAAACCTTGGATCTATGTTTGACTAAGATACATTCAAAATGATTTTCCAAGGTTCATAATAACTTACAATACAAAATTCAAGTAGAATAACATACCTTTTAGAATCTTGGATTCCTTGATGACTTTGTGAGCCTAACACCCCAAATGTGATGCCTCAAATGCTTCACACAACACCACAATTCTTGGAATAACCTTGAGAGAATTACACTATACTCAAAAATTGGCTAGCCCTCTTACATGCTTGTAGTAGTGCAATTTTGCTAGACAATGAGCCTTTATATAATTGTGACACAATTAGGGTTACTCCATGTAAACCCTAATTGTCATGGCTTTCCATATTCCACGATCCATGGGTTTGTAACCCCCATGGAATATCCATGGAGCACCTTATGGGTTTTAACCCAATCCATACAAACCATGGATCATTAGCCCACTATACAAGAATAGATTATTTACATAATCAACCCCATATATTTAATTAGTCTGTTTTTTATCACTTAATTAATTCAAGATTAATTCTTTGATCACTACTAATTAAATAATATTATTAATATATTAGTACTTATAATATATTAATAAACCTTAAGTGTCCTTTCTCTCATTTTGGTCTATGCAGTTATTGCAATGCCATGCAACCTAAATGGACCATGCCGGGTCGGGTCAAGTACATACCAAATATAGTTATGGACTTAGACACTATATCCAATAGATACATCTTATCTGAACCTGGGTGGACGAATTATCGAGTGTTGTGAGCTTTGGTCATGACCAAGTCTCTGAAACCACCATGCTTCGGTGTCCAGATCCGATCGATGAAATATAAGGCTCCGCCACCATTGACTTCCAAGTTTTTATCCATCCCTCTCAGGGATTCACCCGCCACATTTTCAAGTTTCAAAGCTTCGAGCTCAGCCTCCTTAATTTTGGTGGACAAGTGTGAATGGATAGTCATAGTCAATTATTTGACTCTACGACCAGAGTATTCTTTCCGACTTAGGGCGTCAGCTACTACGTTGGCCTTGCCGGGATGATAACAAATTTCGCATTCATAATCACTGAGTAGCTCGACCCACCGTTGTTGTCTCATGTTGAGCTCCTTCTGGTCGAATATATGTTGTAGGCTTTTGTGGTCTGTAAAGATAGTGCTTTTTGTACCGTACATGTAGTGTCTCTAGATCTTCATAGCAAACACTACTGCTCCTAACTCCAGATCATGTGCAGTGTAGTTGACCTCGTGTGTCTTCAGTTGTCTTGAGGCATAGGCGATGACCTTACCTTGTTGCATCAGAACACAACCAAGCCCTTGATTGGAGGCATCGCAATAGACCATGCAGTCTTCTATCCCTTCGGGGAGGAATAGTATCGGTGCGGTGCATAAGGCTAGCTTTAGCGTGTGGAACGCTTTCTCTTGTCTCTCTTCCCAGTCAAAGGCCATGCCCTTCTGGGTCAATGTTGTAAGTGGATTCGCAATCCGAGAGAAGTTCTGAATGAACCTGCGATAGTAGCCAGCGAGACCTAGAACTTGATGAATTTCTGTAGGCATCTTCGTTGCTGACCAATTCTCAATGGCTTTGATTTTTGAAGGGTCCACATGTATTCCCTCTTCGCTAACCATGTGCCCTAAGAATTCGACTCTTCGGATCCAAAATTCGCATTTTGAGAACTTCGCATAGAGCTTCTCTAATCGCAGCGTTTCCAAGACCTGTCCTAGACCTTGACTATGCTCCTCTTTACTACGAGAGTAGATAAGTATGTCATCGTTGAAGACAATGACGAACTAATCCAAGTAAGGATGACACACCCTATTCATTAAATCCATGAATACATCGGGTGCATTGGTCAATCCGAACGGCATCACTACAAACTCGTAGTGTCCATAACGAGTTCGGAAGGCTGTCTTCGAAACATCCTCCCCTAGCACTCGTAACTGGTGATGCCCGGATATCAGGTCAATTTTTGAAAAGAAGTTCGCCCCTTGAAGTTGGTCAAACAAATCGTCTGTACGAGGCAGAGGGTAACGATTTTTGACGGTCAGTTTGTTAAGTTACTTGTAGTTGATGCACATACGGAACGATCTGTCTTTCTTCTTGACGAATAAGACCGGTGCTCCCCACGGTGAGAAGCTTGGTCTAATGAAGCCCTTGCTGAGCAATTCGTTAACTTGACTGGATAGCTCCTTCATCTCAACTAGTGCTAGACGATAGGGCGATTTGGCTATTGGGGTAGCTCCTGGGACTAAGTCGATTCTGAACTCGACTTGACGTTGCGGAGGTAGTCCTGGGAGTTCTTCTGGAAAAATGTCGGGAAAATTGTGTACCACTTGAATGTTCTTTAGGTCCTTCGTCTCTTGGCTCACATCGACAACATGAGGAAGGAATGCGCGATATTCCTTTCGCAAGAATTTATGGGCTTGAATGCTCGAGATGAGGCGAAGGTTCGTGCCGAGTTTGTCGCCATAGATCACTAGGGTTTCGCTAGACGGCAGATTTAGGCGAATAGCCTTTTCGTAACACATGATGTCGACACGATGAGAACTCAACCAATCCATTGCTATCTAGTGTTAGTGTACATCCTATGTATATGCTGCTAGTGTTCTCTGTCTTTCTGTTAGCCATTTCTACGGTGAACGATTCTTTAAGTGCATGTGATGTATGTTTAAGCAAGTGAGCAAATTTCTGGTTCACGAAACTCCTATCCGCTCCACTATCAAACAAAATGCATGCATAAGAGTTATCGAGGAGAAACGTACCTGTGACCACTATGACATCGGCAACTGCTTCCTCGTGGCCTATAGCCAAAACTCTTCCCACTCCCCCGGCATTCCTTGCCTTAGGGCAGTTTCCTATTCTAGTGGCCCACCTCGCCACAACCGTAGCAAGCCTGGCCCATACCAGCGCAGGGGACCTGGGTGATTGGCTTTGCCGGAGCCTTGCAGAAACGGGCAGTGTGCCCCTTCCTGTTGCAATTAGAGCACTGCATTTCCTGGCAGGGTCCATTGTGGTGGAAGCTGCATTTATTGCACTTCAGCAAGCTTCTTGCATACTGCTTTACCGGTGCAGCAGCGGTAGGTGTTATCACAACATGAACTGCTACGACCTGCTGCTTTTTGGCAGCTTTCTACGCAGCGTTTTTCTTGTTGTCATCCCAGAATTTCCTCTTGTTGTCAGCGGCTTTGGAGGGTTCTGAGATGGCTAGGGTTGTTGTTGACGGGGTTCGGACCCCATGGTCGATGAGCCGTTGTGCCAATCGCTTGGCACTATCGAAGGTAGCGGGGTTTGAAGCTAGGACATTCCCCTGAAATGGAGGCACCAGCCCCCAAATGTACCTTTCCACCTTCTTTGCTTCAGAAGGGATCATTCCCGGACATAGTGCTACCAGATAGCTGAATCTAGCAGTGTAGGAGACTATGTCGGAGCCCTTCATGGTTAGGCTCCAGAGTTCCTACTCCAACTTCTGAACTTCGCCCCTCGGACAGTATTCCTCGATCATGAGTTCCTTAAGAGCTTCCCAGCCGATAGCATTTACCACTATAAGAGATACTGACTTGACATGGTTGTTCTACCACGTCAGAACTTGGTTCGCGAAGGCGCAAGCGGCAAATTTTACCTTGCTCCCTTCCGGACAGGAGCAGATCTAGAAGATCGACTCCGTTTTCTCGAACCATTACGAGAGGGCAATGATTTCACCAGTTCCATTGAAGGCCCCTGGGTTTGCAGCTGGTGAAATCCTTGTACGAGCACTCCCTAGAGCGCACTAGAGTTTCGACAATGGGGGGAGGCACATTAGTGCCACTCCCACTGGTACCTATTGAGTTGAATTGTTCTAGGGTTGCCGTAACAGCCGCATTCACAGCAGCTTGGATAGCTGTTGGGTTGTATTGAGGAGGAGGAGGTGGAGTTTGATTCAGAGTTCTCGGAGTAGCGTGCCTGGTTGATCTACGTGGAGGCATTTTGAATCTATAATACCACAAAGATGAAGATGTTGGTAAGAATTTAATAGAGTGTATGATGAGAGTGACTCATGGACTAACTCTCCATAGCCCAACAACACAGATGAAAGAATGATCGAATAGAAACCTAGTACTAGAAAGATGAATGTATTTGGATAATTTCCATGAGATTAAATATCTGTCAATAATACTGGTATTACAAATGTAATAAGTTCGGGAAAATGACCTAGAAGTAGGTCTTACATGACACCAAGATAAGAAAATTTTGACAGAATAAAGACCTATCGACCGAAAGTTCAATGTCTTAAGATAACAGGTAATTACAGGGAAAAGTGCCACTTAGAGCATAGATAAGAATGCTAATCCTTAGATAAGAAGGAAATTTGACCAGAGCATTCCCTACTGGCGACGGGAACCCCTTGTGCGAACCCTTAAGTCAGCCAGCTGGCGCTCCATGTCGAGAAGGCGTCGCTCGTACACTCGCTGGCGCACACGATGTTCTATGACTTCAGCTCGAGTCACAACTAGTTCTCACTGTAGAGACTCATGGCCTCTCGCAGCTCTATCACGAGCATCTTCTAGACGACGGATGCGGACAGTATTGGCTCCTGCATCAGCATCAACCTGCATGACTCGGTTGATGGCGGCCCTGCCCTGCTCTTCATTACGAGCAACCATACGGACCAGGATAGGCAGGACTCTTTCCACTGAGCCTCCCTCCCTCAGGTTGTAGAAGCGTCGGTATCCATTGTATGGCATGGGTTGACGTTGATGTTGACTCCAAGTTCTGAAGTTTTCAACCCACAGAGGCGTCGGGCCTTGAAAATCCGGACGAGGGTTAGGATTTGGGTTTGGAGCTACCAGTGGTTGATTGTTGACTTCGGGCTCGGAGTCAGAATCCTCCGGGAAGTTCTCTGCTAAGTCATCATATAACGAAATCGCATGATTCTCCTCTGGCTCATCACCGAGCCATCCATCATTGTCGTGGTTGGGGAAGTATGTGCCGCCGTGGGGATGGAATCCAACCATGTTATCTTCACGAGAAATGGGGTAAAAGAAATAATTAATAGATGCACTAATTAAGATAATTATAAGATGATCCTTACCAGTTACTCCAACATTTGCGTAGTGCATACCAGTCATATGTAACCAAAACAAGATAGACCTTCGAATTAGTGACCCTAAGTCTAAGTCCACAACCAAACAAGGAACAAGAAGTAAAGTAAAGATCACAGATTTTAAGTCTATGACACCCTAGTCACATATAACCTTAGTGTATCCACTCAGCAACTATTGACATACTAATAAAAATCTTTTAGTTTGCACATAAGTTATTTTAGTAACACAAAATACTCCTATAGTATTTTAAGTTTATGTTATGTTCTAATGTTTTCATTGTAGTAGTGTTGGTAAGTGTTTAGACTTGCTGCAACACCACAACCATTCCTAGGCACATGCTAATCACTTCTCGGAAAGATATAGTTGATCAGGCTATATCACTCCTAGATCTGATTATATGTCTCCAAGCCTACTTGTTTTGTCCAACAATCGTAATACTTTTGTTATGTCCTAGTGACACTGATTTTAGTATGAATGCAGGTATGTATACTTAGGTTAAATATTTTATTATTTAAAAGTATATACTCTTGGTAAGAGCATTTTAATCTCCTTGTGTTTGTAGTTGTATATCTTTTATGGGTTGATATACTCAATTCACTATAAACAATGCTCTGATACCAATATGTCACACCCCAAAACCAGAACGGCGGAAACGTTCGGGGGTGGAGGATGTCATGTACAGTATCACAACAATGCATAATAGTAAACAAGCAACAACATCATCCATTGCATTAACAGTAATATTCTAATACAAGTGTGTTCTGAAGTTTATAAGACACCAAAAATGAATAATCAAAATAAGAGATGAGTCTTGAATGTGCTCCATCTTCTCAAAACCTAATCATCGGTACCTGTCTACTGATGACCTGAGAATACAAATTATTTTGAAAGCGTAGATCAGCATTAAAGCTGGTGAGTTCATAAGTAGTTTAGTGTCATTGTTTGTATAAGTTTGAAGAAAGTGCTTGTAAATGTTTGATGTAAAAGTTTGTAAGTGTTTGATGTAAATGTTTGTAAACTTCCTAGAAAATCCTATATTTTCTACTAAAGTAGTCTTCTACCAAGACTCAACTATTCTCTATGTTTGTTCTTTGTAAAAGTGTGTGTGTTTTCCCAAAGTATGACTATCATTACCAAAATATAGTTTTTCATTACCGTTTATGTGAAAAGATCACAATGTGAATGAAATGGGAAATTAAAGATGTACTATAGTTTTATCTAGGTAACAACTAATGTACTAACTACCTTTAAACTTGTTAGTTTAATTAAGGTAAAATGTGATATGATTGTAACCATACTTGATTGACTAGTATTGTTAGAACAATGTTCTAGTAGGATCGATAGATTCTAAGCAGATAAACAATAAATGGTGTAATGAAGAACACAGGAATGGTTTAACTGATGTCGAATGATTAAACTTTAACACCTCAGAAGAGCTCGATTAAGAACTTCAAGTGTAGAGGTGTTTAGGGTTACAAAGCAATAATAACTATAATCACGACCGTATGTATGGCATACATGTGTGCACTATTTATAGCTAAACCCTACATAATAATCACGGATGGACAGGCCCAATCCGGATATACAATACTAAGCCCACGACGCAACATAAAATACCCAACAATCTCCCCCTTTGTGTCAATGGAGCCGAAAGCTCAGTTTCGTTGAGCTATAGAAGACTTCTTGACAGTCTTGAACACCTTCGGTATAATGGCCAAAAGAGTATGACGAAAAGTGATATACCACTGAAGCATGTCCGTGAAGTTCTTCTTATCTGCCTCAGTGTTCTGCTTGCACCGATGGATGATACTAATTATGTGCTCTAAGCAGTCCGTTGAGCACATATGCTTGTCAACAAGAGCGAAAAGAAATCGATTAGCTTCGCCTCTTGTGAACATCACCGTGAGATGTGTAGAGTCAATTTGGCCCATCTTCATCTTGTTCACATCTCCAGGTTTTTCAGTTGGCTTTACAGTGGGTTTCTTCTTCAAGACTTTAGCAATCTCCTGATCCATTGCAGCTACTTCATGGATATAGGAAGCCAACATCCTCTTAAAATGATCTAGGATCGGCTCATATTCTTTCGCATTAGTGAGCAATATGTTAAACAACAAGATCCAATCATGAGGATTCAAGTTTGGAAGATCTTCCAGGGATATAACCGAAAGCGAGTTGGTTGAACCTTGGGTTATTTTGAAACTAACATTTATAAACTTCCCTGCATGCGAAGGTTTCAGCATCTTGACAGTTATAATCTTCTGAGCACTCCATGTCAGGTACTGAGGCTGACCGAACTTGAGATAAAAATCGATAAGTTCACGATCAACTTTAGGGTGAGGTGAGGGAACTTGAACAGTCGAATCAAAGCAATGAAAAGTAAATTCCTTTCGTGTTATAGGCATATCAAACTGTGAGTCCCTCGAATTCTCACAATCAAATAAAGCTACAGGTTCCAGCCAGTATACACTTGGAAACTCTATTGCTTCTTTGATGAGCGTTTCTCTAGTCCAAAGAGGAAACAAGGCCTTTTTGCAATTTAAGGCATCTTGTTCTTCCTTGTTCTTTCGCTCCCTCTCTTCTTCTTCCTTCGCAACCCGAAGGGTTTCATCCAATTCTTTATCCCTTTTCTTTCATTTCAGGGCTTCAACAATTGTTTCTTCTTCTTCATCACTATCATCAGCCAGTCCCTTCTTCTTATCTTGATTACCAGAACCCGAAGCTTCATTACCCTTCGGTTCGGTATTGACAGCGACCTTCGGTTGAGTAGTTTGAACACCTTCTCCCCCTTGTTTTGGAGGTATGAATCTCTCCGAAACACCCTTCATTTCATGTAAAAGTGCAAGGGCAGGAAGAAGCTTGGAAGTCTGATGAATCAAAGAATCGAGTATTGAATTAATCAGAGTATGAATTCAGGTAAGAATGCGAGATTTAACACCGGATGTAAATATGATCTTGTTTCAGCTCAATTACGCTTTCGAATGTTTACAGAGTATAATAGACAGGTCTGTAAAAACTCTTATCTAACTCTAGTAAATAACCCTATTTATAGGGAACAGAAAGCGTACAAAAAATATACTAAGGCATAGACACTTAAGCTTCGAATAAAAGCGCCCTAGTAAAATACATTACAAAACATTCGAAGAGTTCAAAATACATTTTGACTAATTACAACAATTCGACCCTTACGATCTCCCCCTTTATAATCATAGCCGAAGTACTCAATTAGTAAGAAGCTGGATCGAATACAGCATCACTCTTCGAATCTCCGTGTACCAGGAGATAATCTTTTTCAGTTCTTTCTTATCTCCTTCATTGTTCTTCTTGAAATAATTCATACGAACAATTAAGTTCGTATATTGAGATGTTGAATATCTCTCCACTTCGCATGCCTGGAATAAGAATCGTTTAGCTTTTTCGGCCTTGTCTTTTCCTGCGAATACCATTTCAAAAGGCTTCAAGCAGATTTCACCATCAGCATACTTTTTCAATTCTGCTTGAGTCTTCGTAGGAGCCATCAGAACTTTAATTTCCATGCCTTTAGCCGTAGCTAACTCCACATCTGTAAGAGCCAAGAACTCATAGTAATTTTCAATGAAAATCTTTATGTGAGCAACCCCAAGCTTGAATTCATCAGGTTCTGTGTTTTGAAGGTATGAAAATGATTTGTCTTTTAAAATTAATGCAACTTGTATAAGATCATACAAGTTCATCAATGGAAAATCTGCAACAGTAAACTCACAAATATTTCCATTTGCCCTGGCAACCACATACTTGAAATTTTGGACTGTGTTTTCGAATACCACATCCTTTTTCATACTGATCACTTTCTTGATTTTAATCAATGACCACACTTCCTCAGGGGCTTTTGCAAGAACATCATGAAAACGAATTTTCATGTGTGTACCTTCATCCTTTTCTTTAAAATTTCCTTCAGCTTTGAACTGAGGCATGATAAACATCATTTCGTTTATTGGAAAATCCAGCTGGCTTGCATCAGTATTCATAACCAAATAACTTTGTTTTGGTTTCTTCTCAAATGAATACATGTGATTATATGCTACCTTGGCCTTGATTGTTTCATAATTGTAGTGTCTGGATGGATCACCTTTATCCATACCTTTCGGATCACCAGCACGTTGAGCCATAATACTTTGAATCAACCTCAGTTTTTCGATTTCAGCTTCTGCTGCAGCCTTCTTTTCTTCTTTTGACAATTCCACTACAATCGATTTCCCTTTATCTTTCAAAGCTGGATTGTCAATTGCCTCTTTTGATTTCGAACCACTCTCACCAGTCTCCGTAGATTTAACAATTTCAATTCCTTTCGAAATAGGTCTTGTAATAGGTAGTGTTGTAACGACTATTGAAGTAACCATCCCAGCAGAAAATATAACTGGCTTTGTTGTTGGGATCTTCGAAGAAAAAACTTTTCCTACAACTTTCGCATCTTCACCACTAGTCTTCGACTCACTAGTTTTTCTTTCTCCCCCTTGCACCCCTGTGAAAACAGGTGGGCATATGTTGTTGGAAGAAGGCTTGATATGCGAAAGAGAGGAGCAAGTTGCTCGTTGAGAATGGCTTCGAATTGGATAAACTTTTGTGATAAAAATCCAGGAGTAATCAGGGAAGAAGAAACTGGCATGTCATTAATTTGTTTTAACTCCTTGAGCAAAGTAATCACCTCCTCAAAGTTTGCACTTTCGGATGTTGAAAGTTGAGTAAGTTGAGGACTCAACCTTTCATACAATTTGACAAATTTGGTGACAGCGTCACAAATTATATCAACCTTTTGATTCAAGGATGCATAATCTCGTTGAACAGAAGCAACTTCTTTTTGCATGTCTTCACGAAGTTCACGAATTTGCAAATTAACATCCTCCCTTACTTTCTTCACTTCCTGAACAAAAAGAACATGCCTTTCCTTTGTGACATTCTTCAACTCTTTCACATCAATTGTAAACTTTGAATTTTGAGAATTGATCCGAAGTTCATTATTTTGATCATTATGATCAACTTTCTCCAAAATTCTTGATTCAGAGTCAGTAAACATTCCAGATACTTTGCTCACAACTCTGGCTTCGAACATCTTCAATATAGTATCAACCTCCAAACTTGAAATAGATGAGCCACCCCCCAGATCAGCTTGAGATTGAATTATCGAATTCAACTTCTGATTCAGAATTTTAAATTGCTTCATGGTCATTAGCATATGATTTGGAAACTGCTCTTCTTCATCATGAAATTCCAATTCCTCAAACGTGCCTCCAAACCCCTCTGTATCAGTTTATGTCTCCATAAAAATGGTTTCTTGAACATTCGAAGTCGGTTTGGGTGTGTCAGTGGATTGAGAAGAAAAAATAGAAGTGAATGGTTGATTGATAATGTGTTCGAATGTAGGAGAATCAGTGGTTGAAGTAGTGGGAATAATGAATGGTGGTAAAGAAACAATACTTTCGAAGGAAACAGAAGTAGATTGACATGGATCTTCATTCTTCGCATCTCCATCACCCATATTGACATTTGCATCCGTATCAGATACGTTTGCAGGGATGCCTGAAGTTTGTACCTCCTCAGAAACTGATTTGGCAACCGAATCTTCGGCTGGTTTGACAACTGTCTGCTCAGGAGTTGAACTTTCTTCGTGAGGAGTGAACTCTGGTGTTTCTGGAATTCTTTCCTCATCATCTTCTGTTGACTCAGTAGAAATCACAAGTTTTCGAGTCTTCTTCTTCTTGTTCTTGGACAAATGTTTTGCCATATCCTCAGCCCTTCGTTTCTTGGACACCGGAGAAACAGGTACCGGCACTTCTCTAATTAAAACACCTTGATGAGTGATTTGAGGTTTTCGAACCACTTTATGTATAGGAGACCTGCTTTTATGGGTTGACTTCATTTTTATTCTTCGAAACATACCAGTCTTTGAAGGAATAACTACATTATCTTGTGTTTCTTCAATAATAGGCTCAATCACTTGAGTTTCAGCAACAGACACTTCAACTGTTTCAGACTTCTTCTTTGGAGATTTTGAAGATTTTAACTCTGTTTCTGTCTTCTTCGTCTTCTTGGATTTCTTATCATCTTTTCCCAATAGAATGCCAGTTTCGACTGTAGAATCAATGGTCTTCAAATATCCCACCAAGAAAGAATTCGAAGGATCAACTCGTTTAAGCATTGCATCGGGAATACGAGCAACTGATGGAAAAACTTCAGCACTATCTGTGACTTCCTTCGGATAGTGGTACGATTGAAAAACTGCTCTTTCTTCATCATTAGGTACCAAAATCCCTTCCTTGTTGTAAAAGTATTGCAAAATCAAGCTCCAGTATCTGGCATACGAAATACCATGAATAGCATTCGTGTGTTCTACACCCTTTTGGAATTCCTTCCATAATTGTGTAGAATAATCCACTTGAAGATCATAATAGATTCTAGCAACCATTGCATAAACTTCCATTCTTCCTTTATCAAGACCAACTGTTCTCCCAGTTAAACATCTTAGAAAGATTCCAAATAAGAAATTCCATAGTCGTGGAAGACCAGATTTCTTAAAATCACTGATCTTGGACAATGGAGGCTGATATCCCATCTCATTAAACATGTTAACGATTTGAGGGAATGTGAAAGCAACATATGGAGGTGAATTCGGAATTTCAAGAATTTGACAAAAGTGTTTCTTGGATAGCCTGACCTTTTTGTCATTCACTAGATGAAAAGTAATCGTATCAGAAGCTTTGTTGTAAGTAGTAGTTGATCCTGCTTAAGAAAGCCAGGACATTGGAACAGAGAATGAACTGAACATCGCCTTAGACAAAACAGAGTTCTTCAAGGCAACGATTAGCATCTTCAATTCTTCTGGGTATTGAGAAACATCACCCTCCAAGTGATAGTTTGATGCTTGAATCTTCATTATTGGTAATGAAGAGGCATCTTCAGTGGTATGAAAATCAACATGAGCAGAAGTCTCCGTTGTTAGGGTTTGAAGATTTTGAAGATCAGAGAATTTGGGAATTGTTCGTTTTGATCGCGTAAACTAATAATGAACCCTTGAATGCCCTTTTATATGTAACCGTGAAGTTTGAATTTGAAGCGGGATAGGCATTTAATGATATCCGACGTGGCACCTTGAAAATCGGACCATTACTGCATAAAAGTAGTCATGCGTCAAAAAGTAGCTGTCACATCTCCTTGAAAATCGGAGAGAATACCATATGTCATGTATAGACAGCGTTTATTGTTATCCCCATGATGATTGGAACCGTCAGAACCCTTCGTATGGAAGCAAGGCTCTTTCACTTTTGGGATGAAAAGCGAAGTCATATGCCAGATGTTTGAAATCATCAGCCTGAGTTGGTATTACTCAGAACCTCAAGGATTTCGTGAGTGCAGTGTTCCAAAGAATGTAGACGAGAAACAAAGATAAGAAATTTTTTGGATATTGTGATGTCAAACAATTGACACAAAGGCATATGAAATCCTGGGCAAAGATTACTTCATTAATCATTAAGAGAAATGATCAATAGCTTGTGTGGGTTCCCGTGAATTACAATCGAATACTTGTTGATAAGTATCGAAGGGTTTCTTTTATAATGCTTCGTGGGTAGGAAAAAATTTCATTACATATCATCCTAAACATAAGGTGAGAAATTGTAACAGAAATTACTTGTTTAACCAGTGTAGTCAGTGACAAGTGTGTTTTGAAAAATTTTAAGTGACATGGACTTTCGAATGAAACTCACACGAAAATCATATTCAAGAAAAAAATTTGTGCTGGATCTTGTTGGGTTACAAACATCATGGTTTTTGAATGTTTGATCAAGACCACTCATTTGAAATGAATATGATTTGGAGTTTCGAATTTTGGTACTGAAACAAATGTTTCGTGAAAATCTGGAACATTGTTCCCCGTCAATTCCTTAAAAGTATATTGAATATTGGGTTTCTCTTTCATCACGGTCTCATGATGTCAGATCATAAACACAGATTTTTGATATGTCTAAGTCTCGATGGGTTTAATCAGAGACCTCTCGGAAATATGTCTTTGTGTGTGATCGTGTAAGAACTTTATAGGTGAAAAAGATTGATGTAAGACACGAAAAGTACCTCTGTTATTTTGGACCAAACAGTAAACTCTTAACTCATATTGAGAAGAGTGAGGTAGCTCAGAGACTAATGTGAATATAAGCCTGATTGGGAAGAAATTTTCGTATGAATAATTTCATTAAGGCTTTCGTACACACACACTGAGTCATTGGAGGCTTTTGGACAACATGCAACAACATGCTTCTAGGGACAACTTAACTAGTTCAAATGATGAAAAATTTATCGATTCATACGAAAAATATACCTGACCCAAGAACTGCAAGCATAATCCACTCTGAATCTTCATGATTATCTGCAACAAAATACTAAAACGAAATAACAATCAAAATATTTTTGTTGTTTTTGAATTTTCGAAAATTAAATGACAAAACAAACGAAAATCTTTTTGGATTTTTGAATTTTAGAAAATTAAATGTCAAAACAAAAGAAAATCTTTTTGGATTTTTGAATTTTCGAAAATTAAATGACAAAACAAAAAAAAATCTTTTTGGATTTTTGAATTTTCGAAAATGAAATGACAAAACAAACGTAAATCTTTTTGGATTTTTGAATTTTCAAAAATGAAAATATACTGTACTTGTTGCAAAAACACGAAATTTTATCATTCTCTGATAAGTGACAAATGTACGAATTCGAAGGGGTCGAAGCGTTGACTATGAACAGTAACCTCTGAATCAACCCTTAAAATAAGTGACAAATGTACGAATTCGAAGGGGTCGAAGCGTTGACTATGAACAGTAACCTCTGAATGCTGAATGACTTTGCATTGTGTTTTATTCAGCGCCTCTGATTCATTCCTTGTCAACCATCATTCTTCTTTTTCGCATGGAACAGAATTTCCATCGATCATTCCAAGCCCTTCTATAATTTTCACAAGAGATTTTTCATCTAAAGGTTTCATGAAAATATCAGCTAACTGATAAGTTGTTTTCACGAAATGTACTTCAATATTTCTATCCTCCACGTGATCTTTGATGAAATGATAACGAAGTGCTATATGTTTAGTCTTTGAATGTTGCACAGGATTATGACAAATTCTTATTGCACTTTGAGAATCTCAATATAATGGAATCTTTTTCATATTGATTGCATAATCACGCAATTGGCTTTGAATCCATATAATTTGTGAAGTGCAAGCAGCAGCAGCCACAAATTCTACTTCAGCTGTTGAAATGGATACAGATGTTTGCTTTTTCGATTGCCAGCTCACCAATTTGCCATCTAGAAATTGACATCCACCACAGAAAACATGATATCAGGTCTATTTGCTGTAAGATAAAGTAATGAACCAATCATGCTCCTATAAAGAGTTATATCAACTGCAGGTTTATCTAACGAAGGTGTCAACTTTATGTCAGTTGCCATTGGAACTCGTAACTTTGTGCTATTCGTCAATCCAAACTTTTCTAGCAGATTCTTCGTATATTTTTCTTGATTAATAAAAATTCCTTCTCTGCTTTGACGAATATTCAAACCAAGAAAATTATTGATTTTTCCCATCATGCTCATTTCGAACTTACTTTTCATCTAATCTTCGAATTCTCTAGATAAAGCAGGGTCAGTTGAGCCAAAAATAATATCATCAACATAAATTTGAACAAGCATTAGATGATCCCCAACTTTCTTTCGAAATAATGTGGGATCAACATATCCTTGTTTAAATTTAGATTGTTTCAAAAATGAAGTAAGAGTTGCATACCATGCTCGTGGTGCTTGTTTCAAACCATAAACCGCCTTATCTAAAATATAAACATGATTTGGAAATTCTTCGTTAATAAAACCTGGGGGTTGTTCCACATAAACAGTTTCTTCAAGCTCTCCATTTAAAAATGCACACTTCACGTCCATTTGATAAACATCAAAATCTTTGTGAGCTGTATAAGCCAGAAATATACGAACCG
The DNA here is from genome assembly GCF_052849685.1 of Lactuca virosa. Taxonomy (NCBI): domain Eukaryota; kingdom Viridiplantae; phylum Streptophyta; class Magnoliopsida; order Asterales; family Asteraceae; genus Lactuca; species Lactuca virosa. The sequence continues at coordinate 197,753,325 of NC_136430.1, forward strand.
CCTCGAGTCTTGCGACAGGGGCAAAAGTTTCTTCATAGTCGATTCCTTCTTGTTGTGAATATCCTTTAACAACAAGTCTGGCTTTGTTTCGAACAATATTTCCATCTTTGTCAGTTTTATTTTTATAAATCCATTTTAACCTGACAATCGAAACATTTTCAGGTTTAGGAATTAATCTCCAAACCTTGTGTCGTTCAAATTCAGACAATTCGGATTGCATTGCAACAACCCAATCTGAGTGTTCCATTGCAACCTTAACTGTTTTTGGTTTAATTTTAGACATGAAAACATTGAACATGCAAAATTCTTGATGAGTATTCAATACCTCATTCTTTGCACGAATTTTAGCTCTTGTTAAAACACCCTCTTGTGGATTCCCAATCACTTGATTCTTCGGATGATCTCTTGTCCATTTTTCCATTGGTGGATATGTTGGATCAAATTCCAAAGGTGCATCTTCGTATATATCATCATTCTCTGAACCTGCAATCGAACAAACATCATCAAAATCATTATTATTCTCAATGTTTTCTAAATGCTCCCCCTCAACATTATGCTCCCTCTGAACATCATGCTCCCCCTCAACATTAGCATTCACTTTTCCATTCTCCCCCTCGAAAGAATGCTCTTCCTCAACTGGAGTATTCGAATCCAATTGCTCCCCCTCCATTGGATTGTTTTGCATGCTTTCGCCTTTCTCTGGAGAAGTTGATGTTGAATCATCAGTAAGCTTTGTTAGTTCAGAGAGATGATTATCATTTGCATTTATTTCAGCATCAACTGCATGATCTGAAATTCCAAAAATTAAATCATAATAAATATCTAAGGTTTGTGAGAATTCAGATTCAGCTTGTATGTTTTTCAGAATAGGATGATTTTCAAACCGCAATGTAGTTTGTTTAATGTAATAATCATCAAATGTAAGATTAAAAGTTTCTTCAACTTTTCGTGTTCTTTTGTTCAACACTCGATATGCGACTGAATTATGCGAATATCCCAAGAAAATCCCTTCATCTGCTTTAGCTTGAAATTTCGTAAGATTATCGTTGAGATTCATAATAAAGCACCTGCATCCGAAAACATGAAAAAATTTGACGTTAGGTTTTCGATTGTTGAGAATTTCATATGGAGTAATGTTAAAACGACGATGAATGAAAGATCTGTTTTGAGTGAAACATGCGGTGGATACGGCTTCAGCCCAAATGTATTGTGGAAGATTCGCATATGCGAACATAGTCCTTGCCGCTTCGCAAAGAGACCTATTTCTTCGTTCAACAACACCATTTTGTTGTGGTGTGTATGGAGATGAAAAGTTATGCGAAATTCCTTTGTCCATCAAAAATGAATCAAGAACCTTGTTCTTAAATTCAGTTCCATGATCACTCTTAATTTTTCGAACAATCTTCTTCAATGTTGTTTCCATCTTTTTGATAAAGTCAATCATGATTTTTGCCACTTCGGATTTAGGCCTGAGAAAATAAACCCACGTAAATCTGGAAAAATCATCAACAATAACTAAAATGTATATTTTCTTGTTGAGAGTTGAAATTGTCTAAGGACCACATAAATCAATATGTAAGAGCTCCAAAGGTGCACCAATTTTTGAATCTATCGTAATTGGATGACCTTGTTTATGTTGCTTTCCAACTTCACAAGCTGTACATAAAGAATCATTGTCAAATTTAAGTACAGGTAAACCTCTTACCAAATCTTGTACCACTAGTTTATTGATGTTTCGAAAATTGAAATGAGAAAGTCTTCGATGCCATTGCCAACTTAAGTCTGCTGTTGCTTTCGAAAGAAGACATATAGCAGGTTTCCCTACTATCGGATTGATGTCCAAAGTGAACATGTCACCTTTCCTTTTGGATTTCAATAACACTTCTTTTGTGTTGACATTCGAAATAACACTTCCTTCTTCTTTAAAAGGAACTTGATTGCCAGTGCCCACAACAAGTTGGGAAACACTTATCAAGTTATGTTGAAGATCTTCAACATACGCCACACGATTCATTGTGAATTGTCCGTTCGTGATCTTCCCATATCCTTTGACTTGACATTTTTGATTGTTCCCAAACTTCACAACTCCAACATTTTTTAGACTTCGAAAATCACGTAAATTCTCCTTCTTCCCAGTCATGTGACGAGAGCAACCACTATCGATGTACCATTTAGTATCATATTGCTCGTCACATAGTACCTACAATCAATGGAAAATTTTAGGTACCCAAGGCTTTTTGGGTCCTTGGAAATTAGATTTCAATTTCGAATGAAATGAAGAACTTTTAACCCAATCACAAAATTTGGTTTTGAGACTATCAATTAAGTTTACATCTTCATTTAAAGGAACCGAAACATAAGTTTTTGATGGTTTCGATTGTTCACTGATATTACCCTTCGAATTCTGAGTTTGTGAATGAACGTTCTTTGCTTTTATTACTGGTTTCCAAGCTTTGACTGATATGTTCGAATCCTTAAAAGATGAACTGCCGTTTGATGAAGTATTCACATACTTCTCATAAGCTTCGTGAATTTGTTCCTTTTAAAATGTATTTGACTGATACATCTTTCCTTTGCCTTCAAGCCAATGATCAATGTTTTTCCTTGAAGTCATTCCTTTTCTCGTGAAATTTTCATAGTTTGTTTCTTCGTGTGATTTGGAAAATTTGGCTTTTGAGGAACAAAATCAACTTTTGGTTTTGTTATAAAAGATTGAGCATTTGATTTATCAACTGTTGATTTAAAATGTTGACTTTGAAGAAAGTTCTGATTTAGATTTGAGTTATTTGAAAATTTTCTTGGAATATTAGTTTCTAAAACTTTCGAAAACCTTGGTTGTTTATTCACTTCAGACTTTGAATGATTTGATTGAGATGAATGTTGAGGTTTTGTTGAAAAAGAAGAATTTTTAGCTTTAAAAACAATTTTTGGTGATTGTGATTCAGACATCTTTTGAGACTCAACATTTTGCCAAAATATTTTCTTTCTTGCTTGTCTTTTTGAAATGTTGTTTTCTTTCGAAAATCTGTCAATTTGATCTTTGAATTCCTTGGAGTTTAGTTTGACAACATTTTCATTTTCCTTTACAACTTGTTTTGAACTCTCTTCTTCAATTTTTGATTTTTCAACCCATTTTCTTTGTGGTTTTTGACGTTGGAACACATACGAATTCTTTGTTAAGTTGTTTTCAACTGTGCTTTGATCTGCGAAAAAACCTTCATCAGTTGTTTTTGAATTATCCTCTTCAACTAACTTCTTTAATTGTGGTTTGATTTTCTCAACATTTCCAGTAGTTACGAAAACTTGATTTGGAAAAATGACATCCTCTGTACACTTGAAATTTGGATAAACCACTGTATTCGTTTCAAGATAGTGTTCATCTTTTTCATTCATTACTTTTTCGAACTTTTGTGTATCACCATACACTTGATCAACCACTATTCGAGGAGTTTCTTCTTCCTTTAAAGATTTCTTTTTCTTCGAAATTTTCTCTTCATCTTCATCATCACTATCATCAGTTTGACTGTCTTTGAGATCCACGAAGTTCATATCATAAACTTTCGAAGTTGAGGGTATATCAGTTTTATTCTCAACCATCAAATCCTTAACTTTTTCTTTCCCTGTAGATGTTGATGCAACATTAACAACAGACAACTGAGAACAATCAACATCTTTAAGTTCACTAATTTCACTAATATTGTCAGAATTATCTTCAATATCAACAAAATTAGATTGAGAATCAGATGTTGAATTCTCAGTCTTTTTCAAATTTTGAATTTGTTCAGATTTAGTCAAAGTATCATTTACTATGTTAACTAATTCATTCGCATCAAGACATTCATCAATTTTGACAATTCCATATTTATATCTATCATCAGGAACTTTGTCAAAATCAGCTATTATTTGCTCACAATCATACGAAATATTATCTACCTTAGCTCTTTCGAATGCTAGAAAAGGTAGTAATTTTCTATGTTGTTCTTTACTTATGTCACATGAATGATGTAAATCAGTTAATTTGCCATAAAGTCTTTTTGCAAAATTACAATAAATGTTTCTTTGTTCTAGCAAAAGTTTGACTTCACACGTTAAAGTATCCCTATCACACGTAATATTTGTTATTTGTAATTCCATACATTCAATTTGGCTTATTTTCAAGTCTAATCTCTTTTTGGTCTCTAATAACTCCATGGACAATTTGTTGACCTCATTGCTAGCAGACACAACAATTGAATCAAAATAAGTAACCGTCTCATCAAAAGATATTAGTTCAGAATCATGAGCATGTGTAGGAATATTAAAAGATTCGAGAATTTTACGTACCTTTGTTGTCATTGGAGATCTGTCTGCCGTTTTGGATACGAAGCATCGTCCTTTCACTTCGAATTCCTCATCATCTGAATCCTCCGCCATTTTCGCATACATCGCTCCATGTGTTGGATTTCTCATTTCTTCATCGTCTGATCCGGATGACCAGATTTGATAAGTTCCATATTCATCCTCATGTTCACCCTTTGCAACCAATGACAAATTCTTGGCTTTCGCACGAACCTCCTCAAGCCTCTCTGCATAATACACCTCATCCTTGACTTTATTCTTCCTCTCATCCTTCTTTCGAAGCATACAGTCATTCGCAAGATGATTCGTACCGTTGCAATAATGACAATCTATTCCAGCATCACCTTTCAGCTTTTTCTCAATCTTTCCTTCAGACATTTTCGAATCTTTCTTCTCAACTTTCTTTTTCTCCTCATAAGCAGTTTTACTCACAACACTTCCTTTTACCTCAGCAAGCTTAGTTTTCGGATTGAACGGCTTTTTGAAAAACTTCTTAACACGATTATTCGAGTAAAAAGCTATTGCCTCATCATCCGGATTCATGATGAATCCTTCTTCTTCCTCAGAATCATCATTTTCTGCTTCTTTCTCATATATCTTTGATACAAGTGCCAATGGACCTCCCAAATTTAGCTTCGTCTCTTCACCAATTTCATTAACCTCAGTTTCGTGTGTTTTCAACTGATTGTACAAATCATTGAGAGTTGATGTATCAAAACTTTGCTGATTCTTCACCATCATACTTATGCTTCTCCATTCTTTTCGAAGACCCATCACAAAAATGAGATTGAATTCCATTGAAGTCCTGGTAATTCCATAGCGATTACAATGATAGATTAGCTCATTCAGTCGATCACAGTAGACTTCGATTGTTTCACCTTCTTTTTGTCTGAAATCTTTCAGCTCAACCAAACACTGTTTGACTGAATTGATTTTCGTCTTCTCACTTCCTTGAAACTTATCTTTCAGATTGTTCCAGATCTCCTTTGCAGTTGTACAACTCCTAACGTAATTGTACACAACTGGAGGTAAAGCACCTCGCAGTTCCCTCATACACCTCTTCTCTAGTTTCTTCAGACGATTAGATTGATTCTCAACATCAGAACTTGTGGAAGAAGATCCGATTGGTTTAACATTCACTAGAACATTGACATTTCCAGTGATACATGACCATAATTCTTCATCAAGACCATTCAGATAATCATGCATACGATTAGCCCACTGATCATAATATTCAGGGATTAGCATTTGAATTTTGGTTGATGAACCTAACAGATGAGAAAACGAGGTCATCGAATTGAGATTGAAACTCGCCATTGTTGTACGGAAGCTGAATTTGAAACTTTTTAAGAAGAAATGGAAATTTGAAAACAAACTAGTTGATTCAAATCAGAATTGAAAGAAAAACACTCGATTCAACAATTCAAATGCAGAATCAAATCATAGACTAAGATCTAGACAAATTTTTCACTTTCAAAAAGTGCGGAAACTTTTGAATCAAAAAGTTGATTCAAAAACCTTTTGAACAACATGAAAATCAGATCAGAGATATGATTCCTGCTCTGATACCAATTGATGAATCAAAGAATCGAGTATTGAATTAAATAGAGTATGAATTCAGGTAAGAATGCGAGATTGAACACCAGATGTAAATATGATCTTGTTTCAGCTCAATTACGCTTTCGAATGTTACAGAGTACAATAGACAGGTCTGTAAAAACTCTTATCTAACTCTAGTAAATAACCCTATTTATAGGGAACAGAAAGCATACAAAAAATATACTAAGGCATAGACACTTAAGCTTCGAATAAAAGCACCCTAGTAAAATACATTACAAAACATTCGAAGAGTTCAAAATACATTTCGACTAATTACAACAATTCGACCCTTACAAAGTCAGATGATTCCTGATGGTCAGTGTAAGTATCGGATCATGAGCACTAAGAAGATTGGTTAGCATATTCTTTACATCACCAGCACAACTCTGGAATACAGCTCGCTCAGTCTTCAACAATGAAATATCCCTTTCAGCTTGAGCCAATTGAACTTTCTGAACTTCAATAGTAGAGGCTTGTCGTGCAAGATCCTCCTTTAATGCACTCTCCTTCGCTAAATCAGCCTGGAGTGTTTCAAGGCGAGAATTCACTGAGCTAAGTAGAGAAGTGTTCTCAGCTTGAATGGAAGAACGAACATTCTCAAATTTAGCTTGCTCCTCTTGAAGTGACTTTGATAAAGAATCGACTGAAGCATTCACTTTAGCTGCATTTGAATTAGCATGACCTTTGAGGGATTCGAGAAAAATCTGAGAACTGTGAAGAAGTTCTGCAACTTCAGTAGTGGCCTTCTTGCAAGAAGAAGTGGATGCTTCAACCGCCTGTGTGGATGCCTCAATTGCTCCCGTATACTGCTCAACAGCGGTGTCTAGAAAATCCTTGAGCACAATATCGTTGTATGTATTGGTAGAGGCAAGATATTGATCAAGCTTTTCATCAATACTCTGCAATTGTTGTCGTGTGACAGGAACCTCTTCATCTTTGTCTGTTTGAAGCCGATAGGGACCGTAATAAGTCGAGTCAAACTCAAAATTATCACCACCGAGAGTATCACCAGAATCTGATGAGGGTGAGGGTGAAAGAGGTTTGGAAGTAACAGGAGGTTCGGTTTCAGTATTAGCCCCTGTATCAGATACGTTGATGTTTACTGGAGGTTCGGTTGTTGTGGTGGTAGGAGTAGTTGTGGTAGTTGCTTGTGAAAAGATAGGAGGTGGTAAAGGAGTTGTAGAGATTGGTATGGTACTAACTGGTGGTGGGGGTGGAATAGAAGTTGTTGTTTGAGATGTAGGAGGTGTTGGAATAGGAGCAACCGAAACTGGAACGGTGGATTTCGGTGGAGATGGAGGAGGTGTTGGAATCTTATCATTAAGTGGTTCAGTTGGAGTTGGAGAAGGAGGAGGTGTATTACCTCTCGGTGAACCATGATGTTGAACTTCCTCTTCCTCATCTACCGATCGCTCCTCATCATTGTCTGAACTTGAAGGAGAAGGACTCTTTGATTTCTTTGCCATCTTTTTAACCTTCTTTGGAGCCGAAGAATCACCCTTTTCAGCCTTTCGCTTTTTAGACTTGGCAGGCTTAGACGAAGGACCTTCGGTTGTCACTTTCTTGGTATTTGCCCTTTTGCCTTGGTTGGCTGGCTTCTCCACAGCATCTAAAGCAGCTTGCTTTTCAGGAGTCAGTTCTCTTGGTCCTTTGGGAGGAAGCTTTTGGTAGTCTGCCATCACTTTACTTTCGGCTGACACACACCTGTACATCGTCTCAGGGATTGAACCATTGTGGGAGAACTTTGTGGCATCAGAGAAGATGATCTTCTTCGTATGAAAAGTAGCCACAGAGGAGACCAAGGCATCCTTCATGACTGGAATCTGCAAAGAGTCAATAGCCCTTCATGTGACGATGGTCTAGAAGCGACCACAAGAAATTTCAGAGTGTCTCGTTGAGGTGTTGAGACTTTGCACCAGTTGCGACTAAATGATCGACCCGTAATCGAGATTAATCCCATTGTAGAGACCATAGAGAATGGTCAGAAAACCCTTACTGGTACCATCTGACCCGGAAACCCTCTCCACTAATCCCTTGTTGAGAAGAGTAAGCAACCCATTCCATTGTGGCGGCAAACACGATTTCTTAATCTCACTGTGGTAAAAACATTAGTGTACCCCATCTCATAGAGCATTATAAACAGTTGGGTTGTGGTGACGAAATCAGGAGAGATAACAGAGGCATCGACAACAAGCTTTAACAGGGTACATAATCGCCCTTTCGAAATTGATGCCTTGTGAGAGAAGATTTGGAAGTAGATCCTCTCCTTGTTCTTTTCATAGGATGCAGTAGAGTAAACTTGCGATAGTAGAGACATTGGGACAGATTCCACCTGTGTGAGTGCGATAACCAGAGGAGAGTATTTGAGACATTCCACAACCTGGAGCATGTACGAATCATACGGAAAGGGGTTCAGTTAAATGATCATGTTCTGATTGGGTTTGATCACGAGCAATGAGGATGAAGCAGTTTGATCTTGAACAGATGAGGAATCCGCCATTGTTGAGGTAAGGAAGAAGATGAACAGTTGCAGATCGCCTTGTGTATTTAAGAGAATTTGAAGAAGGTAAGAAGGTACAATTTGTGTGAGAAACCCTTTATATACCGTTGCCAGGAGAGAGAAAGAATCTTCGTGATGATGATACGATCACTGAAACGTCGCCTGAAAAAGCGCAATGTGACAGCTTGGTTTCCCCAGATAGACGCCATCAAACGTGAGTTTTGGAACCGTTCAAATTCACGCGCCCAAAATCTTATCCACATATCGTCTTTTCAAATTCACTTTCGCTCCAAATGTGATAATAACCATTTTCGCGCCTAAAAGAAACTTCAAATGAGCCATAAGAAACATCAAACAGAATTTTGTAAAATCACAAAGTATTTTTGTGCAAGAGTGTGCCAAAAATTAAGAAATAAAGCAAAATGTGTATAGGATGTGAGTGATGTCTGTTAGAAGACATAAAGCAGATGATTCCGGGCAAGAATCTCTTCCTTCAAAGTCAAGAGAGACTTGAAGTGCTGCGTGGTTCCCCGAGAAAATACGATCGAGTCCTTGTAAAGAAACACCGAAAGACTTCTTTTAAATAATAGTCTAAGGGTGGCTTATCTTCAACCGAACCTCGATTCTTAACATAAGACCGAACGTTGGATGAAGTACTTGTGAGACCGATGTGGTCTGTTGAACAAGTAGGTTGGATATAATTTGTTGTGACTAAAGATGTTATAAAAATCTCAAAAACAAAAACAAACTGGATCTTTTTGGGAAGAAATGCCTTGGTGTTAGACAATTTCATAAATGACCACTCAAAAATAAAATGAGATTTCGTTAGGTAACAAGTAAGATCTTGAATATAAAGATTCACCGTCAATTCATTGTTGGTGTTGAATTTTGGGTTTCACTTAGCATGTGGTGTACGCATCTAATATCATAAACACAGATGTTATGCAACCATAAACCTCAGTGGTAATATCTGAGAGTCTCAAGCGTTACCAAGATGAAACGAAAGTTGATGGAGAATGTAAAGGAGGTGGTTAAGGAACCGAAAGTACCTATGCTGTATAAACGTGACAAAGCAAAAAACTCTTAACTCATTTGAGAAGAGTATGGTAGCTCTTGACTTGAGTGGATTTATCAGCCTGATTGGGAAGAAACGATAGGTATAGATCGATTCATGAAGGCCTTGCTCCTAGTCTTAGAGGCTTCGGTCGACATGCAACAGCATGCTTCTAGGGACACTTAACTAGTTCATATTAAAAGAATCATACCTGCCTTAGCTCCAAATTATGTTGCACGGAAGTACTTGGGACCTAGTCAAGAGAACATGCAAACAAACAAACCACATTAACAAAACAAACAAAACAAAAAAAAATTAAGAGAAAAAAAAAATCTTTTAGAAAAATCTTTTTGGATTTTTGAAGTTTCTGAAAAATAATAAAAACAGAAAAAGAAAAGATAAGAAAAGAAAAAAAATATTTTTTTTTTGGATTTTTGAATTTTCTGAAAAATAAAAAAAACCGAAAAATAAACAAAAAGAAATTAGCACTAAACACTCTTATAAAAAATTAAAGAGAAAATAGAGTAAGAAATAGACTTAAAAAAGAGTTTAGAAAATATACAGCCGAAACCAAACCTTAAAAGAATGAAGCGAAATAAGTCGAGCGTTCGGTTCATTTCGGTTCCCTAAATTTCCGGAGCCGAAATAGACCGAGCGTTCGGTTCATTTCGGTTCCCGAAAATTATTGAGCCGAAATAGACCGAGCGTTCGGTTCATTTCGGTTCCCGAAAAATCCGGAACCGAAATAGACCGAGCGTTCGCTCTATTTCGCTTGTCTAATTTTTAGTTAGAGGTTTGAGGGTTCGATACTGACTCTGTTTCCATCATTCCCAAACCTTGTAAAATTTTATTGAAGCTTGCTTCTGGTAAGGCTTTAGTGAATATGTCAGCCAGTTGATCAGAGGACCGAATGAAATGTACTTCCACTTTCCCATCTTCTACATGGTCCTTGATGAAATGGTATCTAAGTGCAATATGCTTAGTCTTTGAGTGTTGCACTGGATTGTGACATATTCTTATCGCACTTTCTGAGTCACAATAGAGAGGTATTTTCTTCATACTTAGTCCGTAGTCTCTTAGTTGGCTTTGTATCCATATCACTTGTGAGGTACAGGATGTTGCAGCTATGTACTTAGCTTCGACTGTTGAAAGAGACACACAGGTTTGCTTCTTGGACTGCCAGCTAACAAGTTTATCGTCAAGGAATTGGCATCCACCGGTTGTGCTCTTTCGGTCCAGAGCACATCCTCCAAGATCGGCGTCAGAAAAGGCTTGAACAAAAAAACCAGATCTAGCAGGGTACCAAAGACCGAGAGAAGAGGTTCGCTTCAGATAACGAAAAATATTTTTCACTGCCACCATGTGAGGTTCTCTTGGATTTACTTGAAACCTGGCACAATAGCAAACATAAAACATAATGTCTGGTCTACTAGTTGTTAGATACATAAGAGACCCTATCATTTGATGATAGAGTGTTACGTCAACGACAGGTTTTTCCAGAGACGGTGTTAACTTTGTGCCAAACGCCATAGGAACCTTCACTTTCGAATCTCCCGTCATACCGAACTTTGCCAGCAAGTTCTTTGTGTAGGCCTCCTGGTTGATAAAAATACCTTCTGGTCCCTGTCTTATATTCAAACCAAGTAAAAAATTAATCGGACCCATTGCGCTGATTTCAAATTTATTCTCCATCAACTTACTGAATTCAGCCGTTAAGCTAGGATTCGTGGAGCCGAAGATGATGTCATCGACATAAATCTGAACTATCATTAGATGTTCGCCTTCTTTCTTTCGGAAGAAGGTTGGGTCAACCGAACCTTGCTTGAATTTTGACATTTTAAGAGAGCGAGTTAAAGTTTCATACCAGGCCGTCGATGCTTGCTTCAGACCATATACAGCTTTATCTAACACATAGCAGTGATCAGGGTATTTCTCGTTCACGAACCCAGGTGGTTGCTCAATATACACCATTTCTTCTAGTTCTCCATTCAAGAAAGCACATTTCACATCCATTTGGAAAACTTCAAAGTTTTTATGAGGAGCATATGCCAGAAAGATTCTAACTGATTCCAACCTTGCTACAGGAGCGAAGGTCTCCTCATAGTCTATCCCTTCTTCTTGCAATATCCCTTCACCACCAACCGAGCCTTATTGCATATAACGTTCCCCTCTTTGTCAAACTTATTCCTGAAGACCCATTTTAAGCCGACCACTGAAGCATCCTTTGGAGTGGGAATCAGCCTCCAAACTCGATTACGTTCAAACTCATGGAGTTCATCTTGCATAGCTTGTACCCAATCAGCATGATCAAGTGCAGCATTAACCGTCTTCGGTTCGACTTTGGAGACAAACGAATTAAACATACAGAATTCAACATTTGAGAATAATGCAGTTTGTTTCGCTTTCAATTGAGAATGTGTGAGAACTCGCTCAGATGATTCACCAATTATTTGTGCTTTGGGATGATCTTTAGTCCATTTCCTTAGAGGAGGGTAATTAGGGTCATAGGCTGGATCCAACTCTGCATTTACCTCTTCTTCAAGTTCTGATTGATCACCTTCGTCATTTGTATTCTCATTCTCCCCCTCAAATGGCTAAGCGTAACCCTTGTCAGGTTTTGAATTCTCCTCCTCTGTTGGAGTTGGATTCTCCCCTCGATTGGACTATCGGTTGTTTTTGGTTTAGATGAACCCTCCCTCTTGAACGTTGAGCCGTTGTTTGGAGGGTCACTTGAGGGTTGACCACCATTTGGTTTAGGAGGTTCATTTTCCATTTCTTTTGCAGCTTCATCAATGATCTTTTTCAGATTGTCGATTTTGTTGTCTGCTGCTTTTGCCTCTGAGTGTGCAGCCTTCTCTGGTTCATCAAATAGCCTTATGTACTCTTCAAACAGGTTCGAAATTGGAACCGAGACTTGTCCTGATTCAGGAAATATTTCCCCCAAGGCACTTTCGCTTCTTTGAACTTTCTTAATGTAGTTGTCATCAAAGGTTACATAGTATGCTTCTTCAATACGTTTGGAGCGTTTGTTAAAAACTATGTATGCCTTTGAAGTGAGTGAATAACCAAGAAAAATTCCCTCATCGGCTTTGACGTCAAACTTGTTTCGGTTCCCTTTGGAATTGAAAATGAAGCACCTTGAACCGAACACGTGGAAAAACTTAACGTTGGGCTTTCGATTGTTCAGAATCTCATACGGAGTGATGGAGAACAGTTTGTTAAGTAAGGATCGGTTCTGAGTATAGCACGCGGTTGCAACTGCATCAGCCCAGAAGTATAGCAGAAGAGAAGCGAAGCTTAACATGGTTCGGGCTACCCCATATAAGGAACGGTTTCGTCTTTCAACAATTCCAATACCGTTTTCGCTCATTCAGATTTTTCATGTATCTCTGATTTCTTTGGCGTTTCTGTTCAGCTAACTGCTTTTGAGATTTATGAATATTGAAGCTTTATTTTGGCTTCTCCTTTTGAGTTTTGGTAGTCTTGGAAGGAACATTCGGTGTTTGCTTTGGTTCTTCAAGTTTCTCTTTCGTTCCACTTGTGCTTGGTTTGTCAAAACTCGAGGGTTTGTTGATGGGTTCAGCAACATATCTACCTTTTACCCTCCATGAGGTTCGCTCCGATAAGCTGTCACACCCCGCTAAAGCGGAAACACGTGGCGTGGCAGTATAAAGGGTTTCATAGCAAAAGTTAAAAGACAACACCAACCATAGTATTAAAAAATCATTACAAATTTACAATGGGTTTAAACAACTTTTAAAAGAAATTACAATGTAAATTGAAATACAACACATGCGAATGCTCCTAACAGTGAAGTGTCTGTAAGTGCCACTTACTCGATGATTCCTGAAAAAGCATGTAAAACGAGCGTCAACTATAAAATAGTTGGTGAGTTCACAAATTAAAAATAATATTGGTTTCATGAATCGAAATCAAAATTTTGATATAAGTTTCCATAGATAAAAATATATTGCTAAAATGAGTAAATAAGTTTGTGTAAACAAAGTTCGTTGTCATCATGAGAAATAAAGTATGTTGCCCAAAAGAGATGCAACGTTCATATCCTCATGGGAAATAAAGTTTGTTACTAAAATAAGTAAACAAGTTTCATTGCTACAAGGAGCAAACAAGTTTGTTACTATAAGAAGCAACCAATTTTGTTGCTAAAACAAGTAAATAAGTATTTAGTAACAAAAGTTCGTTGTTATAATGAGATACAAAGTTTATTGCTATAATAAGTAACGAGTTTGTATGTGTATGAGCAAACAATGAGTTCCCAACCAAGCCTATGACTGATGCCCTATCAAGATCTATGCTTATCGTTCCATAGATTATATGGTATCATGCACTCCAGCAATCGGGCGAGTGAGGAGTTGTGAATTCCTAATAGCGCTATCCATAATGAGCATTGGCTCAAAGAGTTAATGGTTGGATTTAAGTATAAGGGAAGGGACTTAAGACGATAAGGCCTCATGTTTCAAGTTTCATAAACATACATAGCAAAATATGGCAATCAATTTTGATACAAATCAATTTAAATACAACGAACAATAAATAGATTTTTGGACATGCTTTTCCACCCGAAAACATAAAAACTGAAAATATGGGAGTCCATGAATACTCACAATATGCAAAATATTGTAATCAAGTTTATACGAGTCAATTAAATATAACGAACATAAGTAGTTTAGGACATGCTTTTCCACCCCAAAACATAAAAACCGAAAATAGGGGAGTACGTGAATACTCATAATATGCAAAATATAGCAACCAAGTTTATACGAGTCAAATAAATACAATGAATAAAAATAGTTTAGGACATGCTTTTCCACCCCAAAACATTTAAAAACCGAAAATAGGGGAGTGGTGAATACTCACAATATGCAAAATATAGTTATCAAGTTTATACGAGTCAACTAAATATAATGAACATAAATAGTTTAGGACATGCTTTTCCACCCCAAAACATAAAAACCGAAAATAGGTGAGTGGTGAATACTCACAATATGCAAAATATAGTAATCAAGTTTATACGAGTCAATTAAATATAACGAACATAAGTAGTTTAGGACATGCTTTTCCACCCAAAACATAAAAACCGAAAATATGGGAGCACGTGAATACTCACAATATGCATTGAGATGATGCAAATGATGTCTTGAGCTAAGTTCCACTTGTACCACTATCGATTTCTACAATAATGGTATTCGCTAGTGAGTCTCTAATCGAAATATAATACTAGCATACTTACTACTACATTAGAATTATGCCAATGTTGTGTCAAAATTTAATATTGATAAGTTACAAACATTTTTTTTCTGTAAAAATTAAATTTCAATGAATCAATTGTTATATAACAATTTAAGTGGAAAATTCTCATTATTGAAATATTAATATTTAACATTTTAAGAGGTGTTCCAATGATTAAATATTCAAAAACTAAATCAATTAAGTTCTAAAATTTCCCAAACTTTGCATTTCAGTTTTAATTGAAGTCAAAGACCTCAAGATAAATTTTCTTGAATTTTTGATTTGTGTAACTATTTTTCTCCATTTTAGTTTCTTTAATAACCATAAAATCATGAAAAATACTATACGGTTAATAAAAATTGCCAAACTTCAGATTTTGGTTCTAATTACATTAAAAGACTTCCAGATAAATTTTCATGGATTATAGATATGCATAACCATTTTTCTTTTATTTAATTCTCTAAATTGATAAAAATTCATGAAAAATAGCAATGAGTTAAGAAAATTCCCCAAACTTTTTATAGTACTGCAACTACACATACTTAAGCTGGGAAAATATAAAAAAGGGTTTGTAAACTGTTTAACCCATTTTTATGATTTTTATGCATTTATTCTAATAAAAATGGGGATAAATAGAAAACAGTTTCCAAAATTACCCAAACTTTTTGTAATACTGTTATTAAACATTCTTAAGTTGAGAAAAATATAAAAATAGATTTATAAACTGTTTAACCCAATTTTATGATTTTTGTGCATTTATTCTAATAAAAATGGATTTAAATGTATTTAATGTTGAGAAAATAGAAGAAAAATAACATACAGAAGAGAAAAATTATCAAAATTTTTATGTAGCATCCTAATATATTATAAGGTGTTCTGGTAATTTTTCATGAATTTTGGATGAGTAAAACTATTTTTCCTGTTTTTAATCCATTATAAACACAAAAATCATGGAAAATAGATATACATTTTAAACAAATTCCCAAAATATTTTTCTGAGTCTTAAATATAAGGTACAAGCTGCGAAAAATAAGAAATAGTATTTTCACATTCCCTAATGTGGTTTTATGATTTATTAGAGCTAAAAAACAAGAAAATTCAAAACCATATTAAACTGTAACAAAAGTCATTGAAACTTCATGGGAGATGTTTATTAACTTAAAGGATCATCCAAGAATTTTTCCAGAATTTATTTACTAGTGTAAGTATTATATATGATTTAACACTCCATTTTCTTATTATTTTCATGTCAAAATAAATAAAATATATATTGAGCTGAAAATTTCCAGAATGCATCTTCACACAATTTAATAACAATGAAAAATTGATTTCTTATTTTTTATGTCGAAAAACATGCCTAAAGGCTCAATAAATTATAGAGAAAACTTGGTTCTTGTGATTTTGGTAAAGATTATTGATGTTACTTTGAGAATTTTTGCAACATGTTCCAAAGACTTTTGAATCAAGATCTTTCTGTACCTCTTAATACATTATGCTAAGAGTTCAAAATAATTTTTGAATGATTTTTAGTGATGAATAAGTCCTTTGAACATGCAACACAAAACAAATGTTCATAAGGAAAGTGCTATTTGAGTAACAGTTTTGTAAAAATTCGAAATATTGGCATTTTCCAGTGAGGTCAGATGGGTTTGAAAGCTAACTCAAAATATTATATTTCAGAAAAAGAATCACGAATTTTGGTTAAGAAATGAGTGAGATATGGCAGTTTAAAGTCAGGTAAAGAAATCTGGCAGATTGCATGCATGATGATTGGTTAGAAAAGTGAGTTTTCATCATTTCCTTGAGTAAATATTTTGAAATATTTTAAATATATCATGATAAACTCATATTTTAGTCATGTTAATAGAGATCAAAAGATTAAAACTTATCGAAATGTATACATGCATTTATGAACAAAATTTTGTTTCTCAAAAACTCTTAACTTGAGTTTGATGTTTTAATCCTTAAAATCGATTTTTGCACTAAGATCATGAACATGCAACCTTGTTTATCATACATGCATGGTGTTAAAACATATCCATGATGTTCTAAAAACCATTTTAACAAAAAAGAAAACAAGTTTGAAGAAGATGAAGAAGGAGAAAGTGTAAGAAAAATAGCAAAACTTGAAGGAAAAGTGAAGTAGAAATCGATTTTACCTTCAAGAACACCACAACATGATGAAGATTTCGAGTTTGAGGAGTGTTCTTGGGTTTGTTTTTTGGAAAATTTCCTGATTCTTAGAGGGAGGAAGAGAGAATGGAGTGGTGTTTGGAGAAAAAAATTAGAGAGAAGGTAGAGAGAGTTTTCTAGAGAGAGAAAGAAGAGAGATGTGTGTGTATTGGAGAATGAGAGTGTGAGAGAGATATGGGGAGAGAGGGATCCGAATTTTTTTAGTATAATACCCATTTCTCATTCATTTTCTTTTATAAAATTTAAGTTCTTTTATAAAATATCTAAATTTTTATATAAAATGTGCACTAAAATCAAGTTTTTATTCATAAAACCTTAATTTTTGATTAATAAATTAAGCGTAAATGTTAATGAGTTAAATTTTATTTTCCATGAATGCATTTTTATAATTTAATTATTATAAGATCATATTATGAGGTTCATAACTATTTTTATAGAATTTTTAAGGTTAAATTTCTTAAATTTAGGTTTTTAGGGCATTTAGGGTTTTTGAGAGTTTGTAAATATTTGTATATCAAAATCAATAGAATCTGTGAGACTTAAATTTATCTTATGGTATTATAACTCTTTTATAGTTATAATAATGTTTCTAACTTATTTTATCGGCTTATTGGCATTTCTATGTAGTGGTTTCGAGATTCAAGGGAAATTGAGAAAATCAAGTATACTAGTCCTAGTTTTCAACTTTGACTTAAGTTTCTATGAGACTATGACCTAATTTCCACTACTAGATCAAGTGCAAGATGGGTGTATATGATTAATGAAATGTTGTTCGAGTCAAAGAGTGACCCAAATATGGATAGTCACTACAGTTAAGTAGTTGTAGAATTCACATATCAATGTGAAATCTAAGTACATTATCCATTGTTTCTAATTGTTTCCAAGTTCCTAGTAGGTTATAACTTAGCTTCTAGTTACTAAGTCTAGTATGTGTCGTGCCTATACGTGCAACTAAGTTTAGTCAAATCTAGAACCGACTCAAATTTTGACGGTTATCACATAAGCCGATGGTTTCGTCTGCGTTATCAATAGGGGCTGACCAGAAATAATCGTCGCACCCTTCAGCATTGTCTGTGTCGACCAAGATTTTCAATTCTGCTGTTTGTTTTGCAGTGACCCCTGTAACAGCATATACCTGATTTGGCACAGTTTGAACCTTTTGACAAACCATTGGTTTCTCTTTGAGTTTCTGTGGCTTGTCGTTTGACAGGCGAGCGTATTCAACCGAGTTTTCAGATATGAGGGGTTTCTCATTCTCGGTTTCGCTCTTCATAAATTCAGAGCAATCAACCACATCTTCTACCGAAATTTCGCTCATCTCACTTTCCTCATCAAATTCAGACGTGTTTTCTATATTCATTTTATGTTCTGAAATTAATTTTGCGTTAGACGAGTCAAATGATTGAATGGTATCAGACTTAATTTTCAACCTATCATTTTTATCTAAAAGAGTTTTGAGCATACACTTATGTTCCTTAGAGTCAATGAAGGTCTCTATCTTGTCTAGTCCGATTTTATAAGCGATGGATGTCTCTTCTGAGGACATTATGGATTCACATTCAACGATGACCTCATCCTCCTTAAATTCAAGGAAGGGTAAGATCATCTTATGAATATTTTTCCCTATTTCACAACTTAAGTGCAACTGAGCAATATTTGTATATAAGCGTTTAGCAGTTAAGCAAAAAAAATCCCGTTGTTTCAAACACTTTAAATTGTCTCGTTGCAAATAAATAATTTCATCCCTAGCCCTATTTAACTCCGCCTCCTTCAGCTCAATCCACATCCTTATCTCCTCAGTCTTCGAAGACACCCTTTCGAGTTTGTCAGTTAGGTTAGAGTTCGCTAAGAGAGTTTGCATGAGACTACCACTTAAGTTAGAAAATATAAATTTTAATTCATTTAATTCTTCTTCATAATTTGTTACTGTGACTTTAAGTGATTCAAGGATGGATTGTACCTTTTTGATCAGCCGATCACAGTCGTTGATCTTCTCACTCACGGGCTTGGCTGCAAAGCACTTTTCCTCAGTCAGGTTCGGCTCCTTAAACTCACCTTCGGTTGGCCACATAAGCTCTTCCATGTGTGGGTTTTCTCACTTCTTCATCCTCAGAATCGGTTGACCAGACTTCAACGCCACCGAACTCATCTTCATCCACATTCTCCTGCACAATCACGACATTCATTGAACTGTTAGTTGCTTTCTTTTTCTTGATTTCTTCCAACTTTCGCATGTAATACGCCTCATCATCTTCACCATCCATTTTATCAGCCATCTTCCTCAGCATGTAATCTTTGGCAAAGTGGTTCTTGCCATGACAGTAATTACAGTCGAACCCAGAGTCTCCTGCAAGCTTTCCTTCCTTCTTGTCATCATCCTTTTGAGAGGTATTCTTCGTTTCTTCTTTCACCTTCTTAGAACTGTAACTTCCTTGCCAGTTTCGGTTCTTACTGACAGGGAACTTCTTTCGTGCAAACTTCTTTGGGTTGGTGACCATCATTGCATATTCTTCGCTTGTAAGGTCACACTCAGACATATCTGACTCCTCCTCTTCTTCTGCAACACTTTTTCCTTTTGAGACAAGGGCCAACTATCCCACACCCGAAACTATCTTCGCCTCCTTGGTTACCACATTCTCATGGGATTTAAGTATACCCACCAGTTTCGCGAGTATGATTTAAATTGTTCATGAGCTTTCACTGTTGAAACCACTGCCATCCATTCTGGTCTCAAACCATTCATGAAGGTTACCTTTTGCTCGATCAATTTTCTTTCTATACCATGCTTGATCATCTTGCTAAGGAGATGATTGAAGCGATCGAAGGTTTGTATCAGTTTCTCTTCAGGTTTCTGTCCGAAAACTCCAAATTCTGAGAGCAACAAGGTTTGAATAGAGTGTTCTAGATCTTCATCGGCTGAGTAGAGTTCTTTCAACCTATCCCAGATTTCTTTAGCCGTCGTGCATGAACCAACTAATCGAAAAGTGTCAGATTGCAGTGCGAATCTGATCATTCTCATAGCTTTCACATTACATAGCACCTTGTCCTTTTCATCCTGTGGCATCTTATCTACGTCCGCCACGAGCTGATTATATTCTTTTTGAGTCTTCACTGTCCTGTTCGTTCCAGAGTGAACAAACGGCCCAAGCATGATAGCTTCCCAGATGAGATAACCATTATCTTCAGATCCAACCACGTAATCTTCAAAGTGATGCGCCCATACTTCATAGTCTTGAGTGTAAAGAATGGGAACCCTTGTAGTGGATCCAATGCTGTTAGAGATGTTGATGGGATTAGTTTGAGAATCTTCGTGAGACATGGTGATCCTTTCCTTAGAACCACTAGAATCAGACCTATAAACTTGAGATTAGGGTTTTATCAAACACACGAGTTACCGTCGACAGGAAGAAGACGACTTCTTTATATTCGATAAAAGCGGAAACCCTAAAGAATTCTTAACACAGAAGGAATGTGTATTGATCACACAGTCTCCTGCTCTGATACCAATTGTTAGAACAATGTTCTAGTAGGATCGATAGATTCTAAGCAGATAAACAATAAATGACGTAATGAAGAACACAGGAATGGTTTAACTGATGTCGAATGATTAAAATTTAACACCTCAGAAGAGCTCGATTAAGAACTTCGACTGTAGAGGTGTTTAGGGTTACAAAGAAATAATAACTATAATCACAACCCTATCTATGGCATACATGCATGCACTATTTATAGCTAAACCCTACATAATAATCACGGATGGACAGGCCCAATCCGGATATACAATACTAAGCCCATGACGCAACATAAAATACCCAACAAGTATAACACGACGTTCGACACATCAAAATGATATGATATTCGTCACCCGTAGACCTGCAGGTCCCACTGTAGCTAGTAGCAAGGTGTAGTAGGGTCAGTCCCGTATAGATCTATACGCAAATCCACGCTCTCCCTCAAGGAGACTCTGGGTACAAAAGGTGACACAGCAGTATCTTGTCGCGACATGAAGTAGTATCTCACATTAATGTTATAGTATTCTTGTATTTGTATAGTATGTACTAGTGTAGTGTATGTTCTCTCTGTCTAGTATGTACTATGTTCTCTAGTGTATAGTGTGTAGTATGTATTGTTTCTCGTTATAGTATGTACTGTTTCTCTTTATAGTGAGTATTGTCTCTCGTTATAGTATTCTCTATCTGTTTCTCTTTGTAGTGAGTATTGTATCTCGTTATAGTATTCTCTATTTGTTTCTCTTTATAGTATGTACAGACTCATGTATGAACTGACTCTTTGTGTGTTTCATTGTTCTAGTATTGGTTATAGTTAAGTCTACGGATAGGTTCTAGCATTATTTTTCATGTTTTTCAGTAAGACCACGAAAATTTTATTTTCGGTAGGTCTGTATGATGTCGATGTTTTCGCATAATTTGGTATATTGTAGACCTGTTTAGGGTCAAGTTTTCCAGACGTTAGGTATTCAATATGCCAATTATAATTGACATGCATTTTCATACTCTTTGAAAAATAACCATTCAATTTCTTATCGTTCTGTTACAAGTTGTACTTGTCGTAGACTTCTATTTCCAATTCATTACATGATTCATGTTGGGCTATATGTTTTAGTTCAGAGATATCAAAATTCATATTCACTCTCGATATCTTACCATCTTTGTATCTTTTGACTTATATAGAAAAAGATGCCTCCTCGTAGAAATCCAGGACGTAACACTGTTAATGAAACGTCGGTGCCACCTCCGCCACCACCTCCTCAGTTCAACCCCGCTATGTTCCAAGCGGCGGTCACGGCAGCTGTAGCTGCTGCCATGTCTCATATCAATACTCCTGGTGCTAGTGGGTCGGGAGCTGGTTCACATCCTTCTAACCATGGTGAGAGTCATGGGCACTCGCGAGAGTGCACTTATAAAGATTTTTCAAATGCCAAACCCAGGACCTTTAACGGAACTGGAGGAGTTATGGCATTACGTCAGTGGATAGAAAAGACATAAGCTATTTTCGAAATCTGCTCCTGTCCTGAGAGCAGCAAGGTCAAATTCGCTGCTTTTACCTTTTCAGAAAGAGCTTTAACGTGGTGGAATGGCCATGTTAAGTCACTTACTCTGGTAGTGGCTAATTCGATAAGCTGGGAGAACTTCAAATCCATGTTAATGCGGGAATACTGTTCGCGAGGAGAAGTTCAGAAACTTGAGCAGGAGCTCTGGGGTCTTACAATGGTTGATTCTGACATATCAACCTATACTAGTAGATTCTGTGATCTGGCTATTCTGTGCCTGGATATGGTTGCTCTGGAGAGCAAGAAGATTGAGAGATATATTTGGGGACTGTCGCCCCAAATTCAGTCAAGTGTTTTAGCTTCAAGGCCTGTTACTTTTGACAGTGCCAAAGAGCTGGCACAATCTCTTATTGACCACGGAGCCCATCGATACTCAGTGGTTGCTACACCAAAACAACCGAAGGGAAACAACAACAACAACAATGACATCAACAACAGCAAGAAGAAGGGTAGGAACAAGAGGAAGGGCAAGTTTTCACAGGATTCCTCAAAGAAGCAACAGCTAGTTACAGTTAATGCTGCTACTGCACCTATTGCTGTTCCTGTTAACCCAGTACCAGCCAAGCCTTATGAAGGTAATCTCCCCAAGTGCAACAAGTGCAATTATCACCATAATGGTAATTGTCGGGAAATGTAGTGTCGTAACTGCAACAGAAAAGGGCATACTGCCCGATTCTATAGAGCGCCACCGCAACCACTTAACCAAGTACCTGCTGTTGGAGTAGGTCAAGCATGCTATCAATGTGGTGAAGTGGGGAATTTCAAGAAAGATTGTCCTAAAGCTGGAAATGCTGGTGGAGTTGGGAGAATTTTAGCCTTGGGTCACGAAGAAGTGGTGGCAAATCCCGCAGTGGTCACGGGTACGTTCCTTCTCAAAAACACTGATCCATGCATTGTATTTGATTATGGTACTGAGAAGAGCTTTGTGAGTCATAATTTCAAACACTTGCTAAATCAAAACTCCCAACCACTAAAAGAAACATTCATAGTCGAAATGGCTAACGGGAAATGCGAATCCACCAACGATATATACATAGGATGTACTCTTACCTTGAATAACTCTTCGTTCCCAATAGTGCTTATGTCGGTCTCTATCAAAAGTTTCGACGTCATAATAAGTATGGATTGGTTGTGTCCTAACCATGCTGACATCCTATGCTATGAAAGAGCCATTCGTCTGAACTTGCCAACGAACGAAACTCTTGTTATTTACGACGATAAACCCGGAACGAACCTCCAGATCATTTCTTGCATCAAGGCACAGAAGTACCTTCGTAAAGAGTACTGTGCTTTCTTAGCTCACGTGGTAGACAAAAAGCAAGAAGTGAAAGACATAGCGAGCATTCCTGAGGTCAGCAACTTTCCCGACGTTTTTCCCGATGATCTTCCAGGAATGCCTCCTGAACGACAAGTCGAGTTCAGAATCGACTTAATTCCAGGGGCTACCGCAGTAGCCAAATCTCCCTATCGTCTTGCACCTTCTGAAATGCAGGAATTATCCAGCCAGCTTAACGAACTCCTTAGCAAAGGTTTCATAAGACTAAGCCTCTCACCCTGGGGAGCACCGGTCTGCTCGACCAACTTCAAGGTGCATAGATTATTGTGAACTAAATAAACGTACGATTAAGAATCGATACCCTCTGCCTCGCATTAACGATCTGCTCGACCAACTTCAAGGTGCGAGCTACTTCTCCAAAATAGACTTAAGATCCGGGTATCACCAATTACGGATTTAGGAGAATGACATTCCCAAAACCACATTCAGAACTCGTTATGGTCATTATGAGTTCATAGTGATGCCATTCGGATTGACGAATACATCTGCTGTGTTCATGGATCTAATGAGCAGAGTGTGTCGTCCATTCTTGGACAAATTCGTCATAGTCTTTATTGACGACATCCTTATCTACTCAAGAAGTGAAGATGAACATGGCCAAAATCTTCGTCAAGTATTGCAAACTCATAGATCGGAGAAACTCTATGCGAAGTATTCAAAGTGTGAATTTTGGATCAGGAAGGTTGAATTCCTAGGTCATGTGGTCAGTTCGGAAGGAATACACGTCGACCCTTCCAAAATTAAGGCTATTGAAAACTGGACAGCACCCAAAACACCTACAGAAAACCGTCAATTCTTAGGTCTTTCTGGCTATTATCGCAGATTTATCCAAAATTTCTCTCGAATAGCTAAACCTCTTACCACCCTGACACAAAAGGGTGTAACTTTTAGTTGGGGAGAAAAACAAGAAACAACGTTCCAAACACTGAAGTGAGGTTTGTGTAGTGCACCGATCCTGTCTCACCCTGAAGGGACAGAGGATTTTGTAGTGTACTGTTATGCTTCTAATCAAGGGCTTGGATGTGTTCTTATGCAGAGAGGAAAGGTCATATCATATGGCTCAAGACAGCTAAAGACACATGAAGTCAACTATACAACACATGACCTTGAACTAGGAACAGTGATATTTGCTCTGAAGATCTGGAGACATTACTTATATGGCACGAAATGCACAGTATTCACGGATCATAAAAGTCTCCAGCACATCTTCGATCAGAAAGAACTGAACATGAGACAACGACGATGGGTGGAGCTACTGAACGACTATGATTGTGAGATTCTTTATCACCCTGGTAAAGCTAAAGTAGTAGCTGACGCCCTTAGCAGAAAAGAATACTCGGGACGCCGAGTAAAGTCGTTGACCATGACAATCCATTCACATTTGTCCACACAGATCAGAGAGGCTCAACTCGAGGCCTTAAAACCTGAAAACGTGACAGGTGAAACTTTAAGAGGAATGGATAAGAACTTCAGAGTCAGGGATGATGGAGTCTATTGTTGCATGAACTAGATCTGGACACCAAAGTTCGGTGGTTACAGAGACGTAGTCATGAATGAAGCAAACAAAACCCGATACTACACTCATCCAGGTTTAGAAAAGATGTACTTAGACCTCAAGAAACTATACTGGTAGCCAAACATGAAGGCCGAAATTGCTACCTTTGTGGGCAAGTGCCTTACTTGTGCCAAAGTCAAGGTAGAATAGCAGAAACCTTCAGGTTTATTGCAACAACCTGAAATCCCTGAATGGAAGTGGGAGCGGATTACAATGGATTTCATAACCAAGTTACCCAAGACATCGGGTGGTTATGATACTATTTAGGTAATCGTCGATAGATTAACCAAATTCGCGCATTTCTTACCAATCAAAGAGACAGACAAGATGGAGAAGCTAACAAGAACTTACCTCAAGGAAATCGTTAGACTGCATGGTGTGCCAATATCTATTATTTCTGACCAAGATAGTAGATTCACTTCTCGTTTCTGGCAGTCTTTACAAAAATCTTTGGGAACTAGGCTGGATATGAGTACAGCCTACCATCCACAAACTGACGAACAAAGTGAGAGGACGATTCAAACTTTAGAAGATATGTTGAGAGCTTGCGTGATAGACTTTGGTAAGTCATGGGATACTCATTTACCCTTGTCGAATTCTCTTACAACAATAGTTATCACACTAGCATAAAGGCTGCTCCTTTCCAAGCTCTCTACGGCCGCAAGTGCAGATCACCTCTGTGCTGGTCTGAAGTGGGTGACACGCAGCTGGCTAGAAGCCAAGTTCCTGACAGTGCTCTCGCTGGTCCGGAAATCATTCGCGAAACCACGGAGAAAATCGTACAAATCCAGGAGCGACTTAAAGCTTCCAGAGATAGATAGAAAAGCTATGCTGACAAAAGAAGAAAACCTTTGGAGTTCCAGGTTGGTGACCGCGTCGTGTTGAAGGTCTCACCCTGGAAGGGCATGATACACTTTGGAAAGCATGACAAGTTGAATCCAAGGTACATAGGACCATTTGAGATTCTTGCTAGAATCGGTCCTGTAGCTTATAACTCCGACTACCTCAAGAACTAAGTAACATACATCCTGTTTTCCACGTCTCGAACTTGAAAAAGTGTCTATCCGACGAGACTCTTGTTATTCCACTCGACGAAATCGAGATCGACGAGAGCCTCAAATTTGTGGAAGAACCAGTAGAGATCATGGACCGAGATGTCAAACAAACGAAGCAAACCCGTATTCCTACAGTGAAGGTTCGCTGGAATGCCAAGCGGGGACCTGAATTCACTTAGGAGTGCGAGGATCAAATGAAATTGAAATATCCTCACTTATTTGCTTAATTGTTGTAATTGATTACTTGCTTAAATTGTAATTTCGGGACGAAATTCTCTCTAACGGGGGGATAATGTAACATCCCATTATTTTCAGTTTGTAAAGTCAACTCTAGTAAACCAAAGTCAAACAAAGGTCAATTAAAGTCCTTTTTATTATTTGGATTTTTTATTCAGGTTATGATGATAACCTTTATTTGCTAAAATCCTTAAAACATTTATGGTTGAACTTAGAAGGAAAGGGCTTAAAAACCCAGAAACTTCGCATCCTTTTCTTTGCTTCGGACCGCAAACACTTCGGGCCGCAAAGAGTTTACGGCTGTACACTCCTTGGACCGTAAACTCCTCGCAGTCGTACACGAGGCTTCGACCGTAAACAACTTGCCAAATTCGAACCGTAAACCCCTCGGCCGTAAACCCTCGCACATATATATAGATTTCCTTCATTTTTCACTATTTCTCACACTTTCAACCCAAGAAACTCGATTTTCTCTCAACTATCATCAAGATTTACACCGTGATCTTCAATTAAGTAAGTGTTTCCTTCTATTTATTAGTTGATACCTTGCTTAATCTAGTGAAACCCTATGATTTCATCCATGAAATCATCTCTTTTGATTAGATCTTCAAGAACACCAAGAACACCAAGAACACACACTAGTTCTTTAGACCGTGAACACCTCATTTAAGATTCAAAATGTAAGTATCCTTCCGTATACTAGTTATTCTATAGAAGCTCATAACATACACCCTTGAAAACAACCATTTCCCAAGAACATAAGAGTTTACGGCCATGAGCATCTCCCTTGGCCGTAAACCCTCCTCAAGAACGTTGGCCGTAAACTCCATGGCCGTGAACACCTTTGTGTAGCCGTAAACCCCTTTAGAGAAATCACATGTGATTGTAACACTTCAATTCAAGTGTTTCCTAGTCCCTAAAGTGGTTTCCTATCACAATTAGTTGTTATATACACTAATTATATCCATATATATCATTATATGCATAATAGGATCGGTTGTGTTCAAGAATTCACTTGACACTTAGCATCCTACACCGATCTTACATTTGAATAACTTACAACAGGTGAGTTCATACCCCCGTATTTTCATAGTTTTTACTGTTTTAAAGGGGGGGGGGGGGGAATACAAGTCTAACACAAAGTTTTTGTGTTATAAACAAGTGATTTCAAATATCTTATCAAAATGGATTTCAATTATCATCAAATCAAATGATTTTCAATGTTTGTTTCAAAACGACATCAAGTCACCAAAATGGATTTCAAAATATAAAACTTCTTTTAAATGTTTTTATAAACTTATATTTCTCCCAAAAATCATACTAGTATACATATACTTATATAAATAAGATTTAAAAGGCTTAGGACTGATAACCCACTTTGGTTCCTTTTCCTTGTTTGGATGCGGGATTACAAGTATCAGTTATTTGTCCGAGTGTCATTTAAAGTTTACTTATATATATTTGTATATGTATACAAGTATAAAAGTTAGTTCATTAAGTTTCAATTACCCTTTGTAACATGTTGAGCAAGGGGTTACATTCATGAATACTCGTTATCAAATCAGAAAGTACATATAAATTATAATAGGTATAATTTATGATTCATAGAACATTAATTCACAATTTAAGTATACTAGAGTACATTGTTTTACAAGAACAAAGGTTTGATTCAAAACTATTCAAGGGTATACATTCTTTCAAGATACATGAGAAGAATACTAATTCAAGAACATACTATCAATCATTCATCTCAAAATGATTGGGTTTTCATAACTATTATACGAGTAATGTTTATATGCTTTTATGAGTCAAGTAGTACAGGTTGTTTAATTCATTTTAAACAACATAGTTAAAGTCCTTACATTATAACCAGAATCTCCAGCGGAAGATCGAAACAATGTGTGTATAGATCTATATTGGGATTGACAACCCCACACTCGGACTGCTAGCTACAGTCAGGCATTCACGCCTGTGAGTGACATATTGTTATCAACAGCTTTCAGCGCATTCATAGCGTTGGGTCAGGCCATCTAGTCAGTATGGTTATAATAACTCATTAAAGAGATTAACAATACGTTAGTGTATAATTAACTAAACTTAAGTAAATTTTCAAAGTACTAGTTTACAAGATACATTTTACAAGATACAGTTTACAAGATACTGTAACACCCATAAAATTTGAGCAAATTTAAAACATTTTAAATCATATAAAACCATTCAGTTATTACAGTTTGTTTTCAAAATAGTTTAAACATCAAAGTTCCCAGAAATCATAATCATAAATCGAGGAAGTGTACGGTCACGCCTTCACCTTCCTGCGGTCGTCTGCTGAACCTGAAACAATAAACTAAAACTGTAAGCCCGAAAGCTTAGTAAGTTACCCCAAAATACCAACCTCACACAACCATAACATATCATATAACCAACACATAACAACCATGCATCTCGAGTCTACAATGTGACTGGTCCGCCCGCACCGGGCTTTCATTCCACCTGGTCCACTCTCTGAGTCTACAGTCTGACTGGACCTCCCGCATGAAGGGCCAATGTATTTGGTTTGGGCTAGGCATTAATGCATGGATGGTTTAGGGCTGTTATTAATGTGTTTTGGACATCTTTTGTGTTTGTATGAGTTTTCGGTCTAGGTAGGTTTTCGGTCAGGCTTAGACCGAAAACCTGTTTTCGGTCTAATGTATATTGCTATAAATTGTTGTCAGGTTGTCAGAGGCATGTCTGGTCGTTGTAGCAAGTTTTCGGTCTATCCAAGTTGTATCCGACATTTCATAGTTGAATTGTATGCAAGCTTGGTTGTTTAATCTTCTTCTTCTTCATTTCTATTGCAATTGATTGATCATTAGATAGATCCAACAGAATTGGGACCTAACAATTGGTATCAGAGCACTTCTAGTGTCAATCAATTGTGTTTTCTGTTTTCGGTTCATCAACATTCTCGTGATCTTCATTTTCGGTTCATTGGCAAGTTTGAATCTGCTCTAGTTTGAAGACTGGATTGTTGTTTGCTTTAATTAAAATCAAGATATGCATCATATTTAAGTTTGTGATTGAATTCTTATAATTTTCGGTTGAATCTACACACACCGAAAACTCATTGTCATTTGTATTCTGTTCAGATCTGTGTATTTGGAAGCATTTTTGGAAGTTTTGGCTGTGCGAAAAATAGTGATCAGATCAAGAATCAACGTTTTCACTAAAAAAGTCCTCAGTTCTCGGTTCATCTTCAGAAAACCGAAAACCCAAGCATTCTTCAGAAACCGAAAACACAAGCATTCTTTAGAAACCGAAAATCCAAGCATTCTTCAGAAACCGAAAATCCAAACATCTTCAATTACCGAAAACCTTTCATCAATCTTACGAAACCGAAAACTCACTTGATTCTAGTTTTCGATCTAACGTTTTCACCAAAAACCTGTCTTTGATCATTTTTATTTTTCTTTCAAAACAAAAATTAAAAAAATTAAAATTAAAATAAAAATTTCAAAAATCAAACAAAAATCAGAAAAATTCAAAAATCAAAAATATTTTTTTGTATGCTAAGTTTTCTTTTAGTTTAGTTTTGTTTTGAAAAGTGATTGCAGGTATAGATAAGACTCATGGAGACTGAGTCGAAAATTTCTAAGCCAAAGCTTCATCCGTGATCATCGAAGAATTCTCATTCGAAGGAGCAAGAAATGAAGATTATTCTTTCAACATTTAATTTGTCAACCCTAGAAGCAAGGTGAATCTGAAATTGAAGATTATGTCACGGATTGCATTGAAGCCTCCTCAATCAGTCTGTTGCTGTCTTAAACCTGCTGAAGTGATCTAGAAGATTAGTTCTCTCGGATATTCTCTCTGAAGATTCTCAAGCTGAAAGCGCTATCTTTCATGAATCAATACATAATGTTTCCTCACCCAATGTGCGTTCAGAGTCAAATCTTGAAGAAAAGCCCAACTGCTCAAGATGAAGTCATTCATAGAAGATTCATATATTCATCCTGATGCTGTGAAGAATTTGAAGATAATAGCTGAAGCCAAGCTCCCAATGAAGATTGACAAGAAGTGCCAGCTACTTTTTAGGGGGAGCTTGTTGGGTCAATTAGAAAAGAAAGCTATAAACCAAGGGGGAGATTGTTGGGTCTAAAATTGGTTTATACTTTGCTTTTCTAAGCATTTATTGTTTTATCATTTGTGCCGAAAACTAATATTGGGATTAATTGTAGCTTGGACCGAAAACCCATGAGTTTTTGGTCTAGCATTGGCTTTTCGGTCCATTGGGTTTTCGGTCCGGCCTTGAGTTTGTGGCCCATGTATATATAGGTGTTAGGTGGGTGAGGTGATAAGATGTCTCAAGGTGCTTAAGTGTGTGTTCGTAAGGTGTGAGAGAAAGTTAGAGAGAAGAGTGTGTGTGTTCATGAATCTATGTGTAAGGAGCTTCATTCCAACATTGAATACATCATAGATTCAAGTTATTCTTCTTCTCCTTCTATTCTATTTTGATCTGAAATCATCCAATTGATTGGGATTCCGCACCATTAATTGGATCTGATTGATACATTACTGGCTCCTGATCTTGAAGGCGAATCCGTAGATCAGACGTACTATCGATCAATGATCGGATAGCTCATGTATCTGACTGCTAGTCGCACAGATGTAATGTTTGCGGTCTGTCAATGCGCACGCTACCAGGCTAATCCTAAACTTTCTCATCTTATTGCTGTTAAACGGATTTTTCGGTACCTCAAAGGTTGCCCAAAACTGGGTCTTTGGTATCCGAAAAATCCTGAATTTGACCTTTATTCTTTTGCAGACAGCAACTATGGCGGGTGCGAGCTTGATAGAAAATCAACTTCAGGAGGATGCCAATTTCTGGGAGATAGACTGGTCTCATGGCAGTGCAAGAAGCATACCGTCTCAACCTCAACAGCAGAAGCGGAATATGTCGTTGCATCCGCCTGTTGTTCTCAAGTCATATGGATCCAACATCAACTGTTGGTATACGGTTTGAACTTTCAAGAAACCCCTATTTTTTGTGACAATGAGGCTGCGATCCAAATTGCTAAAAATCTGGTCCAGCACTCAAAAACCAAGCACATCGACATCAAAGTTGATTTTATCAGAGATTGTTATGAGCGTTCGCTCATTCGGCTAGAACAGGTTCCCACTGCTAATAATGTGGCGGATCTGTTCACCAAGCCGTTTAACAAAGCTCGATTCGATGTGCTGGTAAACTTTTTGAAAATGATTCGCTTTGAGGATTAATTTTTGTTTAGGTTAGTTTAAATTTGCGCATTTCAATTTCAATTTCATTCTCACCCATGCACAAATTTAGGGGGAGAAATAAACCAAAAACCAAACAAACATTAGAAAATCAGAAAAGCCAAAAACAATAGAAAATCAGAAAATCCAAAAACATTAGAAAATCAGAAAAATCAAAAATATTTGTTGTCAAGTGATGTGTTGGGAAGTGATATCAACAAGTGATAACGGGAAATCTGAGTCTGTGTAAAGTTCCAAAGCTGAATTGTCTAGGCTTTGTGTTCGATGCGCTGGTAGGCACGAAGAATTTAACGGACTTGACTAGGTGCAGATGAACTTAAGCAATCTAGAGACTTGATAAATCTTGACCTAGATAGTTCCGCTTAGCCTGACAATACGACGCTCAGATAGGTTGAGCAGGGAGATATACATGAGAATCCACCAGTCACATTAAGAGAACCTGTATCTAGAACTGTGGTTTAACTTTTCCTCGATGTACGTATTATGTCCTTAATTCCGGTATTGATACGGCGACTGGGGAATTCCGATAAAGTAGGTCTGTAGAAAATTATTTTCTTTCTTTCTTACTGTTAGTCATATGTTGCCTCCTTTACGTGATTGGAAGAGATCCGACCTGGACTGCAACATATGCAAATCTATTTCTCTGCATATTTTATTTATGAAATTCTTCCTATCTGTTAGCCATATGTTGTCTCCTTTGTGTGATTAACAATCCGATCTGGTACACAGCATATGCAACCTTCTACTTCTCAATCCCTCTAAAAAAATTATAATTAATAATGATCTAAATCTATCCTCTCTATGAATAATAGTCTGCTCACCCAAAGTAAGGAGTATCTCGGAAGTTCTTGATTATTGGAGTATATCAGGAAGCGGGAAACATGTTCTAGTACATCTAAAACTGAACTATTCTAGATTGTCTGTAGATCTCGCTGCTCAACTTAGGTGGACAACAATATTCTTGGTCGTCGTCAGATGAATGGTCCTTAGGAAATATTATCTAGGAACATAGGATCAACTTGTCTTGTCACTTATAGCATGTCCAAAATTTGTCACAATTTTTTGTGCTTAAGTGGACCACAATACGGGTGATCGACCAGATCTATTCATGAAAGGAGAGGTACTGATAAATGGCAAATGATTGTCTAACAACTATGATCCCAAAATCATTAAAATTATTAATTTTAGTTAAAGACTTAATTTTAGGTTTGAATTTAAATTTTATTTCAATTTTATTTTAATTTTATTTTAAGTCTTTTAGGATTTATAAATCTTAGGCAATTTTATTTTATTTTATTTTTCTGAATTAATCCTCAAAGAGTGTTATTTTTAATAAAGTGTTGAGTATTGGACCATTTTTTTAAATAAAAATGTTGCAGCCCATTAAGATTTGGAAATTGGGTTTGGGATCCGCGTTTGGACCAGGTCATGAACCGGATATTTAAAGAACAAAATGAAATCATTTTTTGGTTCCCCTTCTCTCAAGAATACCGAAAACCTCTATCTCCTCTCCAAAATCTCGAAATTTTTTTTTTGTGTTATTTCATTCAATTGACCCCACAATCTTGAAGGTATGAAGATTCCGACCATGCCCATGTAATTTTTACCGAGAATCGACCGTGAAATCGTGGCCAAATCGTGAAAACATGAACTGTCGGCGTTTTCGGCGTTTTCGGTCCGGATGGCTTTCGGTCCAAGCCGAGCCGTTTTCGGTCAAGCCAGCTCAGACGGCTTTCGGTCCAAGCCGAGTCGTTTTTGGTCGAGCCGGCTCAGACGGTTTTCGGTCCAGCTGAGAATTGCTCTGCTTAGCTTTCGGTCTAGCTCATTTTCGGTGTGAAATTTGGCTTTCGGTCTTGTCTTGTGTGTTGGTCCTTAGGTTTTCGGTTTGACTTTCATGACCGAGAACCTAATTTTTGACTCATAAAATTAATTAAAATGGCCAAACTAAAGGAATTAAATTGAGAAATAAAATCAATGCATTTTAATCAAAGGATTTCTCATCTGGTCTCTTTTGTGCAGATTAAAATGGCAAGTTTCAAGGTTGCAGAAAGTCACAATATTTCCATTTTGCTTGATGATCCTCCTATTGCGCACAGTGAATTCAAGTCAATGACGTTCAGGTTGCGTGAATGCTGCATTTTCTCAGTAATCACTTGGAACCCCATAATCTACTTGGATTTAATCAACGAGTTCTGGAGTTCAGCTAGCATCAAAAATGAAGGCAACGGAGCGCAGACAATCGAAGCAACTGTCAAAGGACGTAAAATTGTCATCACTGAGCAGTTTATCAGAGACACATTGAAGATTGATGACAAGGCTACTTATCCTACCGACATTGATCTGTGAGTTGTTGATGAGTACCTTGAAAAGATGGGATATGAATGTGTTTTCCCACCGACCCTCAAGAAGCTGCTACCTCCATACTGGAGGTTTCTGGCTCATGTGTTTGTTAACTGTATATCAGGGCGTAAGGGTGGAGCAGACGAGATCTCTTCAAGGAATACTCAAGCTATTATTGCACTGGCAGCAGGAATCGACTTTAACTTCTCAAGATTTATCTTAGGACCAATTCCTGCTTTACCCTCGGTTCATCCAGATTTTTCTCAACTGCCTCTTTCCAGACCTTGCCAAGACGGGAGAGATTCTCGACATGAAGGCTTTTGGACCAAACACAATCAGTCTGATGAAGCAAAATCGAAAAGGGAAAATCATGTTCCAAGGAAAGTACCCTTTCGAGAAATTTGGAAAATTTGCCAAGCTGACCGACTCTTCTGAATCCCATGGGTCACCTGAGCAGACTTCAATTGATCATGCGTCATCAGATTATGCAAATGTAAATGATGATGTAATCGATGTTTCAGACCATGAGGAAGAAACTGCTGCTGCTCAAACTGTCAGTGTGGCTGAAGAGCATAATTTCACAAATGTGACAGTTCAATGTGATTTTGATGGAGGTTCCACAGAAGAATTCACCGAAACTGAGGAAGGAGAAGAGAATGAAAGAGTTGATCTGTCCGACTATGATAGAGATGATATTGTTGTACAATTTACCGGACTTGAGTACTCTTTGTCAAATGAAGATCTCGACGACATCTTCAAAGATATCGATGATGGTGCCAGTCCAACACCGGAGATAAGGAAAAATGTTGACAACCAAGAAGTTGAGCCTCCTGTTCCCGTTCAAGCGGTTGATTCTTCAATTCAAATGGACACCTCTTCAGGGATTCCTCCCCTTGAAAGGGTGATTTCTACATTTGAGCCAATTGTGAGTGAAGCCTAGACAGACCTGACCTCCCAGCCCCCGATGAAAAGACAAAGAACTGATCCAAGGGTGGGAGTTATTTTTCCTGACCTAACTCAAACCACAGAGACTCCTCCACTCACAACTGCTACCTCTTCTTCATCCATGCCCATTCAGGAAGGTCCCAGCTCGTTTCATGAAGTTGGTGGCTCATCTGCTGGCTTCAGTTTCTCTCCTCCTAGGGCAGAGCATGATTCTGCCTCTGTTAAGCTAGTCAGGCTCTTGGCCAGAGAACAACTTTCAACGCCTCCCCTACATGGCAAAGGAATTTCTATCAGGGATGGTAGCACAGGAGATGAGAATCTTTCACTTCTTAGACTTCAGAAACAGATTGATGATCTAAATCAGAAAAATGTTGATTTAGATCAAATAAAAATATTGAGCTGGATATCAAGGTCGCTGACCTTCAGACTGAGAATACAAGGCTCAATATTCAAGTGGCTGAGCTTACCGAAGATAAAGCTATGAAGACAAAATAGATTACGGATCTTCAGACACATTTTAGCCTATTGACCGCCAGCTACAATGATTTAAAGAAGAAGCTAGAAGATAAATTTGGCGACGAATTCAAGTTATCCGTTGACGAGCCAAAGATCTATCTTCCCGACCAAGATGCTCCCATAGTTCCAAACCCTAAAAGAACACCCAACGTCGTTAATCGTTTTGAAACAGAACCGGCTCAAGCTCGAAGTATAATGAAATTGAAACGCACTAAGTTGGCCCAGTCAGCTGAAAAGGGTCAACTTTTATTCAAAAGGAGCTCGGAACATAATCCCCCCTGGGATCAACAAAAGATCACCGTTACGGATCTGGGCGAACATCGTTTCAGAGACTTTTATGGTGATCGGTCAGGAATCATCTCGTGGGGATTCCATGACACGAAGAATATGTTTATGGTGAGGAGAAAGAGCGACAACACTGAGTTATACAAGGATGCTCACGATTTTAATTCCTTTACAAGAATTGATCTTACGGAGCTATCTAAGGCTCCCTTCTCAAATCCATCAAACAATCCCAGGGCGGGTCAGTTCAAATCATTTTTAGAAGATCAAGTTGCTAAGGGATTCCCTTCAATGAAGAATACTGAGTCTATAATCAAGATTTACCCTAGCATCATTGATCCTAAAACAAGTCGGCCTCTTAGATCAGTGATGTGGCCAGCTACCGCTCAAGTCAAGCAAATTCCCGTCCTTCAAAATTATCCAGATGGGTCTCTCACATCCATGCTATATTGGGTGTATGATGAATCCACTGATGCTGCTGTCATCAAGCTTAAAAACGATTGTATCCGCTTATATGACAAAAGGGATTTGCTTCAATTCGGTAAGTGGGACATACATCAGCTTTCCATTCATCAGATCGTTGTGGCTGAAGACATTTTTGAGCCGGTTGCAAAAGAATACACTTCGATGGTGGCTGAAATTATTGAGAAGAAAATGTGGAATGGTGCTATGGGAAAGTCCGATGTACTGGTGGTCGACAAGAGCTGAATCATGCTAGTCCCAAACCAAGGGGGAGATCGAAGGGCCAATATATTTGGTTTGGGCTAGGCATTAATGCATGGATGGTTTAGGGCTGTTATTAATGTGTTTTGGACATCTTTTGTGTTTGTATGAGTTTTCGGTCTAGGTAGGTTTTCGGTCAGGCATTGACCGAAAACCTGTTTTCGGTCTAATGTATATTGCTATAAATTGTTTTCAGGTTGTCAGAGGCATGTCTGGTCGTTCTAAAAAGTTTTCGGTCTATCCAAGTTGTATCTGACATTTCATAGTTGAATTGTATGCAAGCTTGGTTGTTTAATCTTCTTCTTCTTCATTTCTATTGCAATTGATTGATCATTAGATAAATCCAACATAATTGGGACCTAACACCGCATCGGGCCTTCAGTCTATCTGGTCCACTCTCCGAGCCTCGGTACGTCTGGTCCGCCCTCTCGGGGCCTTCAGCCTATCCGTACCGCTCGTCGGGCCTTCGGCCTGACTATGTGCCCTCCTGGGCCTGCAGTGTATCCGGTCCGCCGTGGGTATGTTGGCCTACAGCACAAAGCAGGACCCGCCTCAACCCAACCCCCTTACCAATCAAACAATCATGTCCACATAATTATCATACGCTAGCATGTATATAACAGATAATCATACCGATCTAACAGATCACTAACACTGCAACCATCCTATAACCAAGATACCGACCTAACCGGTCACTAACATAACCTCATCCTAACTACCAGGATGCAAATATAACAGATCAATAAACATATCAAGCAAATATCTGGATAAAAATCCGATAAAGGGCGGCCTTGGTGCCTTAGACCCTGTTGATATAGTGAGGATAACTCACCTCGCAACTGTCGATTTGAAAGATAAGCTCAACCTCTCGGATCACCGACACGAACACCACCACCTATAGTTACCATAGAATCCTTTTTCATAAATTTCCAAATTACCAAAATACCCCCAGAGGTCAACTGGTCAACTCTTGGTCAATGCTAAAGCCAACAGTCAAGGTCAACAGTCCATGTTGACCCGAATGGTCGAGTGCAGTTTACCGAGTCGTCGAGTGCTTCCTGAACTCGAGATGTCGTGAAATCCTTGGTTCACTCGTCGAGTTTCCTCGCAACTCGCCGAGTTCACGCGTATCAAAAGGTTAGGGAAAAACCCTAGCCGACTCGCCGAGTCATACGACTGACTCGCCGAGCCCAAGGCAATCTTCATCGGACTCGCCGAGTTGTTCATCCAACTCGTCGAGTACTTGACTATCTTCATATGACTCGCCGAGTCCCTTCAATCCTTATGATTTTTAAGTCATGCAAACGCTCCATATTGCAGATCTAAGCTCCTACGGCATGATTATCAAGTAAAGTTGCGACCTTTACGTGCATGCAAGGCTCTATAGGCTTAGAATGACAATCCGAAGATTACAATGGGGTTTATCTCAAAATGGAGGGTTCATGCTTGCTACAGCTAGAGGCTTTATGGCTCTAGAGTCCAAGATGAGCTCAGATCTGAAGTTGCGACTTCAGATCCTAGCCCATACCCAAAAATGGTTATCACCCATGCTATAAGAGCCCTAATCTTCAAAATGCAGAGATCTAGAAAGAACAAGGTCAAGGTAACAACTTGTTACCTTCAAATGATGCTAGAATGAGGTAGGCTTCAGATCCCTAAATGTTCTTTCCTCCAACTTCTTGTTCTTCAAGCTTCTAGCAACAAAATCTTCTTTCCAAGCTTGAAATTCACAATAATATGGAGCACACACACGAATTAGGGTTTTTGGACTCTCAAGAGGCAGTAAAGGGAGGCCAGGGGGAAAATGATCCTTTAAATAGGGTGCAAAACCCCGGAAATTAGGGTTTCATCCTCCAGCTCCTACTCGTCGAGTCTCTTCCTGGACTCGGCGAGTAGGTTACTTATGTGCGCGGCCTAACCTTCTACTACTTGACGAGTCAGGCAACCAACTCGTCGAGTAGACCTTGAACCCATGAGAATTTATCATCATAAATTGATACTTGGGAATCGGGGCGTTACAGATACGATTTACAAGTTACAGTTTACAGTATTACATTACAGTTTTATGTAACTAAAACTACTTTTCATATACAGCAGAAAATATAGGATTTTATGGAAATAGTTTACATATTCAAGAAACAGAAAAAATTCTTTCAAACATAAATACTTATGCACTCACTCAACTTTATGTTGATACTGTCTTTTCAAATTACTTGTATTCTCAGGGAACCAGTAGACACGTACTCCCTGAGCTTTTGAGAAGACGAAGTTATTTATGTTTTGACTTCTTCTTTTGTATAACTATTTGGTTTCAGTATACTATGATGAAACTCATGTAAATACTTATACATTTTAAATATAGTGGTTGTTTGTACTTTGATTACTATTATACATGTGTTGTGATACTACAAATGAAGTCCTCCACCCCTGGACGTTTCCGCCATCTGGTTTAGGGGTGTGACAGAACTGAATGAAGAACTGTCAGAGAATGGAAATTACAACCGTATCGTGAGTCAAGTTGGACCCCGAGTGGTCAGGAGGAACGAACCAGACAGAAGGATTGACAGGGATGGGTGCATGTATAAGAACTTCTTGGGTGCCAAACCACTAAGTCTTTCTGGAAGCCCAAAGGTAGTGGAAATTATGGACTGGGTCTCTGTAACGCCCGGGTTTCGAGGCTAAGCATTTTTAGACGATTTAATAGTCTAGTTCAACTATTGTAACTCTTTTTGATGTAATAAAGATGAAATATTTGAGTATTTTGTGAATTATGTGAATTTATGTGCTTATTATTTAATTATAAATGTATAATTAATAAAGAATAAAAATAAGCGTCAAAATTAAAGTGTGAGATAAACCCGATATCTTTACATAAAATTATAGAGGTCGAAACAAGGATTTCGGGGATATAAAGAACGCCGAAATCCGAGTTATAACGAAGAAGTTATGACCCGTCGAAGTTTCACGACGGAACCGGCACGACACCGGGAAGCGTAAATAGTGAATTTACGAAAGAGCAAGTATTAGCCTTAACGATCTAAACGAAAGTCGTAGAATACGTTAAACCGAGAGCGTCCATAAAAAGAACGCCCAAATCTGACTTCGTATGAGGAAGTTATGATTTTTTGAAGTTTTGGCTTACCAGTGTACAACCCCGAAGTTCGAATACTAGATCGAGCGGTTTTTAGCCGACACAACCTAAACAAGAATCGAAAATGTCGTTAATAGTAGCATAACGATAAAAAGACAGACGAAAATGGACGTCGGATGAAGAAGTTATGAATTTTTAACGGACCAATCCTGTCCCGCCTGTTAAAAATATAACTTTTAAAATAAAGTCAAAATGAGCCGACGGAGTCTAAACGAAAGTTGTAGAGTACGTTCCCGCCTACGCGTGGATATAAAGAACGTCGAAAAGGGAGCTCGTATGCAAAAGTTATGCTTTTTAGAAGTTAAGTGTGCAATTTGCGAAACTATGATGACGTGGCAAGATCTTAGCCATTGCTTGCTCCCCACGGTCTTGCATCTGATGAACGCCACGTCGCCTCGCCTTCGCCCTACACCCCGCGTCCAAGGCTGGTACGCCCAGCGTACCTTCGGACATGATCCTCTTGCGAGTGCGAGCCAGCTGGTGCGAGTTGGCACCCTTATCCGAAGTTACGCCCCGCGTAACTTGCTGAACACCCCGTGTAGATCCGAACTTCGGCCCCTATAAATACCATGCGAGATTGCCCAGATTTTTCACACATTT
Source organism: Lactuca virosa (assembly GCF_052849685.1). Taxonomy (NCBI): domain Eukaryota; kingdom Viridiplantae; phylum Streptophyta; class Magnoliopsida; order Asterales; family Asteraceae; genus Lactuca; species Lactuca virosa. Next base: position 197,793,347 of record NC_136430.1, read on the forward strand.
TCACAACTATTTCTCTCTGTACTTTCTCTCACTACCCCTTTAACCCCCCTAAACCCTAGGAAAAATCCCTACCACCCAAAGGAAGCCCCGAGGCTCCCGGAGTCCCGAGAAAAAGGGTCTTTCGGTTCGGAAACGCTGCTCCGAGCGAAGCCCGACTTTCATTAAAATCCGCTGTAAGTGAGCTACGCCTACGCAATTTTTAATATAAATTTTAAATAATTATAGTAATGTTGTTAGGTCCTTAAAATAATTATTTGGGCTATTATATGGGTTATATTGGGTGTTATTTAACGCTTATATAATAATAATAATAATAGCTAGACTATTAATTAGTCGCGGTTAACGTTAAAACTAAACTCTAGTGGTATTGATAGTAGGTTTTGGTCAAGGAAAAATTGTTTTGAGATAACGAAGTGCTGTTCGAGTACCGAGTCACCACATAATCAGGTGAGTGCATAGTTACTTTCATCTTACACATAGATATGAAGTATTTTATATAAATTAGGTGCTATGTGTGCATATTATCTGAATACTTGCTGTCTATGTTGGATGAATGATTTTATACATGTTTTTCATGATTTAAATTGTATATGTATTTTATATCTACAAAAATGTTGGGGTAAAACATGGGTAGATGTAATAAGACGATGTGTGATAAAATGATAAGAGGCCTCGATGTTGTTGGTGATCCAGTCATCTAGCGGAGTATAGATGACGACCACAGACTCTTCTAGACAGTCCGGTGGAACGCTAGCAGGCTCGCAACCTGTAGGTGTTTGTGAACGATGTGTTCACCGCTGTACTCCATCCCCCTCATGGTTGCCTTTAGGACATTTATTTCTGAGGAACCCCCTTAGCAGTAGTGTCTATCCCGATGATGATCCTTAGGCTAGGTCCCTTATGATAGGTGTTTAGGGACGTAAAGTGAGGATAACGGGAACGGGTAATCGGGTTATCGTTGATTGATGAAATTAATAAACTTATTTATTGTGGGTTGAAAACCCTATGTGCTCACCAGGTTCCCAAGCCTTACCCACTTAGTTTCATGTATTACAGGTAGTGGTGCTCGAGCATAGATGTGATGTTCTGGATGAGGGATTACGGATATAGGCCTGTAGATATGAAATAATGTAGTAAGGTTTATATTGTACTGTTTATGCTTTTGATCTATATCGAACATGACATCCCGAGTCTTTTAATGAAATACATTTCTTTGGAAATGTTTTTGATAAATCTTTATCATATTTTGTTTTGGGACAAATTCCACAACACTTTTATTTTAAATGTTACTCTGATTTTCAAACAAGCATAAACAAAATCGGTCTTTTCTGGCCGTGAGAAATGGGGATGTCACAGTTGGTATCAGAGCATTAGTTTAAGCGAACTAGGAATCTGTAGGATTTCTAGACTTAAACTTAGAATGCTAAGCGATGATTGTAAGGTGTGAGCATTAGCTTATTTTAGGAATTATGCCTAAAATGCTTTTATGTGCTAAATGTTTTGTGCCTGATATGTTGTTATTTGTTTGGATCTGTGGTCTGTTGCCGACCGGATCTGGAAACCTTATGTGTTTAGGATTCTAAACGTACGACTACGATATTAGAACTAGCATGAAAACGTTTCGGAGAGATAAGGATGATTTAAACGACTATCGTAAATAAAGATCTAAATTCACCTTATTCGGTGTATAGATCAAAATGGAAAGAACCCGCAGTGGAGCCGGGAATGCAAATGGGAACAGAAACCAACCCCGGTGATTGAGCAAATACCGGTTGTGGTAGCCGCTGCTGAACCAATAACGATGGCCGGAGTACAAGCGATGATCCAGGCGATGTTGGATCGTCAAATGGAGGAAACTAGACGTTTGCTCCAACATAATCGAGAGGAAGCTACAATATTGGTCGAACAGCCCGAGCTGAATGATGGGCCGTCTGAAGGAGGAAACTATAGTGGGACTGTTGGTCAAGCCAACCCACCGATAGTTAGGCGAAACCACCAGGATGGAGGAAATGATGGACGTGGATGCAAATACAAGGATTTCATGGCATCTAAACCACCGTGTCTATCTGGAAGCCCGACGCTTGTGGAAGTCATGAACTGGATTTCCGAGATGGAAACAATGTTTGAGAGTTGCAAGTGTAGCAACAGGCAGAAGACCACTCTCGCGGTTCCTCTGTTGAAATCTGGAGTACTAAGCTGGTGGAAGCTACTAGCTGATTCAATGTCCAAAGGAGAAGCAAGCAAGATGTCTTGGGAGGATTTTCTGGTGCAGTTAAAGATGCAATACTGCTCTGAGCAGGATCTTCTGGAGATCAACAATGAATTCTAGAATCTGAAGAAGGGAAGAATGAGCGTTACTGAATACGCTGCAAGCTTACAGAGAAAATGAAGCTTGTCCTTCTCCTCGTCCCAACTGAACTCTCCAAGGTTAACAAGTTTGCCCTCAGATTACCAGCGGACTTCGGTCCAATGGTGAAACAAACAACCACTCTGAAAGCCGCCATTTGGGCTGCTAAGAATGTGGAGACCCAGATACGAGAGAAGGGTCTGGAGAGAGCGGAGGTGGGAGAGAAAAGGAAATTTGATGGGTCGTCGAAATTCAGCAAGAAAAGCAAGTTCTCAAGGTCTGGTACGTAGAAGTCTGGAGGAGGTGAAGTCAAATGGTGCGACCAGTGCAAGAAGAAGCACCAGGGGAAATGTGACGGAGGAGTCACTTGTTTCAAATGTGGAAAACCTGGGCACTATGCCAACGAGTGCACGTTCACTAAGAAGGCCTGTTATGAGTGCAACGAGGAAGGGCACATTTCGAGGGACTGTCCGAAGAAGAATGAGATAGGAAGACTTAACATTCCACCGAAGCCGAAGGCAAGAGCCTTCCAGATGACGCTCGAAGCTGCAAAAGAGGCACCAGACGTCGCTTCAGGTACCTTTTTTGTAAATGGATTGCCTGCCAGTATACTGTTTGATTCTGGAGCAAACTATTCCTTTGTATCGCATAGATTTGGAGGAAAATTAGCATTGCCTGTAGAAAACTTGATAATGCCCTAATTGTGGAAGTTGCCAGTGGCAAGTTCGTACCTGTTAGTGATCGTATTAAGAACATAGTCATCGACATAAATGGAAATGAATTCCACGAGGAGCTGTTACCCATAGAATTGAATGGTTTCGACATCGTTCTGGGAATGGATTGGCTTAGTGCCAACGATGCTGAGATTTAATGCTGAAAGAAGATAGTAAGGGTAAACCCACCCGGAAAAGAGTCATTTATGGTGTACGGGGACAAATGCCGAGTAAATTCTGGAATCATCTCCCTGATGAAAGCCAGAAAATGTTTGTCCAAGGGATGTGCATCATACTTGGCATTCGTAATCGATGCTAAGAAGGAAAAGAAAGAGGTGCAGAATATACCGGTTGTGTGTGATTATCCAGAAGTCTTTCCCGAAGATCTTCTCGGATTACCGCCTAATAGACAAGTGGAGTTCAGAATAGACTTGTTACCAGGAACAACACCGATAGCGAAAGCACCATACTGATTTGCACCGACGGAGATGAAGGAGCTTATGACGCAACTTCAGGAGTTGTTGGACAACAGTTTCATTCGACCTAGTTCATCACCCTGGGGAGCTCCGATGCTATTCGTGAAGAAGAAAGACGGAAGCATGAGAATGTGTATAGACTACCGAGAGCTGAACAAGGCAACAGTGAAGAACAAGTATCCATTGCCAAGGATTGATGACCTATTCGATCAGCTGCAAGGTTCGAGCTACTTCTCAAAGATAGATCTTAGGTCAGGATATCATCAGATGAAGGTGAGAGATCAGGATATCGAGAAGACTGCATTCAGAACATGATATGGACACTACGAGTTCTTGGTTATGTCGTTTGGACTAACCAATGCTCCAGCAACATTCATGGATTTCATGAACAGGGTTTGTAAACCATTTCTCGATAAGTCCGTGATGGTGTTCATAGATGACATACTCATCTACTCGAAAAGACAGGAGGAGCATGGCCAGCATCTACGAGAAGTGTTGGAAGTCTTGAAGAAGGAGAAACTGTATGCAAAATTCTCCAAGTGTGATTTTTGGATCCGAGAAGTCCAATTCTTGGGTCATGTGGTTAACCAGGAGGGGATAATGGTTGACCCAGCAAAAATCGAAGCTGTAATGAAGTGGGAACGTCCAAAGAGTCCCACAGAGATTCGAAGCTTTCTTGGATTAGCTGGATATTACTGACGATTTATCCAAGGCTTTTCTTCGATAGCTGCTCCATTGGCAGCTTTGACCCATTAAGGAGCTACTTATACATGGAGTGAGAAACACGAAGAAGCATTCACGAAGCTAAAGAAGAAGTTATGTGAAGCACCGATTCTTTCTCTACCTGATGGAGTTGAAGACTTCGCGGTCTATAGTGACATATCTGGAGTCGGGTTGGGTTGTGTTATGAACCAAAGGGAAAAAGTGATAGCATACGCATCTCGACAATTGAAAGAGAACGAAAAGAACTACTCCACTCATGATTTGGAGTTGGCAGCGGTAGTATTTGCCTTGAAAATATGGAGGCATTACCTCTATGGCACGAAGTGCAAGCTTTTCACTGATCATAAGAGTCTCCAGTATCTCTTTAATCAGAAGGAATTGAACATGAGACAACGACGGTGGCTAGAATTACTCAAGGACTATGACTGTGAGATACTTTACCACCCCGGTAAGGCAAATGTTGTTGCTGATGCTCTCAGTCGGAAAGTCAATATTGAATGGAAAAGGCCAAGAGAGTTGAGAATTGAAGTTGTCTCGACAATTATGGAAAGTATCAAGAAAGGTCAACAAGAAGCTTCGGAAAGGAATAACCGAAAAGAAGAACGTTTGGGAAAGGCGTTGGTATTCGGTACAAACTGTCAAGGACTAAAGGTACTCCAAGATCGAATTTGGGTACCTAAGATGGGAGGAATAAGAGATATTCTGATGGAAGAAGCTCACAAGACCATGTACTCGATTCATCCCGGTAGCACTAAAATGTATAGGGACCTAAAACCCTACTACTGGTGGCCGACGATGAAGCTCGATGTTGCAAAGTATGTGGCCAAGTGTGTAACTTGTTGGATTAATGTCTAAGTCCATAACTATAATTGGTAAGACTTGACCCGACCCGGCATGGTCAATTTGGGTTGCATGGCATCATGCATTTGGATAGACTATAATGAGAGAAATAACACTTAAGGTTGGTTAATATATTATAAGTTCTAATATATTAATAAGGTTATTTAATTAGTATTGATCAAGAATTAATTTGGAATTAATTAAGTGATCAAAAGGAGACTAATTAAATATATGAGTTGATTGTGTAAATCATTCATTGTTATATATGTGGGCTTGTGATCCAAGATTCCTTATGTTGGACTAAGTCCATGGGGTGACCCATGGATACTCCATGGAGGTTAAAATCCATGGAGCATAAGGAATGGGTAAAGTTATGAGTTACATGGTGTAACCCTAATAGCCACCATATAAAAGAATCTCATGGCTCAAGAAATCGTGCACTAATGTGTGAATATGAGGGCTAGACGATTTCAAGGAGTGTTCCATTTCTCTCAAGTCATTCCATGTGCATTTGGTGTTGTGTGAACCATTTGAGGTGTCACACTTGGGGCACTAGGCACTCAAGCTTCATGGAGACAAGCTACATCAAAGAAAGGTATGTATTCTATCCATTTGATTACCCAAGTATCAAGTATTGTATGCTAGATAGGGTAATACCTTGGAAAGTTCATAATTGCATGTATAATAGAGAAAACATAGAACCAGGGTATTTAGGGTTGCATGTACACTTAGGAGTGTTAGAATGCTCAAAACCCATCAGTGGTATCAGAGCCAGGTTTTGTTTTCTTGTTATACTTGCAAAATTAGCTGAAAAATCGAATTGTATTAGTTTAAAAGTTATGCTAATTACTTGAAAATTTTTTTGATGTGAATTATCTTTGTTCATATGAGTTTATTAGATTAACAGAAAAGTTAATTGATTATGTGTTTTCAATCCATTTTAATCTAAGAGTTGATTCTAAAATGTGTTTTTGTAACTTGTCCTCAAGTTATATGAAAAGTCACATTTAAGTTTCATAAAACTCATAAAAAGTTGGCAGTGGTTACAAAAATGAAGAGTCTTGTCCTCATTAAATGGTTTTATGACTCCATAACTTGTCCTCAAGTTATGGAGGTTGAAGAGTCACTTCATTAAATGATAAAATGTGTAACCTTAATTAGTTCCATAAGTTACAAAAATAAAGAAAAGTTACATTCTTTTATTAGTTTAAAGTCTTCCATAACTTGTCCTCAAGTTATGGAACTTGAAGAGTTTTTTAATTAAAACTACTTTAAACACATAAGTTATGGAATTAATTAGTTTTGAATATTTTCAAAACTTGCCCTCAATTTTTGGAATTTGTAAAGTTTTCCCCATGAATACTTTAATTCCAAGTTAGCCCTTAGAATTTTAAAAGTTAAAATTCAACCCTTATACTTTATAGTATTATAAGTTAATAATAAATATATGTATAAGAGCAAGTCAGTCTTACCGTTAGTAGGCCTCATTCACGAAGTCGGTCTATAAGGGGGGTATAAGGTTGCTGCCTATAAAATGGCAGTTTAATGGGTGTCCACTCTCACCCACCGCTTCCTTGACTGGTGGAGGGTCGTTAGCCGAACGGGTAGGACAAGGACTATAATTCTCCCTTCATTAAAAGTATTAATGATAAATACTAAGTAACTAAACACTTATAAATTCCCAATCTTAGTTACTTAGGAAAATGTGAATAAGGTGCTAATCCATGAAATTACACTTTGCACTTTGTTTAAACCGTTAGTGGAGCGTGTGTGGTTAACCGGCACACTAACCTGGATTTAACAAAGTAGGCAAAGGGTAACTTAATATTTATCATAGTATCGGTGGAGCTCGTGTGGTTAACCGACACATCGATTGAGGGGTAAATATTAAGGGTACCAAGTATATTTGCATGGTTACTTCACACCTTGTTTTGTGATCCTCGGCATCCCAGTCACAAAACCTGAAGGGCACACTCGAGATTGAAACATGCCATTGAAAAGTTCAATGAATCTCAAAAGATCTAGGAGTTTCAAATCCAATTAAAAACCTAATTACATTATTTCGTTTTTCATGGTGGAAATTGGTAAATCGTCATTTACCTACCTTCAACTATTTTATAACTCGGATATCTCCCAAAAGATGTCTACTTCAGACATCTATGATCAACTATCTTGAATATCTCCCAAAAGATGTCTACTTCAGACATCTATGATCTTCCCAAATCTCTTGGAACTTTACTTCCTCCACCTCCTCCAATTATTCTCCCTAACCCACAAGTTCAAGGTCACTCAAGCCCTAATGGCAAGCAAGGTCTATGTGTGATAACATCTTAGAGATGAAGTCACATATTGACAAGCTGGGAGAGTTGGGTGTCAAAGTCTTGAGAAAGTTAGATGTTCAATCACTTTCTAAGTCACATAGTGAGTTCCTTTGGGACTACTATGAAACAGACTATGACATGAACCTTAATGATCATATCTATTTGCTTGGTGCTGCTGAATCAGCAATGATTTGGAACGATAGTAAAGCAAATTTGATTAGAAGATCAACTTCCCAAAAACTTTATGGACAGTGACAATGGTGACACTGGAAATCCAGAAAAAACATTCTCTTCCCAGTGGAAAGGGATTGGCCATAGTCAACCCGGTTGACCAAATGGTAAAGAGAAAGGCTAAGTCTAAGATAGTCCCATTACCAAAGGGTCCATATGTTTATTTTGCCAAAGGAAGGGGCGTTGATTGCAAAGCTGCCAAATTTACCTAAGGATGTTAAAGTCAATAAGTTTGACTCTACATCAGGTAGAGCCCATTATCTAACTCTGTTAAGTTCTATTCTGAGATCCTCATTACATGATGTGACTGGGTCACATGTTGATGCTTTAAGAATCAAAGAATAGAGAGAAATCTTAAAGGAAGTATATGTTGATTCTGATCGCGAAGGTGGATTTCGATCGCATCAGAATTTTGAGCAAGGAATAGATAACAACAATTTTCTATGTGGATTGTAAGGATAAGTTTTTCCGCAAAGTTTTAAAACAAAAGAAAATTGTTTAATTTTATTTATTTGAAGTATCCTTACAACGGCATTTGTGGAAAATTGTTGCTTATATGATTCCACTGACAGCAATATTGGAAAATGGATTTGATTCTTTCATTTGTGGTAGTGTCTAAATTTACCAAATCAGGAAAGTTCCTCATCGCCCAAGTTTCATTTGGACCGAAACTTGGAATCATGCAAGTTGAATAGTATGATGAATGAGAACTTTCAAGCATTGGAAAATCAAGACTAATTACTTGTTCACATGGATGTGTGAGTCAAGTGAAGGACTAAAGGGATCGAGTACACATTCTTGTGTACTGGTCATGTCCACCACAAAATATCGATAAGACTATTCGTCATAATTTACTATAGCTCAGTAAATATGGTTATACTTACAAGCTTAAGTGTAATTCTGAGACATTGGAAAAGGTTCCAATGTATGGCAGAGCGAATAAGAAGAATCAAATTAGGCAGAAAGATAAAAGTTTTCTCAAATCTGAAAAGATGGGAGAGTACTTTAGTATCATGTTTTGTGATCATATTAATGATTTAAGAACCACATCACAATTGGTCTTCTAAGGACATCTTAGTGCATTCTTATGACTAAGAAGAGGAGTCATGAATTGTTGAAATGGTTAAATCAAGAAGATGAGTCATACTTCGTTTCAAAACAAGTCTTAGAGTCATACTCCAAGACTATAAGTTGAGTGGCATATCTTAAAGAAAGGTTTATAACACTTGTCAAATGTAAGAGTAAAAGTGTCCTACTCTTGTACATTTGAAGTTGGTAAGTTGTGATGTTTTGGATTAAACAAAGACCAACTAAGGCCAATTGTGTGAAGTGTTTGTCTTGATAAAGAATCCGCACTATCTCTTGAATATTTGGCAAGATAGTCTTATATGTCAAGAGGACAGTGGGAGTCTTAAAGATCCTAAAAAGAATTTCAAGAACTAATCAAGAATAAAACCTGAGGTTCTTCACTAGCACACGACTTGAGGTTTATAACCTATCATGTTGACATATTCTGTGCCCATTCCAGTTAAAGTTGGCTTTGCATAGGAGTTCTGAAAGTTATCAATTGGTTGCATAACAACTTGGAAGCAATGGCAGGCCCTGTACTGCCAGGTGGCAAGAAGTTAAGATTGCATAAGTTCAGTCCATATGAGTTTGGATTTGTCATTATCCTTGTCTTCTGACTATGGTTTTGACGATTCACATGGATAAGAACACATACACCATAAAATCTAAGGGTCATAAGGTTTCTCTCCGATTCATGAAAATGATGGTGAGGAAACACTTCCACCAAGTAGATTTGAAGCAGATGGCAAAAGGTCTAAACAATTGAGACTATGATTACGGCATCCCTTTTCATAGTTCTGACATTGTTTAGACACACATGTATGCTATCTAAGGAAAGGTGTATGATTTTGATAAAGTTTTATCAAAGCATCTCGTATCAGAAATCTGAACTTTGGTAAGGAAGTCAATAAAGTATTGATTTCTAGAAGTCCAGCTGATTTCTGAGTACATGTCAAAGCTAGTGGGAGCATAAGTGTTATGCTAGTAATCATCATGTTAGTGGGAGCATGATAATTACTGTTGGTGTTGCAATTTAGCAATGTTAATTATAGAAAACAAAAGTTTCAATTCGTGAGGCTGCAGGGATTGAAAAAGTTGTTTTGCTATAATTAAGGGAGAGGATATACTTCATTTCAGTTCTAAAGGCTTAGATTGAGACCTTAATCATCTTTAGTCAAGAATATATATATGAATTTCATGTTGGATTGGTTCAACTTAAGGAAATTCTATATATTGCGTTCTCAAAATTCGATTATGATTACGGCATCCCTCTTCATAGTCAAATTTTGAAAACATGGCAAATAAAAATATTATAGCAAAAGACTGGTCTAGAATCATGTCTTTATGTGAGACATCATGAATCGTGTACCATTTGCTTTGGGTACAGGATCGATTGCATGTGCTATAATATTTGTCATTTCTAAATTTTTCCAAATGCCTAGAGGCATTAAGAAGGGAAAAGGTCTAGAATTGGTTATGACTAAAATGATTAAGCAATTGTCGAGTACAATCTGAGGTTTACCAAAGATTGGTTGCTCAGGGACAGTTGGAAGTATAGTGCTAATTTTGGAAGGACCATATTGACATATTCTGAAAAGAGGCATCTCTTATTCAGAAGTGATAGTCAAAATGAGAATATGGAGTTGTCTCCATAGGTGGAAGTTATCTGTGTAAGATTAGAAAACTTAATGCAAGAAGCATGTCCAAAGCAATGTACTTTGAATATGAGACTTAGTTTCCATGGAGTTGATCTCCATTGGAATACCTTATAATGACTGTTGACAAGTATTTGTGACTTTGTACATATTCATTACAGGAGGGTCAGTGCATGTAAGTTTAAAATCTAAACAGATTTTGATAAATGATAGGAATTTGAAATTCTCACATTTTTCGATAAGGATTTGGGAGTGTGAAATTAGAATCATTGAAATTATGTTCAATTGGTTTATTTCACAAAGTAAGGATCATAGACAAACATAGAGTGCATACTTGGTGTATGGCAAAGCTATTGTTTAAGAAAAACATAGTGTACATGCTTGGAGCATGGGACAACTAGTGTTTTTAATTCAAGTATAAAGTTGATAAAACTGAAACAATGAATAATGAGTAATCAGTATGGTGATAAATAAAAGTGTTTATTTATATTCATAGGGTTTGATACCATATTTGATTCATTTATTCTTGTGTTTCACTTTGCCTGTTTTGACTTCCAAAATAACTAAGTCGCTCTTCTTGAATGATTAAGTTATTCAAACCATCCACAGTCGGTCATATGTTGGAAGTAGATATGAATCAAGACTATCATGGGTTGGTTTGTAGAGGTCCAAGTTGGTGGACAAAGTGGTGCTACAACACTCATGAGTGCTCATAAGCTCTGAGTATTGGATTCAACCCGCGCTCATTTGAATCACTTCATGGATTTTATCACGAGTGATCATGAGACGATAATATCTTATATTCTTCAAACCTAGAGATATGAGTTTTTACTATGAGTTGGTTATACATTGATTGCACAAAAACGCATTGGTAACTCGATGTTATAAAACGTGCCTTTGTGTATGATTCAACAAGTAGTAGAACAAGCCATATGAGTCGAAGTTTATCCATTCCTTTTACCTTCGGGATAAAAGCGATATCTGTGGGCCCCTCGATGATTTAAAGATGATACATGTGAGTGCTTGGCCAAGCCACGACTGATTTGATTTGTTCAATCAGTCAGTCATCATGAATCGGAAATCGGGAAACAACAAATGGACAGAGAGAATGATTGATAATCCATGTCTCAGTCCATATGATATCTAGAATGGAGGAATATATGATCCCTTATCTAATGGACAAGTCATTAACAAAGGTCAGAGTTCATCGACAAGGTCAGAGTTCGACAGAAGCTTTTGAGAGCTACGATTGCTGATTGGTTCCTGAAGTCATCCGCAATAATAGTTTTAGACTTATCCAAGTGGGAGACTGTTGGATTAATGTCTAAGTCCATAACTATAATTGGTAAGACTTGACCCGACCCGGCATGGTCCATTTGGGTTGCATGGCATCATGCATTTGGATAGACTATAATGAGAGAAATAACACTTAAGGTTGGTTAATATATTATAAGTTCTAATATATTAATAAGGTTATTTAATTAGTATTGATCAAGAATTAATTTGGAATTAATTAAGTGATCAAAAGGAGACTAATTAAATATATGGGTTGATTGTGTAAATCATTCATTCTTATATATGTGGGCTTGTGATCCAAGATTCCTTATGTTGGACTAAGTCCATGGGGTGACCCATGGATACTCCATGGAGGTTAAAATCCATGGAGCATAAGGAATGGGTAAAGTTATGAGTTACATGGTGTAACCCTAATAGCCACCATATAAAAGAATCACATGGCTCAAGAAATCGTGCACTAATGTGTGAATATGAGGGCTAGACGATTTCAAGGAGTGTTCCATTTCTCTCAAGTCATTCCATGTGCATTTGGTGTTGTGTGAACCATTTGAGGTGTCACACTTGGGGCACTAGGCACTCAAGCTTCATGGAGACAAGCTACATCAAACAAAGGTATGTATTCTATCCATTTGATTACCCAAGTATCAAGTATTGTATGCTAGATAGGGTAATACCTTGGAAAGTTCATAATTGCATGTATAATAGAGAAAACGTAGATCAAAGGTATTTAGGGTTGCATGTACACTTAGGAGTGTTAGAATGCTCAAAACCCATCATGACTTGTGCAAGAGTTAAGGCACAACATCAGATCCCGTATGGGAGTTTAGAACCTTTACCTGTACCCATGGGTAAATGGGAAGACATCACCATGGATTTTGTGACTAAACTACCCAGGACGAAGAACGGTCACGGCATGATTTGGGTGGTCGTGGATCGTTTCACAAAGAGTGTGCACTTCATAGCTGCCAATGAAAGGTGGTCTATGGATAAGCTTGCAAATGCTTACGTGAAGGAAATTGTGAGACTTCACGGTGTTCCTCTAACGATTGTATCGGATCGTGATAGTCGTTTCACGTCAAGGTTTTAGAGAAGTCTACAAGAGGAATTGGGTACGAAGTTGTGTTTGAGTACAGCTTACCATCCGCAGACTGATGGTCAGAGCGAAAGAACGATTCAGACACTGGAAGATATGCTAAGAGCATGTACCCTGGAGTTCCAAGCTAACTGGGACGAACACTTACCTTTGGTAGAATTTTCCTACAACAACAGTTTCCACTCGAGCATCAAGATGGCACCTTATCAAGCCTTGTACGGACAGAAGTGTCGTACGCCGTATTGTTGGCTTGAGGCCGGAGAAAAGCAGTTTTTGGGCCCTGAGATAGTCCATGAGACTGCTGAGAAACTGAAGGTGATTAGGGAAAGAATGTTAGCAGCTCAGGATCGTCAGAAGAGTTATGCTGACAAGAAAAGACGACCGATGACCTTCGAAGTTGGAGATTCGGTTTTGCTTAAAGTCTCACCGTGGAAGGGACTTATAAGATTCGGGAAACGAGGAAAGTCGAGTCCAAGGTTTATTGGACCGTTCAAAGTTCTTCAGAAGATTGGGAACCAAGCTTACAAGCTGGAATTGCCCGAAGAACTCGATGGTATTCATAACACCTTCCATGTGTGTTATCTGAGGAAATTCACGGGAGAAGTTCCCGACATAATTCCGATCTCAGAGTTAAGAATGGATGAAAACAAGAGGCTGATTGAAGAGCCCGAGGCAATTGTTGACCGTAAGACTAAGAAGTTATGACGCAAGATGGCCGACTTAGTGCTAGTCCAGTGGAAACATTCGAATGGTCCGAATATCACTTGGGAAACAGAGGATGACATGATGAGTTGCTATCCGCATCTGTTTGCTGACGCACGATTCCGGGACGGAATCATCCTAAGGGGGAGAGAATTGTAACCCCCGGGTTTCGGGGCTAAGCATTTTTAGACGATGTAATAGTCTAGGTCAACTATTGTAACTCTTTTTGATGTAATAAAGATGAAATATTTGAGTATGTTGTGAATTATGTGAATTTATGTGCTTATTATTTAATTATAAATGTATAATTAATAAAGAATAAAAATAAGCGTCAAAATTAAAGTGTGAGATAAACCTGATATCTTTACATAAAGTTATAGTGGTCGAAACAAGGATTCCGGGGATATAAAGAACGCCGAAATCCGAGTTATAACGAAGAAGTTATGACCCGTCGAAGTTTCACGACGGAACCGGCACGACACCGTGAAGCGTAAATAGTGAATTTACGATAGAGCGAGTATTAGCCTTAGCGATCTAAACGAAATTCGTAGAATACGTTAAACCGAGAGCGTCCATAAAAAGAACGCCCAAATCTGACTTCGTATGAGGAAGTTATGACTTTTTGAAGTTTCGGCTTAGCAGTGTACAGCCCAAAGTTCGAATATTAGATCGAGTAGTTTTTAGCCGACACAACCTAAACGAGAATCTAAGATCTCGTTAATAGTAGCATAACGATAAAAAGACAGACAAAAACGGACGTCGGATGAAGAAGTTATGAATTTTTAACGGACAAATCCTGTCCCGGCCTGTTAAAAATATAACTTTTAAAATAAAGTCAAAATTAGCCGACGGAGGCTAAACGAAAATTGTATAGTACGTTCCCGCCTACGCGTACATATAAAGAACGTCGAAAACGGAGCTCACATGCAAAAATTATGATTTTTAGAAGTTAAGTGTGCAATTTGCAAAACTGTGATGACGTGGCAAGATCTTAGCCGTTGCTTGCTCCCCACAGTCTCGCATCCGATGAACGCCACGTCGCCTCGCCCCGCGTCCAAGGCTGGTATGCCCAGCGTACCTTTGGACCTGATCCTCTTACGAGTGCGAGCCAGCTGGTGCGAGCTGGCACCCTTATCCGAAGTTACGCCTCGCGTAACTTGCTGAACGCCCCGCGTAGATCCGAACTTCGGCCCCTATAAATACCATGCGAGATTGCCCGGATTTTTCACACATTTTCAGAACTCTTTCTCTCTCTGCTTTCTCTCACTATCCCTTTAACCCCCCTAAACCCTAGGAAAAATCCCTAGCACCCAAAGGAAGCCCCGAGGCTCCCGGAGTCCCGAGAAAAAGGGTCTTTCGGTTCGGAAACGCTGCTCCAAGCGAAGCCCGGTTTTCTTTAAAATCCGTTGTAAGTGAGCTACGCTTACGCAATTTTTAATATAACTTTTAAATAATTATAGTAATGTTGTTAGGTCCTTAAAATAATTATTTGGGCTATTATTATGAGTTATATTGGGTGTTATTTAACGCTTATATAATAATAATAATAATAGCTAGACTATTAATTAGTCGCGGTTAACGTTCAAACTAAACTCTAGTGGTATTGATACTAGGTTTTGGTCAAGGAAAAATTGTTTTGAGATAACGAAGTGCTGTTCAAGTACCGAGTCACCACCTAATCAGGTGGGTGCATAGTTACTTTCATCTTACACATAGATATGAAGTATTTTATATAAATTACATGCTATGTGTGCATATTATCGAAATACTTGTTGTCTATGTTGGATGAATGATTTTATACACGTTATTCATGATTTAAACTGTATATGTATTTTATATCTACAAAAATGTTGGGGTAAAACATGGGCAGATGTAATAAGACGATGTGTGATAAAATGATGAGAGGCCTCGATGTTGTTGGTGATCCAGTCATCTAGCGGAGTATAGATGACGACCAAGGACTCTTCTAGACAGTCCAGTGGAACGCTAGCAGGCTCACAACCTGTAGGTGTTTGTGAACGATGTGTTCACCGGTGTACTCCATCCCCCTCATGGTTGCCTTTAGGACATTTATTGCTGAGGAACCCCCTTAGAAGTAGTGTCTATCCCGATGATGATCCTTAGGCTAGGTCCCTTATGATAGGTGTTTAGGGACGTAAAGTGAGGATAACGGGAACGGGTAATCGGGTTATCGTTGATTGATGAAATTAATAAACTTATTTATTGTGGGTTGAAAACCCTATGTGCTCACCAGGCTCCCAAGCCTGACCCACTTAGTTTCATGTATTACAGGTAGTGGCGCTCGAGCATAGATGTGATGTTTTGGATGAGGGATTACGGATATAGGCCTGTAGATATGAAATAATGTAGTAAGGCTTATATTGTACTGTTTATGCTTTTGATCTGTATCGAACATGACATCCCGAGTCTTTTAATGAAATACATTTCTTTGGAAATTTTTTTGATAAATCTTTATCATATTTTGTTTTGGGACAAATTTCACAACAGTTTTGTTTAAAATGTTACTCTGATTTTCAAACAAGCATAAACAAAATCGGTCTTTTCTGGCCGTCAGAAATGGGGATGTCACAGTCTCTAGGATGGAAATGGTATTTGAAAGTTGTAATTGCAACGATAAGAAAAATACCGTCTTTGCGGTCAGACAACTAAAGACTAGAGTTTTAAGTTGGTGGAAGTTGCTGGCAGATACAATGCCATGTTGAGAATCCATGCGGATGTCTTGGGAGGCATTCATGGAGCAGTTGAAAATACAATACTGATCAGAGATAGATCTGATAGACCTAAACAACGAGTTTCAGAACTTGAAGAAAGGGAATATGAGTGTTGATGAGTATGCCACCGCATTCACCAAGAGGATGAAGCTATTCCCCTACTTGGTGCCTATTGAACTATCCAAGATAGATAGGTTCGTTAATGGATTGCCAATAGACTTTGGCCCAACGGTCAAAATGGCAAGTACATTGAAGATAAACGTTAGAGAAACTAAGAATGTCGAGACCCAGATAAGGAAAAAGGTTCTGGAGAGAGCCGGATTTGGCGAGAGTAGGAGGTTTGAGGGGTCTTCAAGATCCGAAAAGAAAAATAGGTGCATGAAGTCTGACCCCAACAACAAAAGGTATGGGGATATTAATGAAGAAAACTGGTGTGACAAGTGCAGAAGGAAGCACATTAGGAGATTCTTTAATGAGGTGATCAGCTTTAAATACGAGAAGACTGGTAACTATGCCAGCGAATGCATGACGAAGAGAGAAGCAAGAATTCCCATTTAGAGAACGAGCTACAAGGCCAAACGTAGCACCAAATCCAAAGGGTAGAGCATTCCAGATCATCCTTGATGAAGCAGGTGGCAACCAAACAGATTAGAAGTAAGGATTAATAAAGTAGCTATATATTATCATGTGGTGTAGCCTAATATAAGCTGCATAGTGTAGGTTGAAAGTGAATACCAATGTAATCGTTTCGAGAAGTAATATAAACCTTAGTTATGTTATCCGATGTGTTAAATGACTATGTAAAAATCTTGTATGGTGACTTGGAAGAACTGCGAGATAATACTTGTGATGAGTATGATTAGGTGTGAAAGATAGTAGAGGCATATACTACCGGAAGCATAGGACTCGCACTTGGATCTGGGAAAGTCACAAGGTTACCAAGGCACTAGAAATTTATTCTGTTTTGTTCATGTCTGTCGTTACCATTGTTTCGGTAATGACTAAGAAGATGATTATTCTGACCGTAATGGTCATATCAAATCAATTCTGACTAAGATGAGTGTGTTACGTGGTTCAGAGTACCAAGTTCGATGTAGTATCCAACTTAAGCCAGAAGATTGTAGCGAAAGATAATCGAAGCGATCAGTAGAAGTATCACGATCGTTGTTAAACTAAGAAGCTTGTAGATAGAAGTGCACATGCTAGAATGTGATTATATCACCTTAGACCATGAAGGAAGGTATATTCCATTATGGAATCTGACTCTAAGAGACCTGAGTCTAAGCGTTGTATCATACAACATGAGGTCATGAGAACATGACCCATCGGCTTGTCATGATAATCGAAGAAAATAACTTCTCTTAAGTTAAGTATGTTTAAGAAGAAGTATGAATCTCCAATAACGATCAATTTTTTAACTCGAAGGTTACGGGTGAAAGCCCAACATAGGATAAAGAACGGGTGCAAGATTGAGCACCGCCTGCAGTCAAGAAGTCCAAGAGTTAGATACTCATTCGAAGGAACATAGAAGTTACGGTTATTACCCAGGATGAAGAGATAGCGTATGGAGTCATTATACAAGCCCTTTTTCGTTGATGATTACGGGACGTAATCATTCTAAGGGGGAGATAATTTTGACGCCCGCAGATTCGGGCTAGTCAATTTAGAGACAATAAGCGTCCAATATGACTTTTTGATAGAAGATTATTTAGAACAAATAATCTTAACTAAATTATAGTATATGTCACAAGGGTTCCTTACATATAAAGAACGCTGAAATCCGAGTTATAACGAAGAAGTTATGACCTGTGTGACCTAAAAAGTGAGTTTGCGATAAAATACTTTTTAGCCTTAGTGATATAAATGAAAGTCGTAGTATACATTAAACCGAGAGCATGCATAAAAAGAACGTCCAAATCTTACTTCGTATGAAGAAGTTGTGATTTTTATAAGATTTAGCATAGAAGCGCACAACCCGGAATTCGAATTTTAGATCGACGGATTTTTAGCCGACACAACCTAAACGAGCATCAAATATCTCATTAATTGGAACTTAACAACATAAAGACAGACGAAAACGGACATCGAATGACAAAGTTATGAATTTTTAACGGAATGTACCTGTCCATGCCTGTTAAAATATAGCTTTAAAAATAAATTCAAAAGTAGCCGATGGAGTCTAAACGAAAGTTGTAGATTATGTCGGCACCTACACTTGGATATAAAAAACGTCGAAAATAGAGTTGGTATGCGAAAGTTACAAAATTTATAAGTTTATTAATTTATAGAAGAACGCGAGGCTGACACGTGGCATAGATACCAGCCCTCGATTTCCCTCCACGGCTTCGCATGCGATGTCGACACCTAGCCCTCGTACGCACAACGTAGCCCCTCGTACAGACATCATACTGAGTATGCACTGCATACTACGAAGCTACGCCCAACGTAGTCCGAGGAGACCAGCCTATAAATAGGTGCGAGGGAAGCCTCATATCTTCACACCTTCACCCTTATTTCTCTCTCAAACATCTCTCTAAATCCCTCCCAATCCCTATTACTTCCCGAGTGCTAAGTAGCGAGACACATAGCGCCAGAAGGCTCAGAGAACAAGAGCTTTCGGCTCGGAATTTCTGCCCCCGCAGAGCCTGGTTCCTAGCCAAACCACCTAGTAGGTGAGTTATCATTACCCTACTTTAAGTATAGCTTATGTTTAAGTTCAATATCGTTATTATGAACTTATGAACTATATATATATATATATATATATATATATATATATATATATATATATATATATATATAAATATATATATATATATATATATATATATATATATATATATATATATATATATATATATATATATATATATATATATAAAATAAAATATAATATACCAAGTGTTATTATTATATCTTTTAACTACCCGCGGTACGTGGAATCTGGTTCCGAATAGGGTGGTCGGATTTCAGAAATGCTTAAATGCCAAAATGGTCCTGCGCTTCGGTGTTTCATGTCTGGCTCCTGGCTGTACATAGTGGTTGAAAAGTATTGTTTAAAACTTATAAAACAATTTCGCTCGTAAATAGTTGCTATAAATATTAGACTAAAATCTAGCGGTAATGATACTAGGTTTCGCCAAAGGAAAATAGAATTGTTAGAAGCGAAGCGTTGCCCGAGTTTGGAATCATCACTTTAACAAGTGAGTGCAGATTCTCTTTCATGAACATGATTTTAATACAAGTATTGATTAAAGTATTAAATGCATGTTTGAGTGTGAGATATTTGTTATTGGCTGAAATACGTGTTAAGAGAATATATGATAATATATGATGATTTAGGGTACAGAACAAACCTAAATTAATTGAGATGGATATCAGGTAGTATCTCCTTATGACTATGGGTGAGATATACATGGAGGGTCGAACTTTAAGATTTTTCATTGATTCGAGAGCATGGATTAGACATAGTCATTTATCCTTAGTCCGAGAGTATGGAGAGGACATAGTTATTTGTCATTAATCTGGGAGCATGGATAAGACATACTCAATATTCCCGAGTCCGAGAGTATGGAATGGGCATAGTTATTAATCTGAGAGCATGGATTAGACATACCTGATCCGGGAGTATGGATTAGGTAAAGAGGTTAATTTTAGATCCGAGAGTATAGATCTTGTCATTGTGAGGATCGATGGGGTGGGGTAAAAAAAATTATACGAGGTGAAATTGTGGGATTGAAATCCCTATTGTGAGTTCTAAAACACACACACACACACACACACATATATATATATATATATATATATATATATATATATATATACATATATATATACATATATATATATATATATATATATATATATATATATATATATATATATGATATAACATTGTGGGATTGAAATCCCTATGTTCTCACCATGTTTCCCAACCTGACCCACTCAGTTTATTTATATCACAGGTATCGATACGAAGCTACATTATACTGAGAGATTAAAGGAGATGTAAATCAGTAGTGTAAATGAATGTAAAGTCTGTTTATGCTTATGTTTCTGTATTGACGATGACATCCCAAAGTTTTAATACACATAAAATACAGTTCTTCGGAAATGTTTTGATTAAATATTTATCATGTTTTCTGGGAGCAAATTCTGTAATATTATACTTTAAATTTTGAATACTCTAATTTATAATTAAAAATAAATAAATTTTTTATAATGACCATGAATTTAGGTATGTCGCAGAGGGTCAGCGAGTGGTAGTTCGAACCGCAAGTGGGGGAGAACTGGTTATCTATGGGGAGGGCGTCAGGATTGGTTTTATGTTTTGTTTAGCCGCCAGGGCTAGACAATATATTCAGCACAAGTGTGCCGGTTATTTGGATTATGTGGTTGATACCCGGGTTAGGGAGCAGACTTAAGTTTCAGAGGTACCAGTCGTTAGGGAGATTGCTGATCTATTTCCAGAGGAGTTACTCGGCGCGCCTCCCGAGAGGCAGGTCGAGTTTAGTTTTGAGCTTTTGCTAGGTGTGGCCCTTATTGCCAAGGTGTCATACCACTTGGTGCCTCCTGAGATGCAGGAGTTGTCATCTCAGTTGCAGGAGCTGTTACGCAAGCAGTTCAGCAGACGGAGCGGTTCGTCGTGGGGATCGCCAATTCTATTCGTCAATAATAAGGATGCTTCACACCGGCTGTGCATTGATGTCTGGGAGTTGAACAAGTTAACGGTGAAGAACCGCTATCACCTTCCGTAAATTGATGACCTCTTTGATCAGTTGCAGGGTGTATCTTGGTTCTCCAAGATAAATTTGAGGCCTGGGTATCATCAGGTGAGAGTAAGAGACGATGACGTGGAGAAGACCGTGTTCCAGATTTATTAAAGGTATTACGAGTTCGTGGTGATGCCATTTGGACTCACCAATGCGCTTGCTGTGTTTATGGATTTGATGAATCCGGATATGTAGGCTGATGCTCGATCGATCCGTCACTGTGTTTATTGATGATATATTCGTGTATTCCAAGACTAGAGAGCAACATCAGAAGTAACGTCGAGAGCTTTTGGGGGTTTTGAGGCGAGAACGATGTCACACCCCCAAACCGGAACGGCGGAAACGTTCGGGGGCGGAGGACGTCATTCTCGGTATCATAACCATAGTGAAGAAAGTAAACACAACCATCATAAATATAATTTAAAAGGTTACATCGTTGCAAAAATACATGTTTCCAAATAAATTACATATGATGTCAAATTATTGCAAAAATCTGCGCGTTAGCGTCGTGCCTTCAAAAATCTTGTGGTTACTTGTATTACTGAACACCTGAGAATACAAGTTGTTTTTGAAAGAGTATCAGCATTAAAGTTGGTGAGTTCATAAGCAATTTATGAATGAAAATGGATGTTGTTCCTTAAAGTTTGTTACAAGTTTGTTTCCAGAAAATCCAATATTCTCTAAAAGGTTTGTTGTAGTCTTACTGAACCAAGACTTAGTATATGTAAGTAAATCGTCATACTTATGTGTGGTTTTATATTTAAATAAAACTCCTTTTTGTGAAATCTTTGAATTCCTGTGAACTGTATGTTTTGTTAATTCCGCATGTGAGTTGTTATAACCATGCTAAAACTCGAAGGCCTCGTACTCAACGTTCTTCAGGCGTCGAAATGTTATGATATTTGTCACCCCAGACCTACCGATCTAGCTGTTGCAAGCAGCTTAGGTGCGGGTTTGTCAGACCCAATATAGATCTATACACAACTATCACGCTCTCCCTGCAAGAGATTCTGATTATAACTGTAGGACTTTTCTTTGGTACTTAAGAGTACCCCGAATGTGAATGTCTCACAAATTTATTCATTAACAAGTTCACATAGTTTGTAATGAAATACCCGTTTTGTAAATCGATTGTATTACCGTTTCTTTGATAAACGAGGTGTCGAAACTATACCTATTATAGTTTATCAAAATGTTTGTATGATCTGGTGAAACTTTGAAATGCATGACTTTGTATTTCAATAAGAATGACATTGAAATTACTTAAGTGTAAATCTTACACACCTTGCTCAGCATGTTACAAGGTGTGAATAACTCTTAAACTTGTTTTGACAGTTTTACCCTTAACTGTCACTGTTTTAGAGTATTTGTAGAAACATCATCGTAAGTCGAAAACTTAATCCGTAAACTCCGAGAGTTTGGACAAAGAGTCTATTGTGTTCATAAATTTTCCTATAATTTTTTGGTGGTTTCAAACCAGTGTGAAAATGTTCATTTTCACAACATCGTCCGATTTTGTTGCTGCAGTGATAGGCAGTTTTGTAAAAATGACCATAAATTGTAGAAACATCGTATGGAGATGTGCAAGTAGTTATTTTAAAGGTAGAAACCTGAAATATTTTCATATTAAATAGTTTTGAAAAATATTAAGTTTAAGTTGGGTAAAACAGTTTGTGAACAGGTCACAACTTTTCTGTTGTAAGCTGTCAAGTTAAGTTTTAAATAAGTTTTGGTGTTTTAACTTGTATTCCCCTTTGAGAACTAAAGAAAACTGGAAAATAAAGGGGTATGAACTCACCTTGAGTGATTTCTTGAAGAGTGGAAAGTCGAAGACGAGGAGTATCAAGTCAAGAACACTTGATGAACACGTGGAAGCTTGGATGATCCTAAGAACGATTTTTGGTGTTAAAATGTGGGTAGATGATTCAAGTAGGTTATGAAAACTCTGAATAACACTTGAGTTTAGATGAAATACTTACCAAAAAGTGAATTATTAGCTCAAGAACACCTCCAAAAAGTGGCTGGAAGTAGAGAGAAAAAGAAGCTCTCTTGATGGTTAAGAAGAGTGTAAGTGTTTGATGGTGAAGGAAATGATCAAGGCAAACAAAGAAATCCTCCAGGGATTTCTTTATATAGGAGGTTGCTGGAGCAATTTGCAAGATTGATAGGATGTTTGCCTTGTTTTGTGTGATGTGGATAGGGTTGGCTAATGAGGAGGTGACACATGGAGGCAAGTGGGCACACTTTACCCACTTGTGGTGTAAAACATCCTTGGATATTTTCTCTAAATGAAATAATGATTTTTTTTAATTAATAAATCATTGAGATATGAATAAAATATGAGTTTAGGGAGTTTAAAATGATAAAAATATGAATTTGGTGAAAAATCCCCGTCAAAAACGGGCTTAACAGGCGAAAGTAGTCGAAAACCGGACAAGAGGAGCGAACCTGCGAGGGGTTCGGTTTGTTTGGTGTTGAGGACCGAGGGTGAGAAGAAGGAACCGAAGGGAAGGCTTGGGTCCGAAGGTGATAGGAGCGAAGGTGGGTCTCGGGTCCGAAGGAAGATGGAAGCGAAATGGACCGAGGGCTCGGTTCATTTCAGGTGTACTTGAGTTTCGATCTCGGTGGTTGGTTTCGGTTCCGAAGAGGCTAAGTTCGGTTCTGAAAGGGGACCTTTGGTCCTGAGAGGGTTTGGTAATAGAAGCTTCCGTCCAAAAGAGGTGTTTCGCTTCTTAGGGTTTCGCTTCCAAGAGGCTCGGTTCCATTAGGGTTTCGGTCCTATAGGGCTGTTTTTCAAGTAAATTTCCCATTTCAAGTGGTTTTTGGCCAAGTTAAGGGTCGGGATGACCCGGATGACTTTAAAAAGTTGAGGGAGCTTTTGAGAGATATTTGGGAGAGATTTGATTTTAGTCATTATTAGTGTATAGTCTC
The DNA here is from genome assembly GCF_052849685.1 of Lactuca virosa. Taxonomy (NCBI): domain Eukaryota; kingdom Viridiplantae; phylum Streptophyta; class Magnoliopsida; order Asterales; family Asteraceae; genus Lactuca; species Lactuca virosa. The sequence goes on from NC_136430.1 coordinate 197,817,247, forward strand.
GCAATGCAAGGTTCATGAACCCCGTTATGCTTCGTTTATGATTATTTTAAGTCCGCAAGAGGGTCCATAGTCGTGTTTTGGTGCATTTAACTCCATTCTTAGGGTTTTACATTGTTAAAAACATAAATTCTCCGAGACACTTGAATTCTTGACATACAAATGCACATTTTTATACATAGAATAACTTTTAACATAGAATTACTAGTTAAATTTGACCGATTTGTCTTTTTGACTTTGACTTTGACTTGTTGACTTTGACTTTGACTTGAAGTTGACGGTCGTCACATTATCCCCCCGTTAGAAGGAATTACGTCCCGAAATTTGCATTTTGAGTGAGACTTCAAGGTTTGGGGAATAGATGTGGATACTTTTTCTTCATTTGGTCCTCATGTTCCCATGTAAATTCGGGTCCTCGCTTGGCGTTCCAGTGGACCTTTACGATAGGAATGCGTCTTTGTTTTGTCGATTTGACCTCTCGATCCATGATTTCAATAGGTTCCTCTACGAAGTGGAGGTTCTCATTGGTCTCAAGTTCTTCCAAAGGAATGACAAGGGTCTCATCAGACAAACATTTTTTTAAGTTTGACACATGAAAGGTACGATGAACGTGGTTGAGTTCCTGTGGTAATCGTAGTTTGTATGCAACCGGGCCAATCCTGGCGAGGATTTCTAACGGTCCGATATACCTTGGATTTAGTTTCCCCCGTTTTCCAAAATGTATTAACCCCTTCGAAGGTGATACTTTCAGTAGTACTCGATCCCCAACTTGGAACTCCAAAGGCTTCCGTCTCTTATCCACGTAGCTCTTTTGTCGGTCTTGCGAAGCCTTCATTCGTTCTCAAATTTGGACAATCTTTTCTGTTGTTTCCCTTTTGATCTTCGGGCTACTGAGTGTGTTGTTAGGAACTTGCCCTTTTAATAGTTGCGTGTCGCCCACCTCAGCACAACACAGGGGTGATCTGCACTTACGGTCATAGAGGGCTTCGAACGGAGCAACTTTGATGCTGGTGTGATAACTATTATTGTATGAGAATTTGATAAGGGGTAAATAAGCATCCCAAGCATTACCAAAGTCTATCACACAAGCTCTTAGCATGTCCTCTAACGTTTGAATGGTCCTTTCACTCTGCCCGTCGGTATGAGGGTGGTAGGCTGTACTCATGTCCAGTCTAGTTCCCATAGATTTCTGTAGTGACTGCCAGAACCGTGACGTGAACCGACTATCTCTATCGGAGATAATGGACATCAGTACTCCGTGAAGTCGCACAACTTCTTTAATGTAGAGCCTTGTCAGTTTCTCCATTTTGTCAGTTTCCTTTATTGGTAGGAAGTGTGCGGATTTGGTTAATCTGTCGACGATTACCCAAATGGTGTCAAGTTCACCCGTTTTGTTAGGTAACTTGGTGATGAAATCCATTGTAATCCGCTCCCACTTCCACTCGGGTATCTCTGGCTGTTGAAGTAGTCCCGAGGGCTTCTGATACTCCACTTTAACCTTGGCGCAAGTCAGGCACTTGCCCACAAAGGTAGCTATTTCGGCTTTCATGTTCGGCCAACAATACAACTTCTTGAGGTCTAAGTACATATTGTATGAACCGGGATGCACGTAGTAACGAGTTTTATGAGCTTCGTTCATGACAACGTCCCTGAATGCACCAAATTTTGGTGTCCAGATCCGGTTCATGAGACAACGAACCCCGTCATCCATGACTTCAAGATTTTTGTCCATTCCTCTCAACGCTTCACCTGCGACGTTCTCTAGTTTTAAGACTTCTTCTTGTGCTTCTTTGATTTGGGCAGACATATGTGAATGGATGGTCATGGTTAATGCCTTAACTCGGCGGCCCGAGTATTCCTTTATGCTCAAGGCGTCTGCAACCACGTTGGCTTTTCCTGGGTGATAACGAATCTCACATTCGTAATCATTTAGTAATTCCACCCATCGTCTTTGCCTCATGTTGAGTTCTTTTTGATTGAGGATATGCTGAAGGCTTTTGTGATCGGTGAAGATAGTGCACTTGGTGTCGTAGAGGTAATGTCTCCAGATTTTTAGGGCGAAAACTACTGCTCTTACTTCGAGATCGTGCGTCGTGTAGTTTACCTCGTGTGTCTTCAGCTGTCTTGAGGCGTACGCAATGACTTTTCCTCGTTGCATTAACACACATCCTAGACCTTCGTTTGATGCATCGCAATAAGCCACAAAGTCCTCTGTTCCATTCGGTCAGGACAAGATCGGAGCACTTCACACGATTCGTTTCAGTGCTTGGAACGCAACCTCTTGCTTTTCCCCCAGACGAAAGTCACTCCTTTTTGAGTCAAGGTGGTGAGTGGTTTCGCGATTTTGGAGAAGTTTTGAATGAATCTTCGATAGTAACCAGCGAGTCCTAAAAATTGTCGGATCTCTGTGGGTGTTCTTGGTGCTGCCCAACTTTCGATTGCCTTGATCTTTGAAGGGTCCACATGTATTCCTTCGTTGCTGACTACATGTCTGAGGAAATTCACTTCTCGAATCCAGAACTCACACTTTGAGAATTTTTCTTACAATTTCTCCGCCCTCAGTGTCTCCAGGACTTGACATAAATGTTGGCTGTGTTCTTCCTTACTTCGGGAGTAGACTAGTATATCATCGATGGAAACAATCACGAACTTATCTAAGTAAGGTCGACACACCTGATTCATCAGGTCCATAAATGTTGGATGTGTATTTGTTAAGCCGAAAGGCATCACTACGAAGTCTTAGTGACCATAGCGCATTCTGAAGGCTGTCTTAGAAATATCCTCCACTTCAACTCGTAGTTGATGGTACCCTGATCTAAGGTCAATTTTTGAGAAGAAATTTGCTCCTTGCAGCTGTTCGAAGAGGTCATCGATTCGAGGAAAAGGGTATCAGTTTTTAATGGTGAGTTTGTTTAATTCACGGTAGTCAATGCACATATGGAACGATCCATCCTTTTTCTTGACGAACAAGACCAGTGCTCCCCAAGGTGAGAAGGTTGGCCTAATGAAACCTTAGCTTAGCAGTTCATTCAATTGAATAGACAATTCCTGCATTTCGGCTGGGGCTAAGCGGTATGGTGATTTGGCTACGGGGGTGGCTCCAGGAATTAGGTCGATTCAGAATTCGACTTGTCGCGCATGGGGCACTCCTGTAAGTTCTTACGGGAATATGTCGGGGAAATTACAGACCTCCGGAATGTCCTCGATGTTTTTCACTTCTTGTTTCTTGTCCACGACGTGCGGTAGGAAGGCATGGTACTCCTTGCAGAGGTACTTTTGAGCCTTGACACAAGAGATGATCTGAATGTTTGAGCTGGGTTTGTCATCATAGACGACGAGGGTTTCGCCATTTGGCAGATTAAGGAGAACGGCCTTTTCGTGACATAGGATTTCAACATGGTGTAGGCATAACAAATTCATGCCAATAATGACATCAAAACTTTTTATGGTGACTGACATAAGGTCGATTTGGAAAGAGTGATTGTTTAAGGTGAGGGTACACCCGGTGTAAATGTCGTTAGTGTTCTCTGTTTTTCAGTTAGTCATTTCTACAGTGAATGTGTCTTTTAGTGTTTGTGGTTTTTGTTTAAGCAAGCGTTTAAATTGATGGCTCACGAAGCTTTTCTCCGCGCCACTATCGAAAAGAATGCATGCGTATGTATTGTTGAGGAGAAACGTACCGGTGACCACAGTTGGATCTACAACTGCTTCCTCATGACCTATCGCCAGAACTCTACCCACTTCACCAGAGTTCGGGTTTCTTGCCTTCGGGCAGTTCTGCTTGAATTGTCCTGCTTGTCCACAACCATAGCAGGTTCGACTCGCTCCGACATTGGCAGCTTGTGCGTTCTGTTGGACGGGAGCTTTACAAAATCGGGAGGTGTGCCCCTTTTTGTTGCAGTTGGGGCAATGCATTTCACGGCATGCACCATTGTGGTGAAAGTTGCACTTGGGTAGGTTCCCAACGTATTGCCTTATCGGAGTTGGGGTGGCAGTGGTTGTGGCAGCGTGCACAGCAACCACTTGTTGCTTTTTGGCAGGGTCTTGAGCAGGTTGACCCTTCTTCTTGTTCCATAACTTCCTTTTGTTGCTTCTTCCTTTCGCTTGCTCGGGGGTGGTTGTCATAGTGCCATGGCTGGATTTATGGTCGATGAGTTGCTGTGCCAGTTCTTTGGCACTGTCGAAGGTAGTTGGCTTTGAGGCGAATACGTTTCCTTGAAGTTGGGGAGATAGTCCCCATATGTATCTTTCCACCTTTTTGCTTTCCGGAGTAACCATCCCGGGACACAGCATGGCTAGATCGCTAAACCTTGAGGTATAAGACAGGATGTCAGAGCCTGTCATTTTGAGACCCCAAAGTTCTTCGTCCAACTTTTGTATCACGCCCCTTGGGCAGTACTCCTTCATTAACATGGTTTTCAGGTCTTCCCAAGTTATTTAATTAGCCACCGGAAGTGTCAACGCTTTGACGTGGACATTCCACCAGGTGAGGGCCCTTTCAGAGAATGTGCATGCTGCGAATTTGACCTTGCTTGCTTCAGGACATGCGCATATTTCGAAGATGGATTCGGTTTTCTCGAACCATTGCACCAATTCTATGACACCTCCGCTTCCATTGAAGGTTTTGGGTTTCGCACTAGTAAAGTCTTTGTAGGTACACACTCTCGAGCGTCCCTGGCTGTCCCAGTGGTTAGAATTTGTGGCACCATTACCCGCACCACCCGCATAATTGGTGCTTATTTGGGACATTGCGGCTGCTACCGCGGCTGTTACAGCAGCTTGGAACATTACTGGGTCGAACTGAGGGGGTGGTGGCGGTGGTGGCGCTGGCACGTCTAGGATTTCTACGAGGTGGCATTTTCTGCCATATCAAGAATGAAAAGACAATAAGTCTTTGATGACACTCACAAGTCGAGAGTTAGAACTAAACATTATTAGTTCTTAATATGCATCATGATTCCGACTTGTAAAGATATTGTAAGAATCCATTCATACTAGAGGTCTATACATAATGAAATATATACTTTATGAATTTTGATAGTTTTGATTCACACGAAATGTCTGTGATAGAATCCATACCGGGCCCATCCATCAATCGTTTGATGTATAATATTTATATATAATTAAGATTAAATAAACTTTCGAATCTAATGGGTTTGCCCTGGGCCCACAACCAAACAAGGAACAGGATCCAAGGCGGAACCACCATTTCTAGCTCCACATGGTCTTAATTATATATAACTTTGATTTATACATCAAAAAATCATAAATCGGACACCAGTAAATTTAGTCTGAAAACAATCCATGTCATGAACTTGATGTAATGTTCCCAATAAAACAAATAGCGCGTCAATTTCATTGATATAACTTAGTATACAATATTTGGGAAAAATTGACCCTACGAGGGGTCTATGCTACATCAGTGCATGGAAATTTTTGACCGCCTAACAGATCCCGGAAGTGTAAACACTCAAATCGCGAGATCGGACATAAAATAATAGAAAATAATAGTAATATTTATCCGCAAAACTAGATTAAACTGAAGCGAGCAGTGAAAATACTACTTGCGGCGGTTGAAGTTCTGAGGATCACGAAGTGAAGACACGAAGTTCCTCGTTTCCCTCATTTCAGCTCTAGATTCTGCCGCTTGGTGTTCTGCTTCTGCCAGGCGTCCTTCTAAAGTGGCTCGGTGTTCTTGGAGTTCCTGTACTTCGTATCGGGTCGTAGCCATTTCCCGTCGAAGAACCTCGGTGCGGTCTCGAGTCCGATCGTGGTCATCATCCAACCGACGAAGGCGAACGGAGTTGACTTGGCTGGTGGAACCAATTTCCATGAGGTGGCGGGTGTTTATCCTTGTTTGCTCCTCGTGGCGTCCGACACGGTGACCATGATAGGAAGGGCTATGTCAGCTGACCCTCCTCTGCTAAGGTCGTAAAAACCTTTTGCATGCCATAGGGAGGACGTTGACCTTGCTCTCGGCTCCATCTATGTATAGTTTCGGCCTATTGGGTCATCGGGCCTTGGAAGTGTTGCGGAGGGATAGGGGCAGGGTGTGGATTGTAAAATTCGGTTTCGGAGTCGGTTCCATCTGAGTCTTATTCTTCTTCACCGTATACTGATTCTTCCTCCTCCACGGGTTCTTCATCCTCCATGGGTTCCTCATCCTCTATGGGTTCCTCTTCGGAATCTTCCTCTGGGTCTTCCACAATCCAACTGGCATTCCCTTGGTTGGGGAAGTAAGGGCCACTCGGCAAGTGAAATCCTGCCATTGCGCCTGTACGAGAATAGGGATAAGAAGGATAGCATGAGAATTTTTGTATAAGAAGATAGTTATCGCAATTTATAATGTGATTATTACGGTTTTTGTGTTATAATACTCCTATAATATTTTTTTATGTTTGATTCTCGAGGTTTTTGGTAAGTTGAAGACTTGTTGCTCATCATGATTCTTCTTCAGCATACGTTGGTCATATCTTGGCTAAATATAGTTGATCAGGCTATATTCATCCACGATCTGACTACATACCCCGAAGCTGGATCATGGTGTCCAACTTGTCTCGACACTTTTTATGTTATTGCCATTATGATACTGAATTAATGGGTGCGACTGTGCGTGTACTTTTATAAAAATATAAATTTTTTTTAAAGTACTTTTGAAAAGCTACGTCAGAGAATTTTGTCTCGTTGTATTTATAGTTTGTATATCTTATGTGGTTCGATATACTTAGTTCACTATAAACAAAGCTCTTATACCAATCTGTCACCCCCCCAAACCGGAACGACGGACACGTTCGGGGGCGGAGGACGTCATGCTCAGTATCATAACCATAGTGAAGAAAGTAAACACAACCATCATAAATATAATTTAAAAGGTTACATCGTTGCAAAAATACATGTTTCCAAATAAATTATGTATGATGTCAAAATATTGTAAAAATATGCGCCTTAGCGTCTTGCCTTCAAAAATCTTGTGGTTACATGTATTACTGAATACCTGAGAATACAAGTTGTTTTTGAAAGAGTATCATCATTAAAGCTGGTGAGTTCATAAGCAATTTATGAATGAAAATGGATGTTGTTCCTTAAAGTTTGTTACAAGTTTGTTTCCAGAAAATCCAATATTTTCTAAAAGGTTTGTTGTAGTCTTACTGAACCAAGACTTAGTATATGTAAGTAAATCATCATACTTATGTGTGGTTTTATATTTAAATAAAACTCCTTTTTGTGAAATCTTTGAATTCCCGTGAACTGTATGTTTTGTTAATTCCCCATGTGAGTTGTTATTACCATGCTAAAACTCGAAGGCCTCGTACTCGACGTTCTTCAGGCGTCGGAATGTTATGATATTTTTCACCCCAGACCTTCCGGTCTAGCTGTTGCAAGCAGCTTAGGTGCGGGTTTGTCAGACCCAATATAGATCTATACACAACTATCACGCTCTCCCTCCGAGAGATTATGATTATAACTACAGGACTTTTCTTTGGTACTTAAGAGTACCCCGAAGGTGAATGTCTCACAAATTTATTCATTAACAAGTTCATGTACTTTGTAATGAAATACCCGTTTTGTAAATCGATTGTATTACCGTTTCTTTGATAAATGAGGTGTCGAAACTATACTTATTATAGTTTATCAAAATGTTTGTATGATCTGGTGAAACTTTGAAATGCATGACTTTGTATTTCAATAAGAATGACATTGAAATTAGTAAGTGTAAATCTTACACACCTTGCTCAGCATGTTACAAGGTGTGAATAACTCTTAAACTTGTTTTGACAGTTTTACCCTTAACTGTCACTGTTTTAGAGTATTTTATAGAAAAATAATCGTAAGTCGAAAACTGAATCCATAAATTCCAAGATTTTTAAAAAAGAGTCTATTGTGTTCATAAATTTTCCTTTAATTTTTGGTGGTTTCAAACCGGTGTGAAAATGTTCATCTTCACAACCAGATCCGATTTTGTTGCTGCAATGATAGACAGTTTTGTAAAAATCACCATAAATGGTAGAAAAATCGTATGGAGATGTGCAAGTAGTAATTTTAAAGGTACAAACCTGAACTATTTTCATATTTAATAGGTTTGAAAAATATTAAGCTTAAGTTGGGTAAAACAGTTCGGGAACAGGTCACAACTTTTCTGTTGTAAGCTGTCAAGTTAAGTTTTAAATAAGTTTTGGTGTTTTAACTTGTATCCCCCCCTGAAAACTAAAGAAAACTGGAAAATGTAGGGGTATGAACTCACCTTGAGTTATTTCTTGAAGAGTGGAAGGTCGAAGACGAGGAGTATCAAGTAAAGAACACTTGATGAACACGTGAAAGCTTGGATGATCCTAAGAACGATTTTTGGTGTTAAAATGTGGGTAGATGATTCAAGTAGGTTATGAAACACGGAATAAAACTTGAGTTTAGATGAAATACTTACCAAAAAGTGAAGTATTAGCTCAAGAACACCTCCAAAAAGTGGCTGGAAGTAGAGAGAAAAGAAGCTCTCTTGATGGTTAAGAAGAGTGTAAGTGTTTGATGGTGACGGATATGATCAAGGCAAACCAAGAAATCCTCCAGGGATTTCTTTATATAGGAGGTTGCTGGAGCAATTTACAAGATTGATAGGATGTTTGCCTTGGTTTGTGTGATGTGGATAGGGTTGGCTAATGAGGAGGTGACACATGGAGGCAAGTGGGCACACTTGACCGACTTATGTTGTAAAACATCCTTAGATATTTTCTCTAAATGAAATAATGATTTTTTTAATTAATAAATCATTGAGATATGAATAAAATAAGAGTTTAGGGAGTTTAAAATGATAAAAATATGAATTTGGTGAAAAATCCCCGTCAAAAACGGGCTTAACAGGCGAAAGTAGTCGAAAACCGGAAAAGAGGAGCGAACCTATGAGGGGTTCGGTTCTTTGGTGTTGAGGACCGAGGGTGAGAAGAGGAACCGAAGGGAAGGCTCAGGTCCAAAGGTGGGTCTCGGGTTCGAAGTAAGATGGAAGCGAAAGGGACCGAGGGCTCGGTTCATTTCGGGTGTACTTAAGTTTCGGTCTCGGTGGTTGGTTTCGGTTCCGAAGAGGCTAAGTTCGATTCTGAAAAGGGACCTTCGTTCCTGAGAGGGTTCGGTCATAGAAGCTTCGGTCCAAAAGAGGTGTTTCGCTTCTTAGGGTTTCGCTTCCAAGAGGCTCGGTTCCATTAGGGTTTCGGTCCTATGGGGCTGTTTTTCAAGTAAACTTCCCGTTTCAAGTGGTTTTTGGCCAAGTTAAGGGTCGGTATGACCCGGATGACTATAAAAAGTCGAGGGAGATTTTGAGAGAGATTTGGGAGAGATTTGGGAGAGATTTGATTTTAGTCATTATTAGTGTTTAGTCTCGCAATGCAAGGTTCGTGAACCCCGTTATGCTTCATTTATGATTATTTTAAGTCCCCAAAAGGGTCCATAGTCGTGTTTTGGTGCTTTTAACTCCATTCTTAGGGTTTTACATTGTTCAACACATAAATTCTCTGAGACACTTGAATTCTTGACATACAAATGCACATTTTTATACATAGAATAACTTTTAACATATAATTACTAGTTAAATTTGACCGGTTTGACTTTTTGACTTTGACTTTGACTTGTTGACTTTGACTTTGTCTTGAAGTTGACGATGGTCACAAACGACTTTATGCTAATTTATTGAAGTTCGATTTTTGGTTACGAGACGTCTAATTCCTTGGGCACCTCGTTAACCAGGATGGGATTTTCGTCTATCCCGCCATGATCAAGTTGTGATGTAGTGGGAGGTTCCGAAATCTCCCTCGGAGATCAGGAGTTTCTTGGGTTTGGCAGAGTACCATCGGAGATTCATTCCGGACTTCTCCAATATTGTGGTATCCCTCATTCATCTTACGATGAAGGGGTGGATTTCTAATGGGGCCCTGAGCAGCAATCGGCGTTTGAGACTCTTCGGAAGAGCTTATGTGAGGCCCCAATATAGACCCTCCTAGAGGGAGTTGAGGATTTTGTGGTATTCTGTGATGCATCCATCACTAGTTTAGGGGCGTTCCTCATTCATAGAGGATTAGTGATTGCTTATGCTTCGCGGCAGCTGAAGCCGCATGAGATGTGATATCCAACTGATGACCTGGTGTTGGGGGCAGTGGTTTTTGCCCTCAAGATTTGGACACACTATCTATATGGGGTCTGTTGTATGGTTTACACAAATTACAAGAGTTTGAGACATCTTATGGATCAGGAGAACCTGAACATGAGGCAGCGCAGGTGGCTGGACGTGGTCAATGCTTATGACTGGGAGATCCTTTGCTATCCGGGTAAAGTGAATGTGGTAGCGGATGCTTTGTGTCGCAATTCGATTGGATCTTCGGTCGGGGGGATGTCTATGAGGATATCTGTTGATTCTATGCTTTTAGGTTTGATCAGAGACGCTCAGAATGAGGGAGTTCAGAAGGAGAACTAGAAATAGGAAAGGATTAGGGGTGAGATCGACCGGCTTGTCATGGATAGTCGAGGGTTGTTGACCCGGTATAGTCGTGTTCGGGTTCCAGTTTCAGGTGGGATTAGGAATATTGTGTTGGAGGAGGTTCATAAGTCTCGTTTTTTTATTCACCTGGGGACCACCAACATCTATCGGGATTTGAGATTGTGTTGGAGGAGGTGCTTAACCTGCTTATTATTCAAGTCCGAGCATCAGAGGCTGCATGGCAAGTTGCAGCCTCAGGAGGTTCCCATGTGGAAATAGGAGCAGGTCACTATAGATCTCACCATGTTGCCGAAGACTACGAAGGGTTTGATGTTATATGGGTCATCACAAATTAATTAACCAAGAGTTCCCACTTTTTTGCTATTCGGGAGATCTCTTCGGATAAAAAGTCGGCCGATGTGTATGTCGTGGAGATCTTTGCTCATCATGGGGTTCCGGTGTCCATTGTTTCAGACCGTGATATTCAGTTCACCTCCCGTTTCTGGCAGAAGTTCCATGAGGAATTGGGCATGAGGTTGCATTTCAGCACTACATATCACCCGCAGATCGACGGCCAGAGTGAGCAAATGATACAAACCCTTGAGTATAAGTTGTGAGCCTGTGTAATTGATTTTGGTGGGAGTTGGGATTCCTACCTACCTATTGTGGAGTTCTCCTACAACAATAGTTATCACTCGAACATCGGTGCTCAGCCTTTTGAGCTCGTATGGTCGGAGATGTCGTACCGCGGTTTGTTGGGGGGAGGTTGGTCACAGGGTTATGGGAAGGACCGAAGTAGTCCTTCAGACCACTGAGCTTATCCAACAAATCAGGCAGAGACTATAAACAACATAGTGTCGACAGAAAAGCTATGCCGACCGACACCGATCCGAGATGGAGTTTCAGGTCGATGATATGGTATTACTGAAGGTCTCACATTGGAAAGGTATGGTACGCTTCAGGAAGAGGGGGAAATTGGGTCCTCGATATATTGGACCTTATCGAGTAATTTCCATGGTTGGAAAGGTCGCTTAAAGGTTGGATCTACGTGAGGAGCTTAGTCGGATTCACAACACTTTCCATGTTTTGTAGTTGCGGAAGTAAGTATTGGATGATGAGGCAGTGGTTTACTTGGACTATATTCAGGTCAATGAGCACCTGAAAAATGTTGAGAGGTCGGTGGCTATTTTGTAGAGAAAGATGAAGGTCCTGCGCAAAAAGGAGATACCTTTGGTAAAGGTACTGTGGCAGCATCGGAGAAGCTTTGAGTGAACATGGGAGCCGGAGGGTGAGATGCGGGAACATTATCTTAAGTTATTCTTTGCAGCAGACTTCGAGGACGAAGTCTAAACCATGTGGGGGAGAATTGTAACATCTTGATGTTAAGGTACTTCTAAATTCAATCCTATAGTTTAATCATGTTGCATTTTGGTACCTAAATTCAAGAAACTGTGCAAAAGGAGCCCTAGTGGCATGGTTGTAATTTGACCTTCAGAGTATGCTATGCGTAAGTGGTGTATGTTGAGCTTATTAGGGCACATCCTAGTATGCATGGCGTACATCAGTGTACACGGGGCATACTTTCCAGATAAGGAAACCCTAATTTTTAGGGCGTGACTCGTATTATGTCCTCATTTCACCCACCTTAACCGCCTCCATCCCTCTCATATGTTTATGAAACCCTAGTTTCACCTTGAGGAGCCTTTTAAAAGCTTAGAAGTGTGTTTTTAGTTCCATAGAAGAAAAAAGAAGGAAGTCAAGCTCACCTTGAAGGGGTGGAACACATGGAACTGAGATTTCTGCTTCATTTGAAACCATTCTAAGGTAAAATGCTTGCAACTTTATTCCTCTAGCATATAGATCTAGTTTGGATGTCTTTATGGAGATTTTTTAGGTCCCAAAATGTTAGATCTTGAATATTGAATGTTCTTGACCTTTGAGTTGCCCTTTCAGACCCTAGGAGGGGTCTTAAGTTATAAAATGGGTTTCAAATGGTTAGTTTGGCTTCATGCATCATTTAGAAGGTGTTAATAGAATAAGACCTTATGTTAAGCACTTATTGGACGTACTAGGTCATAAAGTTGGAGACTTTATGACTCCTAAGAGTGTTTCAGCCATGGATCTGAAGTTTGGACGTAAGAGCTTAAGCCATTAAGCTCTTGATGGAATTTTTGGATTTGCGAGGGTACACCCCACGTACTCGGAGTACGCCCTACGTACGAGGTCAACCACCTTGATGGTGGTCAACCTGCGAGGCTTCATGTATGCCCAACGTACCTCTGGAGTACACCCCACGTCCGCACCCTGAGTTGACTTGGTCGAGTTGACTCGGTTGCGTTGACTTGGCTGGGTTGACTCAGTTGACCTAGTTGGTTTGACCAGTTGACTTTGACCAAGTTTGAACTTGAGGGTATTTTGGGCTTCGATGGAAATTGGTTATCTGGTGGGAATATGAATTCAGAGTCAAAACCTCATCAACTTCTGTTCAATTTGCGAGGTGAGTTTTCCTCACCGTACTTTAGTGTCGTATGCACCAAGGCCGACCCATTAGATTGTTATCCTAGTTTATCGCATGGTGGTATGCTATGGTGATCTATTAGATATGTATCCTGGAATATTGGATAAGACTTAGCTTAGTGATCTGTAAGATCTGTCTGATTGTCTGTTGATTGGTTATATGTATGCTTATCTATTATGTATATGTCAACATGGTTTATGTGTGGTTGGGTTGAGGTGGACCAATGTAGACTGAAGACCAAGAGACCCAGGGAGTCCCAGATAGACTGCAGGCCCCAGAGGCGGACCAGCAAGGCCGAAGGCCCAGAGAACGGTCTAGATAGGCTGAAGGTACGGTGAACCATACCAGTCATGGTGAAGGTTCTGTGAGCATACCATATAGACTGTAGGTCGGTAGGGCGTTCCAGTCAGGCTGAAGGCTCTGTATGCATGTTGACTGTATTATGCTTATGTTATGTGTTGTGTCACAACTAGCAAATTAGGGTTAGAACTTAATCCGTGTACAAGATGATTCCTCCATGTAAACTTACAAGAACCCAGCTAGAAAAATTCAAACTACGACGCCCTTTAAGTTCATACTTTCATATATTACGATTCAAACACAAAACTAGATCCAATAAGCCAAGCCCAATAATTTTTGGGCCATAACCCATAAATTCTCAACCCAATACCCTTATTGGACCAAGACTCTCTTAATGGGCTCAAATGGACCGATAACCCCTCCTTTGGGCTTTAATGGGCCGAAAAGCCTATTTTAGCATTAATGGGCCACATTTTTGTTATTGGATCTCCTATTTGGGCCGAGAACCCCTCTTGGGCCGGTTGGGTTATTAAAAAAAAGGGGAAATGAGGGTGGATAATGAGTTTGCCACCTCATTTTAAACTACCATGTATCTAGGTATGAACCATCAAACAACCAAGAACTTCACATCTATATCTAAAGATGACTAACCTACTCTCCTCCATCTCCTTCTCTATTCTCGGCCACACCCTCACACACACACTTCACAATTCCAAAACTTCAAACACTTCTTCTTTCCTCTCAAAACTTCAAATTTCCTCTCATTTCTTCATCTAAAAATTGTGAATTTGTATGAGTTTTCAAGAGGGTTTTCTTCAATTTTCCATCCCTTGGTAAGTTTACTTCACACTTAAGTTGTTTAACTCCATTCTATGCTAAGATCTTTCCTTAAAATCCACTTTATTTTCGGGTTTATGCTCTTAGATCCACCACCATTTTGAGATCTCACCAAAAACTCAAGCTAGGTTCAAAGTTCCATCTTCTTCTTCATCCACATCTCAAAAACCCCAAAGGTGAGTTCATACCCCCTTGTTTTCGGTTTTATAATGTTTTTGGGGGAGGATACAAGTGCTTTTGTGTTAGATCTATGTATATATGCATGTTATGTGTTTAACTTTTAGATCTTTACTTGAAAATGAAGTTTATCACTTGGATCTTCATATAAACCTTGAGAAAAGTATGTGTCCTCACATATAATACTTGTAAACTTGTAGATCTGGGATTTATCCACTTAAAATAGCAAAAACAAGTGTTGTGAACAAACTTAGATAACTTAAACTCAAAAATCAGCCCTTGACAGAAACGTTCTAGTCCAATATCGAACTGTTTTGACCTCCTTAATGGTAATATTTTTCAAAACTGTTTTACATGCAAAAAGTTCAGGTTATTATATTTAAAATGACTACTCTCACGTTTTCATACGATTTTTCTACTATTTTTGGCGAATTTTACAAAACTGCCTATCAGATTTGAAATAATTTCGGACCAACCTGTGAAGGTGAGCAATTTCACACTTGTTAGAGGCCAATAAAAATTATGAGAAAAATTGTGAACAAAGTAGACAACGTTTCCAAACTTCCAGAATTTACGGATCCAAATTTCGACTTACGATGATTTTTCTACAAATTTTCCAACAACTAGGTCAGAAAAGCCAAAAACCAGAAAAATATGTATTTCACCAAAATGAAGCCAAAAGTGATATTTTCGACAAAAATGAGTTTAAAATGTTATTTTTACCACAAACTAGTAAAAAACGCAAGTTTTGAACAAAAAGGGGGCTAAAGTGTTATTTTTACTATAATTGGGCCTTAATTGAAAATTTTGTAGCCTATTGGGCCAAGAACGTCATTTTTACAAAAAGTGGGCTTTTTATATCAATTTTGTAAATAATCGAGCTAAAATAAACAAAACAATAACAAACGGGTTAAACACGATATTCTTATTCTTATTGGGCCTGCAAATAATATACATGTTTAGTGGGCCTTAGTGTCCTTTTACATGTATATTGGGCTCAGGGTAGACATTCACATTCCTTTTGTGCCTGGAAATAATAGATACGTATAGTGGGCCTTAGTGGTCCACTTACATGTTTATTGGGCCTGTGAATGAGTTTTATATGTGTTCTTCTTTCTTTTACGTGTAAATTTTCGATTAAGGATCTAGTGAGACCTGTCGGTTGGCACCTTTGAGTGTACAATCGTAGCCTGTAGTTATAACCAGAGCTTCCTGGAGGGAAAGCGGGAGTTTGTGTATAGATCTATACGGGGGTGACACCCCACACCTGAGCTGTTCGCTACAGTTACACTAGGCCAGTCTAGGGTGACAAAAACCTTATCCTATTCCGTAGGCGTCCCAAAGACGCAAAGACAAGCGAAATTGTCATTATTTAGTATGGTTATCACGACTCACATAGACGAATTAACGTTATAAGATTTACGGGAAACCATTCTATTTTCTTTTTGGGATAAAACGGGAAACCATTCTATTTTCTTTTTGGGATAAAACAGGAAACTATTCTATTTTCTTTTTGGGATAAAACGGGAAACCATTCTATTTTCTTTTTGGGATAAAACAGGAAACCATTCTATTTTCTTTTTGGGATAAAACGGGAAACCTTCTTTTTGATAAAACGACAATCTATAAGCACCGATACTCAGCCACCGGGGTTGAGATTCCAGCATCAGCTCTCGCAGACAACATCGAGTTGTTTGGAAATCATTCTCTTTCTATTTTCGTAAACATTAACACACATGCATTAGTATAAGATCAAACTCAAATATTTCAAACCATTTCTTTTTAGAAAATATCGGATTTCAGAAAGCGCTATGAAAACTATTCTAAACAAGTACAAAAACCATTTTTATACAAAACTGCTTATGAACTCACCAACTTTTTAGTTGACGCTTTTTTAAAACGACTTGTATTCTCAGGGATCCAGTAACAGGTAGTAAGTTCGACTAGGAGATCAAGTGGTGCAACTTCAAGAAATTTTACTTTCTTAGTTTTGTGAAACTGATGAACAAATTCAATATGTAAACTATGTAAGTGTGTATTTCTAATCTATGATGTTTGGTTGCTATGCTTCATTTATATTCAATTGTTATGATACTGTACACGAAGTCATCCGCCCCCGGACGTTTCCGCCGTCAAGGTTCGGGGGTGTGACAGGTTGGTACACTGGGGGAGCTCACTAAGCATTGGCTTGCAGTTTTGGGTTATGTTTCAGGTACTTCAGATGATCGTGGGAAGGCAAAGGCATGAACGTACACATCCTCATGTTTTGAAAACTATGATTGTAAACAATTTGTGAAATTGGTTGGTTTTAAAAAGTTTAAATTTATCATGATTTTTATGGATGTAACATGTAGCTAGCAACCGTAGGTGGGGGTGTCAACCCGCATAGATCTGTACATAAATCTCCTACCCACTTCATATTTAATGGTTAAAAGTTATGGGTCTACTAAGTATTACACTTAGTATGATGAAATGTCTCATGTAAACCATTGAGCGAGTAGTTGTAAAAGATTCTTGCCTTAGCTTTAAATGTCAAGTTACCAAACCAAGGTTTAAAAGTGTATAACTATTATATATGCTTTTTAATCAAAGTTTTAACATTGCATATGTTATGTGGGCAGAGTAAAAACAGTGCATAACTATTATCCAAGTTATGTGAATAGAGTAACAATAGTGCGTAACTAATATCCAAGTTATGTGGGAAAAAATAACAACAATGTAATTTATCAGTTTATATATACGAAAATTCGATAGTTAAATAACAATTTAAATTTATGTAAATAAAAAATAACATTTTAATCATGTATTCTCCCCCGGAAACTGTAATTGTTTTTTTTTTTTAAATGAGGTTGTGAACTCAGTTTTGAAGCGCACTTTCAAATATCATATTTTTGTCGAAGATGTGAGATTGTATCGGAAATCAAACGGGAAGCGGTTCATCGTAAAAAATGTCGGAAAGTGATAAGAATTGAGGTGGATGGCTGCTGGAAAATTTCTGCTGGAAAATTCTCCAAAAAAGGCCTCCCGTCGCTAGAAGCCCGGCTGTCGGCGTGATCGACGTCGGAAAAATGTTTCTCGAAGTTGCTGTTAACGGCGTCGGAGTAGGGGTGGTCATCGGATCCTGGTTAGAGGAAGGGGGTTGGAAGGGTTGATCGGCGCAAAAGGAAGGGCAGACAGTGGTGGCCGAGGGCGGCGCTACGGCGGTCGACGGTGGCTCGTCGGCCAGGAAATGAGGAGAGAGATGGAGAGTTCTAGAGAGAGAGAGAGGTGATGACGAGAGGTGGTTTATTATACATTCTATTTATAGTAGGGGTTTGTTAAAATGGAGGGTCGAAATCACATTTCTATTCGATGCTGAGATCATTGGCTGTCTGGCGCCTTCTTGGGCCACGTGTTGTAGTCGCCCCATTCTGACTTCTCGCGAAACATTTCAAGTTACAGATTTATACTACTCGATTTTACCTTCCGTAAAACATAAAAATATTCGAATAATGATTCGTGAAAATAGTCGAATGATTAGATTAAAAGTTTGTTAACAGAGGATTCTCACTTTCCGCGATTCGACTAAATCCGCAAAAGTGACGGCTTTACGCGAAATGAAAAAGTTAGGAATTAAATCAAATACTCGACTATTTCCTGATCCGTAACATTTTAATATGTTTTTGTGAGGTGACACATAGCTAACCTAATGAATCGTTTGAAGATTCATTATGAGGAAAGCTAGTATTGTTCTACCTTGATCTTATCCACAAAAGTGTCGGAGTATTTCAGGCAAAAAAAGTTATAGTTAGAGTCAAATATAAATTGAATGGTGATTAAGGGAAAAAATTTGTAATTACAAATTCACAACTTACGGAACCTAACAAAACATTTGAAGTTTCATTATTTCGATAAAAGGCCACAAACTATTATTTAATTGTTTGTTTTATTCGAAAGCTCATAACTTTTGCATACAAACTCTGTTTCCGACATTCTTTATATTCCCGGTTTTGTAATTACGTGTACATTTTGTTTAGTGTATCATTTATGCATAATAATACTTAATACATATATTTATCTCAATCATATATATCAAATTAGCATTAGTGTATAATGAAAAAAATTTGTTCGTCAACACTCTATACCCATCGAAGACTTGAATGATATTTTGTATGTATTTCAAAGTATAAAACTTTATTTGCATTAAAATGAGTGGAATATGTTACATTAGATCTATTAGATTATGTGTTCGTAACAATTATTATGGACGAATGTTGACCTAATTTTCATGGTTGTCACATATTCACAATTAATAACTTACTTTCTTTGTAACTACATAAAAGTATTTATTCATTTTCTTATAATTATCGTGATCATATAAGGACAATTATATATATATATATATATATATATATATATATATATATATATATATATATATATATATATATATATGTTGGGTATATTATGTTGCGTCAATGGGCTTTTGTATGGTCTATTTTGTAAATGGGTTGGCCATGTCCTCCCGTAGTTAATTATAGGTTTAGAGTATTTATGGTGCATGCATGCATCTTATTTGAGTACCTCTGATTTTATCTTGTAACCCTAATCACGCCTCTACGGTAGCAATTCTTAATCGAGTTCTTCTGAGGCGTGACCTTTGAATCATTCAGCATATTTGGTATCAGCATTGTATTCATATTATTAATATGTTTGAATCTAAACGATCTTTCAAGGAATTTCATCCTAACAATTGGTATCAGAGCAGGAGACTATGTAATCTATACGCATCTCTTCTATTTATAGAGTCATTAAGGTTACCGTTAATATTGGATCTAGTTTATTCGTCATCATCGTGTTTTTGACAATATTATGTGATCTTAATATTACCCTAAAACTTCTTTAGTTTAAACTTCTGATCTTAACAGGTTTCAAACAAAATATCATCATGCAGCATGACAAATCTCACATCAACTGCATAAATCTCTCCAATAGCATTGTATCGACAACAAGGATCCCGATTCTTTTTCCCAATGAGTATGAGGTTTGGGAACTTCACTTTGAAGACTACGTCCTCGGCCTAGAAGATAACAGCTATTTGATATGGGAAGCCATTACTCTAAGTGCATTTGTTCACACAGGAACCAAAAGAGTTATTAAAACTAAGAAGGACTATAACCAACTGCTTCTTGATGAAAAAGATGTTCCTGAGGATGAGAAAGAAAAGCTAATCATCAATGTTAAAGAAATGAGGATCATTTGATTTGCTTTGCCAGCTGATATCTTTCATCAAGTCAGCTCGTGTGACACTTCAAAAGCTATCTGGGATAAGATCAAAGAACTTTACTCTACTGATGGAGATCTTGAGCACTCTACTCAAACACTCTTACTTTAAGTGTTTGGTGCCTTCCCACAAAAGCCAGAAGAAAATCTGAGTCAAACATTTAATCGCTACAATCATCTTCTCAGCAAGATGATGAAACACGACATTGGACGTGAAGTAATCGAACAAAAGGTCACGCTCATGAACGAGCTTAGATCTGAGTGGATGGAAGTGGTCTCAACCGTCAAGGCACATGAGCAATTCAAAAACTATTCCTTATCCGAGCTTGTTGGAATCCTGAAAGCACACGAAAGTGAAGTGACAAAAGAAGTGAAGGTTGTTTCTCGAATTGGATCTCTAGCTCTCATTGCAAAGGGCAAGACAGTTGCAGAGGATGGGTCTGAGTCTGACCATTCTGAATACAATCTTACAAATGAGGACTATGTGTTAATGGTTTCTAATCCCAAGCGGTTCGCAAGGAAGAAGTTCCCCTCAAACAAGAACCGAAACTGGCAGGGAAGCTATAGCTCTAAAAAGGTGAAAGAGGAGAACAAAAATGGTTCTCAAAAGGAGGAAGAAAAGAAGTAGAAGAATCTCATGGGTGACTCCGGCTATGACTCCAATTATTGTCATGGCAAATATCATTTGGCCAATGAGTGCATGTTGAGAAGGTTAAATGAGAAGAACGAAGGAGAAGATGATGAGGCTTACTACATGCGAAAGCTAGAGGGGATCAAGAAGAAAAAGAATTTCGATAACTCTATGCCTGCTTTAATTGTGCAGGAAAATGTTGTTGAAAACGAGTTTGGAGGAGTGGACGTCTGGTCAATAGACTCTGAAGATGATGAGGTTCGTAGGCCCACACATGGCAGGGCATTCATTGTGAATGAAGGGAGTTCGCAGTTTGGAGGAAGATGCTTGATGGTGACAAACGAAAGGTCACTGATGCAGGGGAATGCCACTGAAAGTGGAAGAAGAGATGATAGTTGTTTCGCAACAAGACCAGTTCCTGAACAAATCAATGAGTGCGAACAACTGATCAACAAGGTAAATCTAATTATTGAATCTCTTAATATACCTGTGTCTAGATACAAAACTGAATTAAATGACCTGAAATTCACATTTTCTAGCATTAATGATAGTTTAAAAAGGACTCATTTGACAAACTCTAACCTAACTGATCAAATTACAAGGGTTTCGTCAAAGAGTGATGAGAGGCGCATTTGGATGGAGAAGATCGAGTCGGATTTGTTTAAGTATAGGGATCAATTGATTTATTTGCAACGAGACAATTTAATGCTTTTGAAAAAACGTAACATTTTTTGTTTAATTGCTAAAAGACTTTATTTTAATATTACTCAGTTGCACCTTGATTGTGAGATTGGTAAGAAAATTCACAAGATGATCTTACCATTTCTTGAATTAAAGGAAGATGAAATTGACGCCGATTGTTATAAATGTGAATCCATCGTTTCGTCTGAAGAAACTTCTGATGCTTACAGGGTTGGACTAGAAAGAATTGAATCATACATTAAGTCCAAAGACCATAAAAACATGTTAAAACAAGTTTCGGATGAAAATGATAAGAAGCAAATAAAATCTTATACTGTACAAAAGTTCGACTCATTGAATGCCAAATTGAGTTTAGATAATAAACTTAATGTTGAAAATACATCTAAATTCGATGAGGATAGTGATATGAGCGAAATTTCTGTAGAGGATGAGGTTGATTGCTTAGAATTTGTGAAAAATGAAACTGAACATGCGAAAGCTTTAATTTCAGAAAACTCAGTTGAGTTCGCACGTATTTCTCAAAATAAGCCTGAAATTTTAAAAGCGAAAGCAACGGTTTTTCCCAAAGTGCAAACTGTCCCTTACCAAGTATTTGCTACTAAAGGACTGGATAAAAACCAAACAGTTGAATTAACATCCCTCGTTGATGACGACAATAAAGATGGATGTGACGAGTATTTTTGGTCCATTCCTATAGACAATGCAGACGAGACGAAGGGTCTATCAGAAAAGACATCGTGGAGATTAAAAGGAAGATATGTGGTAGAACCACTGAATGTTCGCTCAAGATATGAGAAAGGAAGTCCAAGTGGAACTAAGGAAAGTCCAAGCAAACCTAAATCAGTGAAGGACGAATCTCATGTGAGGAAAGTGAAACCAAGGGCAAACATCCACAAGTCCTCAGAGCAACTTGTAGCGCAAAAACGACAAAGAAATGTGAGATATCAGAGAAATCTAAATGAAAGGAAGCAATTTTTGCAATCCCAAAATCCCAACTATGTTCGCAATGAAAAACCATTCATTCGAAATGCGAAAGCCCTTTGCATGTGAACCCTAGACAATCCTCGCACTATCACCTTCGTAGTCCATAAGACTCCAGACAGAATGTTGTTCAAAAACCCACTTTTTCAAAGAAGCCTATGGAGAAGACAAAATCTCGTCACTCTCAACCCACGAAAGCTTCATCCAAAGAAGCGAAAGGAAAAGAAAAGTTAATTTCAAATCCCGAAGTTCCATTCAAGAAATCAAATACTAAGTCAAAGAAAGTTGAAAAGGAGTTCGTAAAAGTTCAAAACAAACATAAGCAAAAACAATCTTTTCCAAAAGATACAAACGAAAAAGATAAAAGGATAAATGTTTTCACCATAACAAAGAAAGACAAGATCACGTTAGTTAAACGTACCTATATGGTTGATTTTGCAAATGCTTTTCCCCTTTCTGTAAAAGACTCACAGGGACCCAAGCAACTTTGGGTTCCTAAATCTATTTTATTTTCACAAGTAATAAGTGACGAGCAGTTCGACCCTGAATGGTACATCGACAGTGGTTGCTCGCGTCACATGACTGGAAGGAAGGAGGAGTTGCGATAGTTTAGCGCTCTCAAAGATGGTGGAAATGTGAAATTTTGAAATAACTCTTTTGGAAAGATAAAAGGCTATGGGATGATAATGAATGGAGATTTTTTGATTTGTAAAGGGCGTACGTAGAAGGCCTGCAACACAACCTCATCATCGAAAAGAAAACCAAAGCAATCCTTCTTAAGTCGAAGCGTAAAGGAGAAATGTATCCGTTAAATTTGAATCCGATATGAGGGAAGCCTGCCATTTGCTTACTCGCGAAAGCTCACTCCGATGAAAGTTGGCTATGGCATAGATGACTTTCGCACCTCAACTTCAAAGACATCAACAATCTTGTTCTTGGTGATCACGTGCGACGACTTCCTCTTCTTTAATTTGACAAGTATCATTTATGTGAAGCCTATGAAATGGGGAAGCAAAGCAGGAAAAGTCAGCCAACGATAGTAAACATGAAAGCCATTGAACCATTCGAACTTCTACATATCGACCTTTTGTGATCCTTCAAAAATCGAAAGTGTTGGTGGAAGTAAGTATATTCTTGTCGTAGTTGATCATTTTTCACGTTTCACTTGGGTGTATTTTCTTAAACAGAAATCTGAAGCTACACTAAAGCTCAAGGATTTCATGAAGCAGACAGAGCTTCAGCTGCGAAAGCTGGTTCACAATGTTCATAGTGACAATGGTTTAGAATTCAAAAACCAAGCGTTTGAAGAATTTCTTGCTGAGAAGGGAGTCTCGCATAATTTTTCTGCTCCCTATAATCCACAACAGAATGGTATAGTTGAAAGGCAAAACTGTTCCTTATTCGAAGTTGCGAGAACCATGCTATCTTTTGCATCTCTGCCTCTCTATTTTTGGCCGGATGCGATTGCAACTGCTTGCTTCACCCAAAACCGATCTATCCTAAATAAGCGATTTTCTATCACTCCTTATGAAATAATAAATAATCGCAAACCTAACGTTAAGTTTTATCATGTATTTGGTTCCAGGTGTTTCATCTTCAACTCCAAGGAACAACGAAACGAATTTGATGCAAAAGCTGACGAGGGTATATTTTTAGGATATTTGCTGACCTCTAAGGAATATAGGGTTCTCAACAAACGATCCAAAAAGATGAAAGAAACCTACTATGTCACGTTTGACGACAACTATTTAAAGAGGATTCAGTCGAATAAGAGTCAATCGAATGAGATCTTTCCTAAGCCAAGTCCAATCACGATTCATATCTCCAATCTGTCTGAGGAATTCATGTTACTCTTTGATGAGCCAGAGAAAGCTATATCATCAGAATCCAAAGCAGCAAAAAATAAAGAGGACGAATTGAATAAAATAATCGATGATGTTGTGAAAGATCTAAAAAGAAAACCTCAAAGTATGAAAAAATCACAACCAACTATCACACCTCTCCAGGGGGAGGATCCTGATTCAACAACCAATGCAAGCTTTCAGGGGGAGCAACCCATTCCACTAGATAACATTTTAATATGTTTTTGGGAGGTGACACATAGCTAACCTAATGAATCGTTTGAAGATTCATTATGAGGATAGCTAGTATTGTTCTACCTTGATCTTATCCACAAAAGTGTCGGAGTATTTCAGGCAAAAAAAGTTATAGTTAGAGTCAAATATAAATTGAATGGTGATTAAGGGAAAAAATTTGTAATTACAAATTCACAATTTACGGAACCTAACAAAACATTTGAAGTTTCATTATTTAGAAAAAGGCCACAAACTATTATTTAATTGTTTGTTTTCTTCGAAAGCTCATAACTTTTGCATACAAACTCTGTTTCCGACATTCTTTATATTCCCGGTTTTGTAATTACGTGTACATTTTGTTTAGTGTATCATTTATGCATAATAATACTTAATACATATATTTATCTCAATCATATATATCAAATTAGCATTAGTGTATAATGAAAAAATTTTGTTCGTCAACACTCTATACCCATCGAAGACTTGAATGATATTTTGTATGTATTTCAAAGTATAAAACTTTATTTGCATTAAAATGAGTGGAATATGTTACATTAGATCTATTAGATTATGTGTTCGTAACAATTATTATGGATGAATGTTGACCTAATTTTCATGGTTGTCACATATTCACAATTAATAACTTACTTTCTTTGTAACTACATAAAGTATTTATTCATTTTCTTATAATTATTGTGATTATATAAGGACAATTATATATATATATATATATATATATATATATATATATATATATATATATATATATATATGTATATATATATATATATATATATATATATATATATATATATATATGTTTGGTATATTATGTTGCGTCAATGGGCTTTTGTATGGTCTATTTTGTAAATGGGTTGGGCATGTCCTCCCGTAGTTAATTCTAGGTTTAGAGTATTTATGGTGCATGCATGCATCTTATTTGAGTAACTCTGATTTTATCTTGTAACCCTAATCACGCCTCTATAGTAGCAATTCTTAATCGAGTTCTTCTGAGGCGTGACCTTTGAATCATTCAGCATATTTGGTATCAGCGTTGTATTCATATTATTAATATGTTTGAATCTAAATGATCTTTCAAGGAATTTCATCCTAACAAATGGTATCAGAGCAGGAGACTATGTAATCTATACGCATCTCTTCTATTTATAGAGTCATTAAGGTTTCCGTTAATATTGGATCTAGTTTATTCGTCATCATCGTGTTCTTGACAATATTATGTGATCTTAATATTACCCTAAAACTTCTTTAGTTTAAACTTCTGATCTTAACAGGTTTCAAACAAAATATCATCATGCAGCATGACAAATCTCACATCAACTGCATAAATCTCTCCAGTAGCATTGTATCGACAACAAGGATCCCGATTCTTTCTCCCAATGAGTATGAGGTTTGGGAACTTCACTTTGAAGACTACGTCCTCGGCCTAGATGATAACAGTTATTTGATATGGGAAGCCATTACTCTAAGTGCATTTGTTCATATAGGAACCAAAAGAGTTATTAAAACTAAGAAGGACTATAACCAACTACTTCTTGATGAAAAATATGTTCCTGAGGATGAGAAAGAAAAGCTAATCATCAATGTTAAAGAAATGAGGATCATTTGATTCGCTTTGCCAGCTGATATCTTTCATCTGGTCAGCTCGTGTGACACTTCAAAAGCTATCTGGGATAAGATCAAAGAACTTTACTCTACTGATGCAGATCTTCAGCACTCTACTCAAACACTCTTACTTTAAGTGTTTGGTGCCTTCCCACAAAAGCCAGAAGAAAATCTAAGTCAAACATTTAATCGCTACAATCATCTTCTCAGCAAGATGATGAAACACGACATTGGACGTGAAGTAATCGAACAAAAGGTCACGCTCATGAACGAGCTTAGATCTGAGTGGATGGAAGTGGTCTCAACCGTCAAGGCACATGAGCAATTCAAAAACTATTCCTTATCCGAGCTTGTTGGAATCCTGAAAGCACACGAAAGTGAAGTGACAAAAGAAGTGAAGGTTGTTTCTCGAATTGGATCTCTAGCTCTCATTGCAAAGGGCAAGACAGTTGCAGAGGATGGGTCTGAGTCTGACCATTCTGAATACAATCTTACAAATGAGGACTATGTGTTAATGGTTTCTAATCCCAAGCGGTTCGCAAGGAAGAAGTTCCCCTCAAACAAGAACCGAAACTGGCAGGGAAGCTATAGCTCTAAAAAGGTGAAAGAGGAGAACAAAAATGGTTCTCAAAAGGAGGAAGAAAAGAAGTAGAAGAATCTCATGGGTGACTCCGGTTATGACTCCAATTATTGTCATGGCAAATATCATTTGGCCAATGAGTGCATGTTGAGAAGGTTAAATGAGAAGAACGAAGGAGAAGATGATGAGGCTTACTACATGCGAAAGCTAGAGGGGATCAAGAAGAAAAAGAATTTCGATAACTCTATGCCTGCTTTAATTGTGCAGGAAAATGTTGTTGAAAACGAGTTTGGAGGAGTGGACGTCTGGTCAATAGACTCTGAAGATGATGAGGTTCGTAGGCCCACACATGGCAGGGCATTCATTGTGAATGAAGGGAGTTCGCAGTTTGGAGGAAGATGCTTGATGGTGACAAACGAAAGGTCACAGATGCAGGGGAATGCCACTGAAAGTGGAAGAAGAGATGATAGTTGTTTCGCAGCAAGACCAGTTCCTGAACAAATCAATGAGTGCGAACAACTGATCAACAAGGTAAATCTAATTATTGAATCTCTTAATATACCTGTGTCTAGATACAAAACTGAATTAAATGACCTGAAATTCACCTTTTCTAGCATTAATGATAGTTTAAAAAGGACTCATTTGACAAACTCTAACCTAACTGATCAAATTACAAGGGTTTCGTCAAAGGGTGATGAGAGGCGCATTTGGATGGAGAAGATCAAGTCGGATTTGTTGAAGTATAGGGATCAATTGATTTATTTGCAACGAAACAATTAATGCTTTTGAAAAAACGTAACATTTTTTGTTTAATTGCTAAAAGACTTTATTTCAATATTACTCAGTTGCACCTTGATTGTGAGATTGGTAAGAAAATTCACAAGATGATCTTACCATTTCTTGAATTAAAGGAAGATGAAATTGACGCCGATTGTTATAAATGTGAATCCATCGTTTCGTTTGAAGAAACTTCTGATGCTTACAGGGTTGGACTAGAAAGAATTGAATCATACATTAAGTCCAAAGACCATAAAAGCATGTTAAAACAAATTTTGGATGAAAATGATAAGAAGCAAATAAAATCTTATACTATACAAAAGTTCGACTCATTGAATGCCAAATTGAGTTCAAATAATAAACTTAATGTTGAAAATACATCTAAATTCGATGAGGATAGTGATATGAGCGAAATTTCTGTAGAGGATGAGGTTGATTGCTCAAAATTTGTGAAAAATGAAACTGAACATGCGAAAGCTTTAATTTCAGAAAACTCAGTTGAGTTCGCACGTATTTCTCAAAATAAGCCTGAAATTTTAAAAGCGAAAGCAACGGTTTTTCCCAAAGTGCAAACTGTCCCTTACCAAGTATTTGCTACTAAAGGACTGGATAAAAACCAAATAGTTGAATTAACATCCCTCGTTGATGACGACAATAAAGATGGATGTGACGAGTATTTTTGGTCCATTCCTATAGACAATGCAGACGAGACGAAGGGTCTATCAGAAAAGACATCGTGGAGATTAAAAGGAAGATATGTGGTAGAACCACTGAATGTTGCTCAAGATATGAGAAAGGAAGTCCAAGTGGAACTAAGGAAAGTCCAAGCGAACCTAAATCAGTGAAGGACGAATCTCATGTGAGGAAAGTGAAACCAAGGGCAAACATCCACAAGTCCTCAGAGCAACTAGCAGCGCAAAAACGACAAAGAAATGTGAGATATCAGAGAAATCTAAATGAAAGGAAGCAATTTTTGCAATCCCAAAATCCCAACTATGTTCGCAATGAAAAACCATTCATTCGGAATGCGAAAGCCCTTTGCATGTGAACCCTAGACAATCCTCGCACTGTCACTTTCATAGTCCATAAGACTCCAGACAGAATGTTGTTCAAAAACCCACTTTTTCAAAGAAGCCTATGGGGAAGACAAAATCTCGTCACTCTCAACCCACGAAAGCTTCATCCAAAGAAGCGAAAGGAAAAGAAAAGTTAATTTCAAATCCTGAAGTTCCATTCAAGAAATCAAATACTAACTCAAAGAAAGTTGAAAATGAGTTCGTAAAATTTCAAAACAAACATAAGCAAAAACAATCTTTTCCAAAAGATACAAACAAAAAAGATAAAAGGATAAATCTTTTCACCATAACAAAGAAAGACAAGATCACGTTAGTTAAACATACCTATATGGTTGATTTTGCAAATGCTTTTCCCCTTTCTGTAAAAGGCTCACAGGGACCCAAGCAACTTAGGGTTCCTAAATCTGTTTGATTTTCACAGGTAATAAGTGACGAGCAGTTCGACCCTGAATGGTACATCGACAGTGGTTGCTCGCATCACATGACTGGGAGGAAGGAGGAGTTGCGATAGTTTAGGGCTCTCAAAGATGGTGGAAATGTGAAATTTTGAAATAACTCTTTTGGAAAGATAAAAAGGCTTTGGGATGATAATGAATGGAGATTTTTTGATTCGTAATGGGCGTACGTAGAAGACCTGCAACACAACCTCATCATCGAAAAGAAAACCAAAGCAATCCTTCTTAAGTCGAAGCGTAAAGGATAAATGTATCCGTTAAATTTGAATCCGATATGAGGGAAGCCTGCCATTTGCTTACTCACGAAAGCTCACTCCGATGAAAGTTGGCTATGGCATAGATGACTTTCGCACCTTAACTTCAAAGACATCAACAATCTTGTTCTTGGTCATCACGTGCGAGGACTTCCTCTTCTTTAATTTGACAAGGATCATTTATGTGCAGCCTATGAAATGTGGAAGCAAAGCAGGAAAAGTCAGCCAACGATAGTAAACATGAAAATCATTGAACCATTGGAACTTCTACATATCGACCTTTTGTGGTCCTTCAACAATCGAAAGTGTTGGTGGATGTTGGGTTTTATAGTGTTGCGTCATGGGCTCGGTCCTTAGCCCAGTTTTACTAGCCAGTTTGGGCCTGTCCAACTGTGATTGTTTTGTTTAGGGTTTAGTATATAAGGTGCATGCATGCAGCCTTTGTCGAGAGCGCTTTTGATAATTATTGTTTTGAGTTGTACTACGAAACCCTAGCTCGCCTCTACAGTGGAAGTTCTTTGTCGAGATCTGCTGAGGCGTGACTACGTTTTAATCATTCAGCATCATTTGATTCCATGTTGTGTTCTCTGTGTTTATTTGATTTTATTGTTTAATCTGTTAAAGATCTAATCAATCTAAGAGTTTTTCAACTCGTCAATTGGTATCAGAGCAGGAGACTGTGTAATCCATACACATCTCTTCTGTTGAAGAAGATCTAGGGTTTTCCGCTTAGATTGATATTTATAGAGCCGTCATCTGGTATTGACGTGGTTCTTTAAATATTTTATCTTACCCTAACGTTATTTACAAGTCTGATCTTAAGCATGTTTAAACAAGCATCAACACATCCATGGACGATTCTCAGTCAAACCCAATCAACATCTCAAACAGCATAGGATCGACAACAAGGATTCATATTTTATAAACTCAAGATTATGAGGTCTGGGCGAATCACTTTGAAGACTACGTGATTGGCTCAGAAGATAATGGATACTTAATCTGGGAGGCGATCACTGTTGGTCCATTCGTTCATGCAAGTACTTCAAGAGTTGTTAAAACTCAAAAGGAATATAATTAACTCATCAGTGACGTGAAAGATATCCCTCAGGATGAGAAGGAAAAGTTTCAGTGCAATATCAAAGCCTTAGGGATGATAAGGTTTGCACTACAATCAAATACGTTTCGGCTGGTAAGCTCATGGACGACAGCAAAGGAAATATGGGTCAGGTTGAAGGAATTGTACTCTACAGATGAAGATCTTGAGCACTCAATCCAAACACTGTTGCTCTCAGAATTCGGTGATTTTAAGCAGAAGCCTGGAGAGAAGCTCGTTCAATCCTTCGATCGCTTCAATCATTTCTTAAGCAAGATGATTAAGCATGGGATCGAAAGGAAGTTTATTGAACAGAAGGTAACATTCATGAATGGCCTTAGATCGGAATGGATGGCTGTGGTGTCAACAGTGAAGGCACATGAACAGTTCGAGAGTTATTCTCTTGCAAAATTGGTGGGAATTCTAAAGTCGTATGAGAGTGCCCTGACCAAAGAAACAAATGTAGTTTTTAGCATGGGATCCTTAACTCTGATCTCCAAAGGAAAGAATGAAGCTGAGGAGGAAGAAGATCTGGATCTCTCTGAATATGATCTAACAAGCGAAGATTATACTCTGATGGTGTCAAATCCCAAGAAGTTCATCAAGAGGAGGTTCCCAACAAACAAGAACCGAAACTGGCATGGCAGTTACAGCGCCGAGAAAGCAAAGGAGGAACCAAAAGGTGTTTCTCAGACGGAAGAACAAAAGAAGGAACCGAAACTTGGAGGTGACTCGGGCTTTACCTGTCACTACTGTGGAGGTAAAAATCACTTCGCAAAAGACTGCATGCTCTTATTGAGAAGAACAGAGATGAGGACGAGGAAGCGAACCTCACAAGGCGTTTGGAGGAAATCAGGAAGAAGAAAGCAGGATCTAACAACACCATGAATGCTCTTATTGTGTAGGGAAATACGGTCGATGATGAATTTGGAGGAGTTGAAATTTGGTGGACTGATTCAGAGGATGAAGAAGTGAGGAAGCCAACTCATGGCTAGGCTTTGTTGGTGAAGGAAGAGGACAATATAGGAAGATGTTTGATGGTGACGTCTGGAGTGTCACACATGCGAGGCTATACCATGGATGGAGGAAATGATGGAGAGAAGGAAAGAGAAGACCGTTGTTTCGCTGCAAAGCCTGTCAGTCAGCAGATCCACGATTGTGACGAGTTGATCGAGAAGGTACAATCTATTCTTATCTCTCTGAAAATTCCAATAACTGACTACGAAAATGAACTCAATAGTTTAAAATCTAAATTTTCTAGTTTAAGTGGAAGTTTAACTCAAACTCGCGTCACAAACTCTAACCTAACTGATCAAATCAGCAGGGTGTCATCGAAGAGTGAGGAGAGGCGAATGTGGATTGAGCAGAAGGAGAAGGAGTTGATTAGGTCTAGGGATGAAACAATTTATTTGCAAAGAGATAATTTGAAGCTTTAAAAACAACGAAATGTGTTTTGTTTAATTGCTAAGCGTTTATACACCAATATTACTCAATTGCATCTTGATTGTGAGATAGGGAAGTAATGGGTTTTGAGCATTCTAACACTTCCTAAGTGTACATGCAACCCTAATAACCTTGGATCTATGTTTGTCTAATAATCATGCAAAGTTGAATTCCAAGGTTATGTTCCTATCTAGCATACATGGGGAACATTTTTAACTTGAATGAAAGATAGAATAACTTACCTTGTTGTTGATTATGATCCTTGAAACCTTGTGAGCCTAGCACCCCAAGTGTGATGCCTCAAATGCTTCACACAACACCAAATGCAAAGGAGTAAACTTTGAGAGAATCTTACACTTGCAAAATCGGCTCTAGCCCTCTTGTTTCTTATGTGTCGTCGATTTTGGTGGAGAACATGTTGCTTATATAGTGTGTCACATCTAGGGTTACACCATGTAAACCCTAATGTGGGATGACTCTTCATTTCCATGACCCATGGGTTTGTAACTCCCATGGAGCCTCCATGGAGCATCCTATGGGTGGAACCCAACTTGATAATCCATGGAGCCTCTTAGCCCACTATATAAGATATGGAAGATTTACATAATCTACCCATATATTTAATTAGTTATCTTTTGTTCACTTAATTAATTCTAAATTAATTCTTGATCAAACTAATTAAATAATATTATTAATATATTAGAACTTATAATATATTAATAAACCATAAGTGTTATTTCTCTCATTTTAGTTTATCCAATTGCATGGTGCCATGCAACCCAAATGGACCATGCCGGGTCGGGTCAAGTACATACCTGAAATAGTTATGGACTTATACACCTTATCCAACAGTCTCCCACTTGGATAAGTCTAATAACTATAACTGCAATACTTCAGGAACCGATCGGCAATCGTAGCTCTTTCAAGGTCTCTCGGAACTGAGAAGATGATGATACGCCATTTAAGATAAGTGATCATATAATCCTCTGTTCTAGATATCAGCCGGACAAATAAACAATGTCTTACTTATTGTCCAGCAGTTTGTTTCCCGATTTCCGATTTGTTTGACAAAGAACTTAATTGAACACATCAACTTAGTTCTGACCGGGCCCGGTACATAGGTCAAAACAAAATCATCGAGGGGCCCAGATATCAGCTTCTAATTCAAGAAGGAACAGATAAACTTCGACTCATATGTTTGTTCTACCACTCATTGAATTATACAAAAAAGCACGTTTTATAACATCGAGTTACCAATGCGTTAACGTACAATCAATGCATAACCAACTCATAAGTAACAAATCATATCTCTAGGTTTGAAGACTTATATGATATTACCGCCTCACGATCACTCGAGATAAATTCCATGAAGTGATTCCAGTGAGCGTGGGTTGAGTCCAATGCTCAGAACTTATGAGCACTCATGAGTGTTGTAGCCATGTCCACCAACTTAGACCTCTGCAACCAATCATGACAGTCTTGATTCATACCTACTTCCGACATATGACCGACTGTGGAGGTTCGAATAATATGATATACCAAACATAATTATTCTGGAAGTCAAAACATGCAAAAGAAATATAGTAAACGATCGACAAGAGATAGCAACACTTTACTCATAAATAAAACACCTTTTATTCATCATCTAATGTCAATTACACTTTACAAATTTCAAGGTTATCTAACTACTAAATCTAATATCATCCTTCAGCCCTATGCTCCGAGCATGCTGGAGATGCTTAACCCGAGTCAGTCCCTTCGTGAGGGGATCTGCTGGATTCTCATCCGATGATACCCTCTTTGCCACGAGGAGTCCTTCTTCTATTCGATGTCTGATGAAATGGTATTTTCTGTCGATGTGTCTGGATCTCCCGTGATCCCTTGGTTCCTTGGCTAAGGCAACTGCAGTTTCACTATCACAGAAAATTTCCATTGGCTCTTTAATAGCTGGTACAACTCCAAGGTCTCCAATGAAGTTCTTCAACCATATCGCCTCCTTTGCTGCCTCGCTAGCTGCTATATACTCTGATTCGCAAGTTGAATCAGCCACTGTCTCTTGCTTGGAACTCTTCCAAGAAATTGCTCCTCCATTTAAGGTAAAGACCCAGCCTGACTGAGAGCGGAAATTATCCCTATCAGACTGAAAGCTAGCATCACTATACCCTACAACTCTCAAGTCTTCACTCCCACCGAGGGTAAGGACCCAGTCCTTAGTCCTCCGTAGGTACTTGAGGATATTCTTTACCGCAGTCCAGTGTGCCTTGCCAGGGTTCCCCTGATACCTGCTAACCATGCTCAAAGCAAAGGCTACATCAGGTCGAGTACACGTCATAGCATACATGATCGATCCTACAGCCGAAGCATAAGGTATTCGACTCATTTCTGCTATCTCAGCCTCAGTACTAGGGATTTGTGTCTTTCTCAATCTGGCATTACTCTGGATGGGTAACTCTCCTTTCTTGGAGTCCTGCATGCCGAATCTCTTCAACACCTTATCCAAGTAAGTACTCTGACTAAGTCCAATTAGTCTTTTACTCCGGTCTCTCAAGATCCTTATCCCTAGAATATATGAAGCTTCTCCTAGGTCCTTCATAGAGAAACACTTCCCAAGCCAGGACTTAACTTCCTGCAGAGTTGGGATGTCATTTCCTATGAGTAGTATTTCATCCACATATAATACCAAAAAGCTAACTATACTCCCACTAGCCTTGACATATACACAAGATTCATCGTCACTCCTAGAAAAGCCAAATTCCTTGACTTTCTCATCAAAGCAAAGATTCCATCTGCGAGGTGCTTGCTTTAACCCATAAATGGATTTCTCAAGCTTACACACTCTATTAGGGTACTCTGTGTTGACAAAACCCTCTGGCTGACTCATGTAAACATCCTCAGCCAACTTTCCATTAAGGAAAGCGGTTTTGACATCCATTTGCCATATTTCATAGTCATGAAATGCGGCTATGGCTAACAGAACCCTAATAGACTTAATCTTGGCCACTGGAGAAAAGGTCTCATCATAATCAACTCCCGGACTTTGTAAGAAACCCTTTGCAACCAGTCGTGCCTTATAAGTGTGTACATTACCATCCATGTCGGTCTTCTTCTTGAAGATCCATTTGCACCCTACAGTCTTACGACCTGGTACATTCTCAACCAAGTTCAAAACTTGATTGTCATACATGGACTGTATCTCGCTGTCCATTGCCTCTTTCCACTTGGCTGACTCAGGGCCTGCCATGGCTTCCGCGTAACTGTTAGGTTCATCCAGACCTATCAGTGTCTCATCACTGATAAGTGTATCACCTTCCGCAGTAATATGGAATCCATAGTAATGCTCAGGTGCATTCCTAACCCTTGTGGAACGCCTCAGAGGTACAGACTTGTCAATTGGCTCAACAGGAGTTTCCTCCTCAAGTTGAGTGCTAGGGTTTGAAGTTCCTTCACCACTTGACTCTTGAATTTCTTCAAGGTCAACTTGCCTCCCACTGTCTCCTTGGCTTATGAACTCTCTCTCTCGAAAGAAAGCCCTCCTAGCTACAAAGACCACATTCTCACTAGGTCTGTAGAAGAGGTAACCAAAGGATTTATGTGGGTAGCCGATGAAAATACACCTCTCACTTCGAGGTTCGAGCTTATCATGAGTCTCGCGTCTCACGAAAGCCTCGGAACCCCAAATCTTAATGTGGTCTAGTTTGGGTACTTTACCAGTCCACATCTCATGAGGAGTTTTGGCAACTTTCTTTTTGGGAACTAGATTAAGGATATGGGCGGCACTCTCTAAGGCATACCCCCAAAATGAGATTGGTAGCGAAGCTCGACTCATCATGGAACGAACCATATCCAACAAGGTTCGATTACGCGTCTCAGCTACACCATTCAACTGCGGTGTCCTGGGAGGTGTCAATTGTGAGACAATCCCACATTCCCTAAGATAGTCGAGGAACTCTGAACTAAGATACTCACCACCTCGATCGGATCGAAGCATCTTAATGTTCCTGCCCAATTGATTCTCGACTTCCTGTTTAAACTCTTTAAACCTCTCAAAAGTCTCTGACTTATGCTTGATTAAGTAGACATATCCATATCTACTGTAATCATCAGTAAAAGTCAAATAATAACGATTAGCATCCCTTGTGGCATGTTTGAAGGGACCACACACATCCGTGTGTATAAGATCCAACAAACCTTCACCCCTCTCACAAGAACCTGTGAAGGGTGACTTTGTCATTTTTCCAAGTAAGCAGGATTCGCAACTATCATCTGACTTTAGGTCAAATGACTCCAATACTCCATCCTTTTGGAGTTGGCCTATGCGTTTCTTGCTTATATGTCCAAGACGACCATGCCATAATGATGCTTTATCCAAGTTATTATCAATAACAGAATCAATACACAATACATTATTTCCTAAGTTATCAACCACAGATACAGTTTCATACACACCATCACAAGGTAATGCTTTAAAATAAAGAACATTATTAAAGAAACCATTAATCGAAGCAACTTCATTATCAAATGAAAAGGTGAAACCTTGTTTATACAATGCATGAAAGGAAATAATATTTCTTGCCATTTCTGGCGAATAACAACATTTATTCAAATCTAAACTAAACCCACTACTTAGCGATAAAGTATAAACTCCAATCTTGGTGACAGGTAAAGCTTTCCTATTCCCCATGATTAAGTTTATTCTTCCATGCTCCACATTCTCACTTCTTCTTAGTCCCTGCAAATCAGAACAGATATGAATACCACAACCGGTATCAAGGACCCAAGAGTTAGAATGGGGTGAGTTATGAGATAAGATAGTGTAAATACCTGCATGGTTGGGTTTAACTTTCCCATCCTTCACATCTTGCTGGTATTTTGGGCAGTTCCGGTTCCAATGTGACTTTTCATGGCAATAGAAGCATTCAGCCTCTTTTGGGTCAGAAGAAGGAGTGACGAAACCTTTCTTGGTTCCACTTGAAGAAGAGCCATCAAGGGTCCTAGCCTTGGTACCTTTCGAAGAGCTCTTCCTCTTCTTCCCTCTACCTTTCCCGATTGCCAAAACCGAGGCGGAGTTTGGAGTAGGAGTGTTAACAACCGACTTACCCTTAAGACCTGTTTCTGCAGTCTTGAGGAGTCCCTGAAGTTTGCTGAGTGTGACCTCTTCCTTATTCATGTGATATGTCATGCGGAATTGATCATAGCACGATGGTAAGGAGTGCAAAATGATATCTATTGCAAGCTCCTCAGGGAAGTTCACATTAAGCTTCAGCAACCGATCCACATACCTTTGCATTTTCTGCATGTGGCTCGTGACGGATTCCCCATCCTTCATCATGGTTGTTATGATAGAGCATATGATTTCATACCTCTCTTGTCGTGCACTTTGATGGTATCTTTCCATCAGATCTTGGTGCATTTCAAAAGGGTAGAAGTCCTCATAGGATTTTTGGAGTTCCGCTGTCATGGTGGCCAACATGATGCATGCCACTTTTGTAGCATCCCTTTCATGTGCCCGGAAGTCAGCGATCTCCTGGGGAGTTGCAGTGGTCTCATCAATCTCCTTAAGCTCCTTGTCAAGGACATATTCTTTGTCCTCGTAGCGGGTAATCATCCTGATGTTTCTGATCCATTCATTGAAGTTGGATCCATCAAAAGTGACTTTCCCACACAAGTTCATAAGGGTAAAGGAGCCATTAGGATTAGAGCCAGAAGCAGCATTGTTTGAAGACATCTGAAAGAAGAGAACAAGATTAGTTTAGATATTAAGAGAGTCCTTAATAAAACACCCAAATGTAATATTAAGGCTACGATCCAATCACAATATATTATAACTTAGAAGAGGTATGCCGTAATCCAAGCTATAACATATTTGAAAGGTAGGTGAATGACGATTCACCAATTCCCACCATGAAAAACGAAATATAAATATTAGGTTTTTAATTGGTTCTTAGAAATTCCTAGATTCTTTTGAGATTCAATGAACTTTTCAAAGGCATTTTTCAATCTCGAGTCTGCCCTCCAAGTTTTGTGACTGGGATACCGAGGATCACAAAACGAGGTGTGAAGTAACCATGCAAATCACTTGGTACCCTCATGGTTTATCACTCAATCGATGTGCCGGTAAACCACACACGCTCCACCGATGCTATGGTAAACCTTAAGTCACCCTTTACCTACCTTGTTAAGTCCAAGTTAGTGTGCCGGTTAACCACACACGCTCCACCAACGACTTAACAAAGTGTAAAGTGTAATTTCATGGATTAGCACCTTATTCACATTTTCCTAAAGTAACTAAGATTGGGAATTCAATAAAAGCATTTAGTTACTTTATAATATTCATCATACTTTTAATGAGAATTTATAAGTCCTTGTCTTACCCGTTCGGCTAACGACCCTCCACCGATCAAGGAAGCGGTGGGTGAGAGTGGACACCCATTAAGTTGCCATTTTATAGGCAACAACCTTATACCCCCCTTATAGACCGGCTTCGTGAATGAGGCGTACTAGCGGTAAGACGACTTGTTGTTATACATATATATATTAGTAACTTATAATATTATAAAGTATAAGGGTTGAATTTTAACTTTGAAAATTCTAAGGGTTGGAACTAAAGTTTTAATCAAGACTTTACATGTTCCAAAACTTGAGGGCAAGTTTTGTAAACTTCCAAAACTTTTCATTTCTTATAACTTATGAATTAATTGAGTAATAAAAATGAAGTCTCTTCATTTTTATAACTCTTGTGTTCTTTTAATGGCTTTAATAAAAGTGAGACTTTTGGTTTTCCATAACTTGAGGACAAGTTATGGACTCCATTAAAACACATTATGATCATGAATTAAACTACCATGAAGGTTACAAAAAATTCCTTTGATCATCTAATCTTCATAAGATCAAGAACATGAATATGAACACTTTCAAGAATAAAAAATTACACTTAAAAAAAACTTGTAATTTTAATAATTGCCATTGTAAATGGATTAGCATAAACATTACACCATCTAAAACAAGCTTTAAAACATCAAAACAGTTTAGGGTAATGTTTCTAGTCCATTTCCAGCAACAAATGTGCAAACTTTCATACGAGCAGAAAACAGAGAAACGATTTTTTTTCAAGCTGTTTGCACAAAAAAAAAACAACAAACGAACGAGGCTCTGATACCACTGATGGGTTTTGAGCATTCTAACACTTCCTAAGTGTACATGCAACCCTAATAACCTTGGATCTATGTTTGTCTAATAATCATGCAAAGTTGATTCCAAGGTTATATTCCTATCTAGCATACATGGGGAACATTTTTAACTTGAATGAAAGATAGAATAACTTACCTTGTTGTTGATTATGATCCTTGAAACCTTGTGAGCCTAGCACCCCAAGTGTGAAGCCTCAAATGCTTCACACAACACCAAATGCAAAGGAGTAAACTTTGAGAGAATCTTACACTTGCAAAATCGGCTCTAGCCCTCTTGTTTCTTATGTGTCGCCGATTTTGGTGGAGAACATGTTGCTTATATAGTGTGTCACATCTAGGGTTACACCATGTAAACCCTGATGTGGCATGACTCTTCATTTCCATGACCCATGGGTTTGTAACTCCCATGGAGCCTCGATGGAGCATCCTATGGGTGGAACCCAACTTGATAATCCATGGAGCCTCTTAGCCCACTATATAAGATATGGAAGATTTACATAATCTACCCATATATTTAATTAGTTATCTTTTGATCACTTAATTAATTCTAAATTAATTCTTGATCAAACTAATTAAATAATATTATTAATATATTAGAACTTATAATATATTAATAAACCATAAGTGTTATTTCTCTCAATTTTAGTTTATCCAATTGCATGGTGCCATGCAAACCAAATGGACCATGCCGGGTCGGGTCAAGTACATACCAGAAATAGTTATGGACTTATACACCTTATCCGACAGGAAGAAGATATATCGTATGATTTTACCCTTCCTTGAGTTAATGGAGGATGAAATCGATGCCGACGCATACGACTGTGAAAACGTTGTTTCTTCTGAGGATATTTCTCCTGCCTACAGAATTGGTCTTGACAAAATAGAGCCCTTTATAAAGTCCAAAGACCATAAGGACATGCTCAAAAATTTGTTGGATGAAAATGACAAATTGAAAATCCAAGCTGAAACCATACATAAATTTGACTTGTTGAATGCTAAGTTGAGTCAGAAAATAAAATTGTTGTTGAAAATACTTCTGAATTCGATGAGGATGATGATATGAGTGACATTTCTGTAGATGATGTGGTTGATTGTTCGGAATTTGTCAAGAGCGAACCCGAAACTAACAAAAATCTTATTTCTGAAAATTTGGTTGAGTTTGCTCGTTTATCCAAAGACAAGACCAAAGTCCTTAAAGAAAAGGCCGTTGTATATCAAAAGGTCCAAACTACTCCAAATCATGTATACAAAGTTGATGGAGTCACTCTGCAACAAACAGCCGAACTGACAGCAATTGTTGCAGAAGACAATGTTGAAGGTTGTGATGTGTTTTTCTGGTCAGCACCCATTAATAACGCTGATGAAACAGTAGGTTTGTCGAAGTAAACTTCGTGGAGAGTGAAAGGAAGATATGTAGCCGAACCACTTAATGATCCTACTCGTTTTGACGAGCCTAGCAAAAGTGGTACCAAAAGTTCTCCAGCCGAACAAGTCGCAGTCTCAAGCGAAACCTCTTCACTTAAAAGTGAAGCTTGTGCTCAAGAATCTGAGAAAAAGGCTAACATTCACAGAAATCCAAAACAGGTGAAAGATCGAAAGCATCAAAGGAATGTGAGGTACAAGAAAAACTTTACTGAAAGGAGGCAGTTCTGGCTTTCTCAAAATCCCAACTATGTTCGCTATGAAAAATCTGCTAAGCAAAAGGAGGTAGGAAAAGAAAAATCCAGCACTCACACTCATGGCGAAAACAACCGAAAACAGAGTTTCGGTCCTCAACATCAAACCAACCGAAAGCAGAGTTTCGGTCCTCAACATCAAACCAACCGAAGGAAGAGTTTCGGTCCACAACATAATCTCAACCGAACACAGGGCTTCGGTCCTCGAGATGAGAAGAACCGAAAGGGTGGTTTCAGTTCCAGTCTAAGCAGTGAGCAGAAATGAAAGGAAAGCAATCTTCACTCTCAATCACAAATGAGCCATATCGAAAAGGCTAACTTAGTTTCCAAATCTCATTTTCCTAGCTCTAACCTCCTCTCAAAGAATAATCAAAAAGGAAAAGAAAAGCTTTGTCCAGCAAATTTAAAGGATTCATCAACTAAGCCTAATGTTGATCGAAAGTATGCTAATGTAAATTACACATATTCGGCATCTCCACCTAAAAATAAAATCAGAGTTTACACCCTAAAGAGAAAAGATGAAACAACGCTAATAAAAAGAACCTTTTTAGTTTATATTTCGCTTACAAATCCATGTTCTGTAAAAAGCTCACGAGGACCCAAGAAACTTTGGGTTCCTAAATCTCCTTAATTTTTGCAGGTTATACGTGACGAGCAGTTTGATGATGAATGGTACATAGACAGTGGCTGCTCGCGTCACATGACAGGTAGAAGGGAAGAACTGAGGGAGTTTTGGTCTCTTGCAAATGGTGGAACTGTCAAATATGGTAACAACTCCTTTGGCACGATCGAAGGATATGGTATGATTACCAATGACGAATTCTCGATAAGAAAAGTGGCATATGTTGAGGGTTTGCAACACAACCTTATTAGTGTTTCTCAACTGGCGGTTGGAACTGGTCTAAAAGTGTCTTTCGATGACGAGGGTTCAGAGATTACTTAAAAAGAAGTCAAACAATGTTCTGCTGCAATCAAAGCGAAAAGGAGAAATGTACCCCTTAAATCTCAATCCCATACGGGGAAAACCAGCAATCTGCTTGCTATCAAAGGCTCATTCAAACGAAAGCTGGCTTTGGCACCGAAGACTCTCCCATCTGAACTTTAAAGACATCAACAAATTGGTGCTTGGGGATCATGTTCGGGGTCTTCCTGTTCTGAAGTTCGATAAAGAACACCTCTGTGCTGCATGTGAAATGGGGAAGCAAAGTCGACAAAGTCATCCTTCTCGTGTCAACACAAAAATAATTGAACCACTTGAATTACTTCATATTGATTTATGTGGTCCTTCTTCAATCGAAAGGGTTGGTGGCAATAAGTATATTCTTGTCATAGTAGATGACTTCTCTCGATTTACATGGGTATTCTTTTTAAAACAGAAATCAGAGGCCACTCCTAAACTAAAGCTCTTCATCAAGCAGGTCGAAGTCCAGTTGAGAAAGGTTGTTCGTAACATAAGAAGTGACAATAGGTTGGAGTTTAAGAACAAAGAATTCGAAGAGTTTCTTGTAGAAAAAGGGACAACTCACAACTTCTCGGCCCCATACACTCCACAATAGAACGACATTGTCGAAAGGCGAAACCGCTCTCTGAGTGAAGCAGCCCGAACAATGCTTCGCTTCGCTTCAATACCTCTGTATTTCTGGGTTGATGCCATTGCTGCTGCTTGCTTTACACAGAATAGATCTTATCTCAACAAACATTTTTCGATTACTCCTTATGAGATCTTAAACAACCGAAAGCCAAATGTCAAGTTCTTTCATGTGTTCGGTTCAAGGTGCTTCATCTTTAATTCAAAAGAGCACGGAAATAAGTTTGATGTGAAAGCAGATGAGGGAATCTTTCTAGGTTATTCCTTAACCTCCAAAGCATATAGGGTTCTCAACAAACGATCAAAGAAAATTGAGGAGACCTATTATGTTACATTCGATGATAATTACGTCAAGAGGCTCAAAACCACTGAAGGTTCTGCTGGGGACATATTTGCAAACTCTAGTCAGGTTACAATACCTATTTCAAACCTATTTGAACAATACATGCTGCTGT
Source organism: Lactuca virosa (assembly GCF_052849685.1). Taxonomy (NCBI): domain Eukaryota; kingdom Viridiplantae; phylum Streptophyta; class Magnoliopsida; order Asterales; family Asteraceae; genus Lactuca; species Lactuca virosa. The sequence goes on from NC_136430.1 coordinate 197,859,390, forward strand.
TTGATGAGCCCGAAAAGGCTATTCTCTCTGAATCCAAAGCAGCAGACAACAAAGTCGACAACTTGAAGAAGATAATCGATGACGCTGCAGCGAATATGGAAGAAGAACAACCTATGGAATCTAATAGGCCAGACATGCGAGAACCTCAAAAGGATTTCTCTCACACTCCGGGGGAGGGTTCGTCTGATCTTCCCAATCAAGATCCAACATTCCAGGGGGAGAACTCTGCAACCGAAAGCGTAGACCAAAGGGAATATTCTGATCCTGAAACTGAGGAAGTCTCATCTTTCGAAGTAAAGAACTCTTACCCTACGACTGAGGAGGTATCATCATTCGAGGGGGAGAAGACGAACATAAACGATGATGACACTCAGTCGGAGTTTGAAGTAGAAGTTGATGCTGAACTGGATCCTTCATACGATCCCAATTATCCTCCACTCATCAAATGGACCAAAGATCATCCCCAATCACAAGTTATTAGTGATTCGTCAGAAAAAGTTCTCACACGCTCTCAACTAAAAGAGAAATGAACAATACTTTTCTCTAAAGTAGAATTTTGCATGTTCAACTCATTCGTCTCTAAAGTCGAACCAAAGACAGTCAAGACATCGCTTGATCATTCTGATTGGGTGCAAGCAATGCAGGATGAATTACATGAATTTGAACGAAATAGAGTGTGGAGACTGATTCCAACACCAAAAGATGCTTCTGTGGTCGGATTAAAATGGGTGTTCAGAAATAAGATGGATAAAGAAGGGAACGTGATACGCAACAAGGCAAGGCTGGTCGTGAAAGGTTATTGTCAAGAGGAGGGAATAGATTATGAAGAGACCTTCGCTCCAGTGGCAAGGCTAGAATCGGTTCGTATATTTCTCGCCTATGCTGCACACCAAAACTTTGAAGTCTTTCAAATGGATGTAAAGTGCGCCTTCTTGAACGGGCAACTAGAAGAAACCGTGTATGTAGAGCAACCTCCGGGTTTTGTAAACGAAAATTATCCAGATCACTGCTACATCCTGGACAAGGCAGTCTATGGTCTCAAACAAGCTCCACGGGCCTCGTATGAAACTCTAACTAGATTTTTGAAAATGTCCAAATTTAAACAAGGTTCGGTTAACCCAACCTTCTTTCGTAAGAAAGAGGGTAACCACCTTATGATCGTTCAAATTTTTGTTGATGACATCATCTTCGGCTCCACAAATCCAAGCTTAACTGCTGAATTCAGGAAGCTGATGGAAACTAAATTTGAAATGAGTTCAATGGGTCCTATTAACTTTTTCCTTGGTCTGAATATAACACAGAGACCAGAAGGCATTTTCATTAATCAAGAGGCCTACACGAAGACATTGCTTGCCAAGTTTGGTATGATGGGAGATTCAAAAGTGAAGGTTCCTATGGCGTTCGACACAAAGTTAACGCCATCCCTGGACAAACCGGCCGCTGACATGACTCTTTATCGTCAAATGATTGGGTCTCTGATGTATCTAACTGCTAGTCAGCCAGATATAACGTTCTCTATTTGTTATTGTGCCAGGTTTCAAGCAAATCCACGCGAACCTCATCTACTGGCAGTAAAGAATATATTTCGGTATCTGAAACGAACTACGTCTCTCGGGTTGTGGTACCCAGCCAAATCAGGGTTCTTTGTTCAAGCATTTTCAGATGTTGATTTTGGGGGATGTGGACTCGACCGGAAGAGTACCACTGGAGGATGTCAATTTCTGGATGGCAAACTCGTAAGCTGGCAATCGAAGAAACAAACATGTGTATCTCTCTCCACTGCCGAAGCGGAATACATTGCTGCAGCATCATGCACATCTCAGGTCATCTGGATACAAAGTCAACTTCGTGACTTCGGCCTGAATATGAAGAAAATCCCTCTATATTGTGATTCTGAAAGCGCAATTAGGATTTGTCACAAACCAGTGCAACACTCAAAGACAAAACACATAGCACTGAGGTATCATTTTATCAAAGATCATGTGGAAGAAGGTAACGTTGAAATTCATTTTGTAAGAACCACTGATCAATTGGCTGACATCTTCACTAAGGCCTTGCCTGAAGCAAGTTTTAATAAAATACTGCAAGGCTTAGGAATGATGGAAGCTGAATCTGTACCAAAATCTACAATGTTTCAATAAAAGTTTGAAGCGAAGTAGAGTGAACGTTCTGTCCATTTCGGGTTCAGTCCATTTTGGGTTCGGTCCATTTTGGGTTCGGTCCATTTCTAGGAACCGAAATACCCCGAACGCTCGGTCCATTTCAGGTTCGGTTTCACCAGGCTCGTTTCGCCTCTACTTTCTATCTTATGGTTTCGGTTGTATAGCATGTATACTCTTTTCCAGCGAGTTCCTTTATGCATTTCTTCTATATTTTATAAAATCCAAAAATATTTTCTTTCTGTTTTTAATTCTTTTTCAGTATATTTTATAAAATCCAAAAATATTTTCTTTCTGTTTTTAATTCTTTTTCAGTATATTTTATAAAATCCAAAAATATTCTCTTTCGTTTATCTGTGTACAAGAATATCTTTCACTAGTGCAGCTGGGGCAGGTATCAATCTCAAACTATGTACAAGCTAAGTGTCCCTAGAAGCATGCTGTTGTATGTTGACCAAAGCCTCGAACGATTTTGAGTAAAGCCTTAATGACTTGATACATACAAATCTTGTCTTACCAATCAGGCTGTCACATTTACTCTAATCATGAGCTACCTTACTCTTCTCAAACTGAGTTAACAATTTTCTGTTTTGTCAATCTTTTATAACAGAGGCACATTCGGTCCTCTTACCCACCTCATTTTTCTCCATCACTGTTCGCTTCACATTATGTAACCCTTGAGACTCTCAGCAATAACCACTGAGGTTTATGGTTACGCTCTTTCTGTGTTGATGATCTTAGTTTCGTTCACCACGAATTAAGTGAAACCCAAAATCCAACTCCCATAATGAATTGACGGCGAACACTTCAATGATCTAATTTTTTTATGTCACCTTGTGAAATCTCCATTTTCTTTTTGAGCGATCCTTATGAAATTGTTTTTCACCAAAGCTTTTTCTTCCAAAAGGATCCCGTTTTTAATTTTTGAGATTTCCTGTTATCATAATTCCAACAAGTCACTGAATATGACTCCTACCTACTTGTTCAACAAGCTACATTGGCCTCACAAGTACTTCGTTCTGTTTCGGTCTTATATCAAGTTCCGAAATCATGAATTGAAGCAAAAGCCACCCTTAAAAGCCTTATTTAAAAGATGCCTTTCAGTGCTTCTTAACAAGTACTTGATTGTTATTCAACGGGAAGCCACACAAGCACTTTAAAGTCTCTCTTGACTTTACAGGAAGAGATTCATGCCCGGGATCAACTGCTTTATGTCTTAATAAGACATCACAACTTCCCACAAACACTTTGCTTTATTTCTTTCTCATTTACACCCTTATGCACACACATTCTATATTCTCAAAGAGGTCTTGTTCAGTTCTTAACAAGTTAATGCAGATGGTTTCGAAATTAAAAGCGACGATGTGGTGTAACGCCTTTTGAATCTTATGGTAATCGCTTTTTATTGAAGATTGATTCGGTGACTCAGCAGGAAGTTTAAATTGCTAACGATTTGAATTCAAGATAAGATTAAAAGGCGCCAAAATTGGATTTGGTCAGCATGCGTCATCTCTACTTTATCGGGGATGCAAGCTGTCAAAATCATGCCTTTTCAGCAGCCGTTTCTAAGATTTCAGCAATCATCACTTACGATTTTTCTCTCTCCAACATCGTATATAAGGACTATTTTCACTGCGACTGTTCCTTACCACACTTCTATTCACTAGAGCAAACGCAGGCGATCAATTTCTCACTGTTCATATTCTTCCTCAACAAGCTTCATCAATGGCAGACTCATCATCAGTTCAAGAGACTACTGCACGCTCCACTCTTCTTGCGATCAAGCCCAATCAGAACCTGCTAATCAATCTCTCTCCTTTTCTTTATGATACATACATGTATCAAGTGGTGGAATGTCTGAAGTATTCCCCACTCGTCAAAGCCCTAACCACAGTTGAAGTTGTTCTGATGTCTTGTCTCTCTCAAATCTACTCGTCTGCAACATATGACAAAGGGACAGACAAAATTTTCTTCGATATTCTCAATCAAAAAGCTTCAATCTCAAAGAATCGTTTCTGTACTCTTCTAGGGCTTGCAATCGAAGACTCCATGGTTAATCCTGATTCTATTGCCACAGGCCAACTCTTCTCAATGTTCTACAACATGGGTTATACTGAAACCCTAACGACCGTTACCAGGTTCAAAAAGTCCTGCCTTCCTCCTCAATGGAATGGCCTCTTCACACTACTCTTCAAAGGGCTTGCTGAAAGAAGTGATGGTTCTGACGGTGCGAGTAAGTACTTCATGTCTCTTCTTTATGGTGTGTACCACGGTCTTAATCTAGATTTTGGAACGGTTCTATGGCATCAATTGATTCAGAGTTTATCATCTTCATCTCGCCACACCGAAATTTCCTGTGCTCGATTCTGGACTATTGTTACTCAGTGGATAATGGATCGGTTTCATGTTCCAATCATGGCAGACTCCATGCTCTCTTCCATCGCTACATTTCACACTACCAACATCATCGTTACTCATGCCTCAAAATTCATTTTCACTGGCTCCATTCCTGAGTCGATGTATGCGTCTGTGCCTCCTTCAAGCAAAATTATTCAGGAATACAAGAAGCTTCCCTCCTCTGGTCCAAGGGAACTCACTGTTGATATGGTAAAATCAATCGAAGACGCAGACATACCTGCGAAAAGAGGCAAAAAGCCAGAAGTGAAAAAGGGGGATAAGGGGGGCCAAGTCTCCAAAGTTCAAACCCCTAGGAAGCGAAAGTTGGAGAAAGCAGCGCCAGCTCAGCCTAAAGCGAAGAAAGCCAAGAAACCTACTCGTCGGCTCATTCTCCAATCATCAAGTGATTCTGATTTAGAGTATGTACCTCCTAATCAACCAACGAATCCTCCAAGCGCATCTGACAGCAAAAGCTCAGAGGATGAAAGTTCGGTTTGTGGTAATACACCACCATGTTCGCCTACACCAGAGGTACCCGTTCGGTCCCATGCTCCTTCTCCTCCACTGGTTTCTATTCTTGTCTCCATCCCTCCGATTTTTCCTATCATTACATCTCAACCATCCTCTACTATTCCCATTCCTACACCCATCTTCACTGAGTCTACTACTACCACCACTACTGGAGTTTGAACCAACGTATCTGATACGAGGGCTCGTTCTTCAGCACCCGAACCTCCAATCACAACTGAACCCCCTGTCACTACCGAACCTCCAGTAACAACCGAACCACAATCACCAACCCCATCTACCGAAGCCAACACTGTTCTTGGCGGTGAGGACTTGGAGTTTGATTCTACTTACTTCAGTCCCTACCGTGTTCAAAGTGATGACGATGATGATGCACCAGTTACCAAATGCCATTTAAAAGTTGTTACTGACAAACTTGATCAACTTCTTTCCTCTTCTTCAGCTGGGGCTTACTCCGAAGCTGCTCTCAAGGCATTATTTTCTTCTGTTGTCAAAGAGCATGATGCATCTCTCTCTGCTGCAGCAAAGGCCATTGATGCCTCCACTTCCCAATGTCAGAAGGCCTCGCTTGCTGTTGAGGCCTCATCTAAAGAATGCAAAGACGCGACTGCAAAAGTCGAAAAACTAATTTCTGAGGCTAACTTATTCCTAGATTCATTGCAGGCTGCCGCTCAAAAGAACGCTCAGACAGTGAATGCTTCAGTTGAGAATCTCCAGCGGTCTCTTCAAACCGAAAGGGCTAATCTTGAGGTCGCTCGATAGGCCATTGAAGCTGCCAATCAGAATCTTGATGATAATGTCAAGGAGCATTTGACTCAGTTGGAAGCCTAACTGGCTGTTGAAAATCGAATTATGGATGAGCTTGACAAACGTACATCTCAGCTCAAAATTCAAAATCTTAAGCTTCGTTCTGCCACAACCGAGCTTAATGATTTGAAGTCTGAAAGGGAAATAATTCGAAGCTCCGTGGGTGACGTTCATTCTATCCTTTTACATCTTCTTGATGCTCATGACTCAATTCTGACCATATCCATTAGACGCCATTTTGCTGAAAAACTCAGACCTGCGTTGGCTATCCTAAGTCGGATAGAGGGTGTTTCGGTGTCTTCTGTCCAACCGAAACAAGGGGTGAAAAGGAAAAGGAAAAGGAAAAGGTGCATACTCAACCTCCTCCCGAACCCAAATCAACTGCTGCACCGAAGGATAATGTAGCTTCGGGCAGCAAAAGGGATAAAAAGAAGAAGAAGATTGGAGAAGATGATGAAAATGATGATGATGATATTGAAGATATTTTCAGAGCAGATCCCACTAACCCTTTTCAGAAAACAAAACAGACTGATAAGGAGCTTGAAGAAAAGCTTATGAGGGAATCGGTAGAGCTTGAAAAGAAGCAGAAAGAAAAGGATCTCTTGGAGAAAAAGAAGTCGCTCTTTCATGAATGGACCATTACTTCGCTCCAGAGAGAAGCTATAGATGAACCGAGTACTCATTGGCTTGAACCTGTAATGTCGTTCGGCCTTGAAAACTCGAAGGACGATCAATTTGATATGCCAATCACTCGAAAGGCATTTATCTTTCATTGCTTCAACTCCACTGTTGACATTCCTTCTCCGGACCCGAAGGTAGATCGGGATCTGTTGGAGTTTTATCTGGAATTCGCTCAGCCACAGTACCTGACATGGAGCTCAAAGAAAATCACTACTGTCAGGGTACTGAAGCCTTATTCAGCTGGGAAATTTGTCAATGTCAAATTCAAAGTGACTCGAGGCTCTGAAGGCTCGGTTCATAACTTTTCCCTGGCTGATCTACCGAACCTTAACCCTCACGACTGGATACTCCTCAACAACATTTTGCTGTCCAATTCTCAGGAGTATCAGCCGATAATAGACCATATCAAGCGAATGCTTGTTTGCTACATTCATGAGGTAGCGAAGATGGACCAAGAAATTGCCTCTGCCATTCACAAGCGTGCAACGATCAAGCCTTCTGTCAGGATTGGCAATGTGAATGTCATGGTCAAGGGTAAAATCGATCCCCAATTTCACACTATGATGTTCGTCAGAGGTGAAAAGCAAAAATGTATCTTTGCTCTTTGTGATAAGCACCTGTTCTCTACTGCTTGCTTGGAGCATATTCTGGAGATCATTCACAAGTGCAATCAGAGTTGTGAAGACGGTCAAAGCTACTCAATAGAAATAATCTCTCGCCTCATTCGACGCAAAGCGGGAGATTGTTGGGTTTTATAGTGTTGCGTCATGGGCTCGGTCCTTAGCCCAGTTTTACTATCCAGTTTGGGCCTGTCCAACTATGATTGTTTTATTTAGGGTTTAGTATATAAGGTGCATGCATGCAGCCTTTGTCGAGAGCCCTTTTGATAATTATTGTTTTGAGTTGTACTACGAAACCCTAGCTCGCCTCTACAGTGGAAGTTCTTTGTCGAGCTCTGCTGAGGCGTGACTATGTTTGAATCATTCAGCATCATTTGATTCCATGTTGTGTTCTCTGTGTTTATTTGATTTTATTGTTTAATCTGTTAAAGATCTAATCGATCTAAGTGTTTTTCAACTCATCAGTGGAAGTAAGTATATTCTTGTCATAGTTGATCATTTTTCATGTTTCACTTGGGTGTATTTTCTTAAACAGAAATATGAAGCTACACCAAAACTCAAGGATTTCATGAAGCAGACAGAGCTTCAGCTGCGAAAGCTGGTTCACAATGTTCGCAGTGACAATGGTTTAGAATTCAAAAAGCAAGCGTTTGAAGAATTTCTTGCTGAGAAGGGAGTCTCGCATAATTTTTCTGCTCCCTATAATCCACAACAGAACGATGTAGTTGAAAGGCAAAACCGCTCCTTGTTCGAAGCTGCGAGAACCAAGCTATCTTTTGCATGTCTGCCTCTCTATTTCTGGCCGGATGCGATTGCAACTGCTTGCTTCACCCAAAACCGATCTATCCTAAATAAGCGATTTTCTATCACTCCTTATGAAATAATAAATAATCGCAAACCTAACGTTAAGTTTTTTCATGTATTTGGTTCCAGGTGTTTCATCTTCAACTCTAAGGAACAACGAAACGAATTCGATGCAAAAGCTGACGAGGGTATATTTTTAGGATATTTTCTGACCTCTAAGGAATATAGGGTTCTCAACAAACGATCCAAAAAGATGAAAGAAACCTACTATGTCACGTTTGACGACAACTATTTAAAGAGGATTCAGTCGAATAAGAGTCAATCGAATGAGAGCTTTCCTAAGCCAAGTCCAATCACGATTCATATCTCCAATCTGTATGAGGAATTCATGTTACTCTTTGATGAGCCAGAGAAAGCTATATCATCAGAATCCAAAGCAGCAGAAAATAAAAAGGACAAACTGAATAAAATAATCGATGATGTTGTGAAAGATCTAAAAAGAAAACCTCAAAGTATGAAAAAATCACAACCAACTATCACACCTCTCCAGGGGGGGGATCCTCCTTCAACAACCAGTGCAAGCTTTCAGGGGGAGCAACCCATTCCACAAGATACAAACACTCCATTGCAGGGGGGAGTTCGACTTCATCCATCGACCCACCAACAGTGACTCACGAAACTCCATTTGAAGGTGACAATTCCATTCCTGAAAAAGAAGATCTATCATCATTCGAGGGGTAGAATAAAGATGTGAGTGATGATTCAGATGCGAATGATGATACGGATGTACAATCAGAGTTTGAGGAGGTTAACGCATAATTGGATCCCTCCTATGATCTGAATTACCCTACTCTAAACAAATGGACCAAAGATCACCCGAAATCAAAAATCATTGGTGAGTCTTCTGCTGGAGTGCTTACAAGATCCCAGCATAAAGCGAAACGAACTGCATTACTCTCTAAAGTGGAATTTTGTATGTTTAACTCACTCGTTTCCAAGATTGAACCCAAAACCGTCAACGTTTCTCTTGATCATTATGATTGGGTGCAAGCGATGCAAGACGAGCTCATTGAGTTCGAAATAAACAAAGTTTGGAGGTTAATTCCTACTCCACCTGAAGCATCAATTGTTGGTTTGAAATGGGTATTTCGTAATAAGCTGGATAAAGAACGGAATGTGATCAGAAAGAAGGCGATACTCATTGTCAAGGGATATTGCCAGGAAGAAGTTATCGACTACGAAGAAAACTTCGCACCAGTTGCAAGGTTGGAATCCGTTCGCATCTTCTTGCCATATGCAACGCACAAAAACTTAGAAGTATTTCAGATGGATGTCAATTGTGCATTCTTGAACGATGAACTTGAAGAGACAGTATATGTGGAACAACCACGTGGTTTCGTAAACAAGAGGTACCCCAATCATTGTTACGTCCTAGACAAGGCCGTCTATGGTCTGAAGCAAGTTCCAAGAGCCTGGTACGAAACTCTTACTAGATTCTTACAAATGTCTAAATTTAAACACGGTTTGGTTGACTCAACCTTCTTTCGCAAGAAACAGGGTGACCACTTGATGATTGTCCAAATTTATGTTGATGACATCATCTTCAGATCTACTAATTCCAGCGTAACAGCTGAATTCCGAAAGTTGATGGAAACTAAATTTGAGATGAGCTCCATGGGTTCATTTAACTCTTTCCTTGGACTAAACATTAGAATGAGTCAGGAAGGTATCTTTATTAACCAGGAGGCTTACACGAAGAATCTACTTGCCAAGTTTGGGATGGTGGGAGACTCAAAATCAAAGGTTCCAATGGCATTCAGAACGAAATTAAGCCCGTCTTTGGATAAACCAACTGCAGACATGTGACTCTATCGCCAAATGATAGGTTCCTTAATGTATCTAACTGCGAGTCAACCAGATATTATGTTCTCTATTTGCTATTGTGCTAGGTTCCAAGCTAATCCTCGAGAACCACACATGATGGCAGTCAAGAACATTTTCAGGTATCTAAAGTGAACGTCCTCTCTTGGAATCTGGTACCCTTTGCATTATGGGTTCTTTATACAAGCTTTTTCGGATGCTGATCTCGGAGGATGTGGGTTAGATAGGAAAAGTACAACTGGAGGATGCCAATTTCTTGATGGCAAACTTGTCAGTTGGCAATCCAAGAAGCAAACCTGTGTATCCCTATCAACAGCTGAAGCTGAGTATATAGCTACTGCCTCATACACATCTCAGGTTATTTGGATTCAAATCCAGCTACGTGATTATGGCTTGAATATGAAACAAATCCCAATATACTGCGACTCTGAAAGTGTCATTTGCATTTGTCACAACCCAGTGCAACACTCATAGGTGAAACATATAGCACTGAGGTATCATTTCATTAAGGATCACGTAGAAGAAGGCAATTTCAAAATTCACTTCGTGAGATCCGCTGATTAGTTAGCCGACATATTCATGAAAGCCTTACCTGAAACTACCTTCAATAGAATTCTTCAAGGCCTTGGAATGATGGAAGTTGAATCTATACCAAAACCACTTTTACATCAATAAAGTTCATGTTGCGAACCGGTACGAACGCTCGCAGTAGTTCGTAGTCAACTATTCATTCGCAATCCACTTCATCACTGTGAACCGGTGCGAACGCTCACAGTAGTTCTCTGTCTATTGTAACACTGCGAACCGGTACGAACGCTCGCAGTAGTTCGCAGTCTACTGTTCATCTGTGGTTCATATTTTCCAATACCCTTTTGTACTTTATGTATAATGTTTCTTATCTTTCTTTCGTTTTTCAATCTTTTCTATTTTTAATTCTTTTTTAGAAAACTTCAAAAATTCAAAAATAATTTGTTTATTTATGTTTTTGTTTTATTTTCTTTTATTTCATTGTATTTTCTCACATCTTGAAAATCCAAAAATATTGTTCTTCTTTTGATAATTCACCATTTGTGCAAGGTTCAAGGATATATTTTTAACACGAATGATGGGGCAGGTATAAATCTTTTAATTTATGTACTAGCTAAGTGTCCCTAGAAGCATGTTGTTGTATGTTCTCTAAAGCCTCGACGACCTTATGTTGAAGCCTTAATGAATCGATAATACCAATCTTTTCTTCCCAATCAGGCATTAATTTCACATAACTCATGAGCTACCTTACTCTTCTCAAAATGAGTCAAGAGTTGTCTGCTTGGTCACTTTCGCATAGCAAAGGTACTTTTGTTTCTTACACAACCTTACACTATTCTCCATCACGTTCGCTTTCATACAAGCAACCCTTGAGACTCTCAGCATTTACCGCTGAGGTATATGGTTGCAAAAGATATGTGTTAATGATCTTAGTTTCATTCCACCATGAACTGAGTGAAACCCAAACTTCAACACACTTAAATGAGTTGACGATGCACAATTAAACATTCAACATTTTCACCAAGGAATTAACGAATGCCACAGTCGTGGTCTGTACCAAGAAATCTCTTTTTCTTTTGTTTGATCTTTATGAAGTTCTCCTATTCAAAGACATTTCTACCCATAAGATTCAGTTTTTTATTTTTCTGAGATTTCTAAACTTTCCTTGTTACTCACATATTTCCTAACCTACTCATTCAACTGACTACACTGGCCACACGAGTACTTCATCCGAACGTTCGTACTTATATCAAGTTTCAGAGTTTTGTTAAAGATAAAGCCACCCATTATGCCTAACTAAAAGATGCCTTTCAATGTTTCTTAAGAAACATTTGATCATATTTCAATGACAAACCACACAGACACTTCTTAGTCTCTATTGACTTCGAAGGAAGAGATCTATGCCCAGGATCCACCGTTTCGTGTCTAATTGGACATCCCTAAAATCCATTAGAACTTATCGCTTTATTTCTATTTCTTTTGCACACTCTTGCATGAAGATCCTAGTGATCTTCCCAAAGTCTGGTTTGTGGCTCTCACGGTTCATCTTAGTCTTGCAGGATTTTCAGTAATATCTAACTGCGAATGGATATGGTTCACTACGAGTGCCTTATCTATGTCATAACTGCGAAAGTGCATCGCTGACGCGGCAATTTCCTGAGGATAAGAATTCAAAAAGGTGCGTGAAAGTTTGAACGAACATCTACGTTTTCGTCATATGACGTATGTCGTTGACATGAACAGTTGTCAAATCGCGCTTTTTGAGGCGACGTTTCAGTATTGAATGATATCTCTCTCCGGATTTCTCTAACAAATCAAATGGTATAAAAGGTTTTTGGCAAATCATCTCACCTTACCACTCATATAATTCTCTCAAAGATATCCGACTATTTAAAGTCTCTCTACTGTTCATCATCTTCTTCCTCAAGAGCTCAATAATGGCGGGCACATCTGAAACTCCAACTGTTCAAGAACAAACAGGGCAGTCTGAACTTCTCACCATCAAGCCTCACCAAAACCTTATCATTTATCTTGATCCGTGCAAATATGAAAGCCACTTGCTTATGAGCATTGAGTGCTTGAAGTATTCTCCACTGATCACATCCATAACCAAGACGGAGAGCATTCTGATGTCCATGCTATCAAAAGCCTACTCTTGAGCGTGTTACATCAAAGAGGAACATCATATTATGTTTGAGATCCTCAATCACAAAACCTCCATCTCCAAATCTCGACTTTGCTCCATTCTAGGGCTTCCTTCATCAGAGGACATGATTAACCCAAAATTTGTGTCCAGTGTGGCCCTATTACAAATGTTTACCAAATGGGCTACAAGGAAACCCTAACCGCTGCCTCTAAGTTCCGGAAACCAAATATGCCACCACAGTGGAATGGCCTCTTCACTCTTCTGTTCAAGGCATTCTCTGAAAGGGTTACGGGGTCTGATTGTGCCAGTAAACTGTTCATGGAGATCATCTATAGGGTATATACTGGTTTGAACATCCACTATAGTGTTGTTCTCTGGGCCCAACTGATTCAAAGCACCTTATCTACCACTCGTCACAGGGAAATCTTTTGTGCATGATTTTGGTACATAATTGTAAAAAAGGCCATCACCAAATTGAAGATTCATGTTATGCAAGACGCTTTGATGTCCAACGTTTCAACCCTTCACGCCATTGGAATCATTGTCGCAGACACGTCCAAATTGCTTTTGTTGGCTCCATCCCTGAAGCCATGCTTCGTGATGTGCCTCCTGCAAGCAAATTCCTTGAAGGATATCGTACTATTCCTGCCTCAGGGTTTCGTCGCTTAACCCTTGAGATGCAGTTGATCATTGTTGAGGGGGACAAACCAAAAACAGGGGGTAACAAAGGGCGCAAGAAGGGAGAGAAGAAAAAGGGTGATAACGAAGGTCCATATGAGCCTGCGAACACTCCCAAAAAGCAAAAGGCGAAAATTGCTCCATTAGTAGTTGTTCTGAAAAGGCGAAAGAGAGTTGCTCGCAAGACCAAGTCCCCTACTCCATCTGAAAGCGAACATTCAGACTCGGACACACAATCAGACGTTCGCAATGAGAAAGAGCAACATGTTCGCATTGAGGAAGATCAATATGTTCGTAACAAGGAGGAACCACCTGTTCGTAATGAGGAGGAATCACCCATTCACAATGAGGAAGAAGCACCTGTTCATAATGATTTCGTTCCATCTCCTCATCCTTCACCCAAAACTACAACAACTTCCATGCCAATCACTATTGCACCATGCCCTCCACCAGTTTCATCTCAACCTCAGAGTACTATTTCTCTCTCTACTCATTTATTTACTGAGTCAACCACAACTCCCAAAAACATCAGTTGAACCTTTAGGTTTAGTCAATGCATCTGATGCGGGGGCTGAACCTTCAGGTTTCGGAATTGGTCACAATACACCACTCATTTCTCATCTTCGCCAAAATGATATGGACATGATATATGGTGACTGTGAAGAAGACTTAGCAGGTTTCACCTACAACCCATTCAACATCAGGGCTGACAGTGATGATGAGGTTTTGGTTACTCAACGACAATTCAAATTTCTTACCGATAAGCTAGACTCATTGATTAGCTCTTCTCATTATTCTTCTTCTGATGCTTAATCTAAGGAATTAGTTGCAGCATTCTTTCTGTCACTTACCGAAGAACATCAGGTCAGTTTGGATAAGGCCAATCAAGCTGTTTCCAATTCTGCAGCTTTGTGAGGTGAAATGGCTACCAAAATGGAAACGCTTATTTCTGATGCTAAGGAGTTTATGATTAAGTTCCAACCCTCCGCTGTGTCTAACACGCTTATGGATAATAACGCTATAGCTGGTCTCAATACCATCTTACAAAAGGAGAAGGAGGCTCTAGCTCAAGTTCGTACTGAGCTGCAAAAGGAGAATGCTAATTTCAAAGCTTCTATTTCTACAAAAATAACAAAGCTTTTAGAGTCGCTTGCAACTGAAAAATAATATTATGGATAAACTTGCTGCTCACACCACAACTATCAAGGTTCATCAAGCCAAACTTGCTCAAGACAACAAAGAGACCAAAGATCTTCAGTCCGAGAGAGCTGTGATCAAAAGTTGTGTAGGGGGTGCATGCTCTACTCTCCAACATCCTTGATTCTCATGATCTAATACTCATTATTTCCATTCGCAGGGATCTAGTTGACATGTTTCGTCCTGCCAATGCTATGCTAAGTAGGATTGAGAGTGTTTTAGAGACTCCTGTCATTCCGAAACAAGGGGGAGATCTACGAAAGAAGCCTTCAGTCACGCCAACTACTTCAGTTCAGCCAACTCCTTCAGCAAAGCCAAAGGTTAAAAGAGAATCTGAGCCTAAAGGCAAAGCGACGCTTTTCTCAGATGATCCAATTATTGATAACAATGAAGACGAGGAGCCAGATCAAGAATAACTCAAAAGGCAAAAGGCTCGTGAAGCTGAGATTGATGAACATCAAAGAATTATTCATGAGGCCGAACAAAAAGAGAAAGCATAGAAAGAAGCTCAGGTCACACATTAAAGCAGTAAGTTCCTATTCCCCGAGTGGATGCTGCAAAGAATTCAATATGAAGCTGTAGACATGACCAGTCTATATTGGTTAAAACCAGTTGTGTCGTTCGAGCTTCAGAACACACAAGATTCACAACTGGATCTTCTAATAACTCCTAAGGCCTTCAAGTTTCGCTCCTTTGCAAAGGTTGTGAACGCCCCATCTACTGACAGTGCAGCTGACCATCTCCTCTTCTCGTTCTATCTCAAGCACATGAAGCCACAGTTCGAAACGTGGAGTGCGAGCAAGATCACTGCTGTAAAAGTCATAGGTCCTATCGAAACTGACTTCTTCCCAAATGCGAAGTTCAAGGCTGCGAGAGGATCTGCAAGTCAGGTTCATGAGTTCACTCTCGCTGACGTGCCTTGTCTCAACCCCTATGACTAGATTATTCTTTACAATCTACTGCTAAGAGACGGAGATAAGTACGAGCCTGTCATTGCTCATCTCAAACTAATCATAATTTCCTACATTCAAGAGATAGGTAATATGGATGTGGAGGTAGCTATTATATTACGAAGGAAGCCCTCAGTTTTCCTAAAGAGTCCCCAGAAGGTTTTGAGAAGCTGAAGATAGGAAAGATTTACAAAGACGGAAGGTATGTGGTATTTCAGGCTAGAGAACGAAGTAATGTTGAATTTCGCATGACCTATTTCTATCTTCCATATAAACATCTATACAGTACTTACTGTCTTGAGTTCATTTTGGATCTGGTCACCAAGTTCAAAGGTAACAACAAAGGAGATGTAAAATGCTTCTTAGATATGATCCTTTGGTACATCCAGGTTCCCAAGGCTTTATTGAATGTCATTCCTAAGGTCTACGAAGTGCAGAAGCGAATTCAAAATTGAAGGACTCACCCTCAATTGACGCGAAGGGGGAGATTGTTGGGTATATTGTGTTGCGTCAATGGGCTTTTGTATGCTATATTTTGTAAACGGGTTGGGCCTGTCCTCTCGTATTTAATTCTAGGGTTAGAGTATTTATGGTTCATGCATGCATCTTATTTGAGTAACTCTGATTTTATCTTGTAACACTAATCACGCCTCTACGGTACCAATTCTTAATCGAGTTCATCTGAGGTGTGACCTTTTAATCATTCAGCATATTTGGTATCATCGGTGTGTTTAATTATTAATCTTTTTGAATCTAAAAGATCCTTCAAGGAATTTCGTCCTAACAATATACATATATATATATATATATATATATATATATATATATATATATATATATATATATATATATATATATATATATATATATATATATATATATATATATATATATATATATATATATATATATATATATATATATATATATCATTGTAACACGTTCCAATAATTGAACATGTTTTGTTATATTGAAAATTACTAAACTAGCCATAATCACTAATTACTTATATATTTTTAGCCAAAAAATACCACATATCCCATAATAGCCACTAAAACTATAGGTATCTTAAAAAAACTACGGTCAACGTAACCAAAAAAATTGACTACTCTTTCGGGAAATGGGCTACTGTTTCGTGGGCTGTCTACTCTTTCAGACCCATCGACCCATAGTATATAAAGCTTTAGTTTTTAGATTTACTCATTTTTGACAACTCTTTCAAGTTTGGTGGCTCCTATTTTCTCTCAATGGAGCCTTCAAAGAACAACCAAGTATCTTTCGATTCTTGGTGTAATTTTACCTTATTCTTGTTTAGGACTAGGTTTTATACATATAGTTTTTTTATTAAAAAAAGGGAAAATATGAAATCGTAAGTTTCATATGAAACCTACAATGTACAAGGAGACAATGCGTTGTTTATGCGTCGAATGCTTGTACATCGTAGGTATCATATGAGCCTACGTTTTTCGTTTTTCCGATTTTTTTTCTTGAGTTGTATATAATTGTATTATCATAGACATATGAGGATTGTTTTTCAAAAAAAAAAAAAGGGAAACGATAGGTTTCTTAAGAACCTACGGTATACAAGGAGTTAATTTACAATTTGGGCCTCGACAACTTGTACACCGTAGGTTGTTATGAAACCTACGGTTTTGGTCAATTTGTTTTTTTTCATTGTGCTTTTCCTTTTCACCAAGATTATATGTAAGTTATTTGTAGTAATATTATGTTTTTTTTCATTACACAATTGAAGTTCAAAAAATGTGCCAATTATAGCAATGTATGGTACATTGGAAGAAATATGCATGTGTGTAATTGATAGATATTTTTAAGTATAAATTCTTGATAACAAAAGATACTACTTTGGTATTTTCCGCTTTGTGATAAACTATGTTTTTCTCACACCATTATAAATTACAATGTTAAATTTGGTACATTTTTTGCATAGAAAGGGCAAAAATTTCGTCAACAAATTATTATATTTCCTTTGCTTTTGTATATAAAGTAATTAACATGTATTGATTATTAAGTCTTATTATGTGTGTTTAGGTTTTAGGACTATGTTTTGTTTATAACAATTTTGTTGACATTAAGTGTTTATTTAATTTTTATCATGCAAACAAATGAATGATGGATAATGTGTTGGATTAGTGTCTAAGTCCATAAGTATATTTGTTATGTACTTGACCCGGTTGTTGCATGGTCCTTTTGGGTTGCCTTCACCAAAGCAACTTGACTGGATGAATAATAGAGAAAGTGGATATTATGGTTTATTAATATATTATAAGAATAATATATTAAAAGAGAAATCATATTTTATTTAATTAACATTGGTCAAGAATTAATTGAGAATTAATTTTGTGGTCAAAAGAGGTTAATTGAATTAAGGGGACTGAACTTGTAATTATGTGATAGTTGCAAAGTTGGTTAAGGAAACCCTAGAGTATAGGGTGGACGAATTCTAAGGATAAAGCCTTAGGAATTTTTCCAAAAGAGGGATTCTAGAATTATCTTTGGGCTGCTTGGTGGCTAAGTAACCAGATAAGGATAAGGACTGAAACCCTAATTTCCACACCCATATAAAGACCCTTTAGCATTGGAATTCAGCTAACACTTGAACCCTAGAAGTCTTGGAGGCGAAATTCCCTTCTCCTCTCTCTCTCTTGCTTCATACAGTTGCTTTTGGTGTTTGTGATTCATTAGAGGCACAACATTTGGGGTGCTAAGGTTCTGAAAGCTTCAAGATCTACAATCAACAATGAAGGTATTCATCTAACTTGTTTATTTGATATTCAATAGTTTTTGTTGTATGATAGATTAGGGTTAACAAGCTTTGGATAAATTTGCATGTACAATAGAGAAACCTAGATCCAAAGCTTTAGGGTTTTGCATGTGCACATAGGATGTTCTTTTGCTCAAAACCCATCAGTGGTATCAGAGCCTTGCTTGGTTTCTATTGTATTTGATGCATTGTGTGTTTGTCCTTTGCTTGAAATCGATTTTCTGGCCTTCTGCCTGACAGATTCGTCGAGTCCAAAAGAGGAGTCGCCGAGTCAGATGAACTCGACGAGTCCAAAAGGGGAATCGGCGAGTCGGGCTGTCAGACAGAGGGAATTTCGGGATTTTTGCTTATTTTGACTTTGGATAATTACCATAAGTGTTTCTAATTAATAAAATCCGAATTTTATTTATTCTATATGATTATCTTTGTCAAAATAAAAGATTTTTTTGTCATTTAATTAGATAATTATTACCTTATTGGATAAATCTTAATTATTTGAATTATTTGATCAATTATCTTGCATGCAATTGGATTAGGTCAAAATTAGATAATCACCAAGTTAATTGTTTAAATTGTTTATTTGAATTTTGATCTAGATAGTTTTGAAATGTTTCAAAACTTGCCCTCAAGTTTTGGAATTTAAATATTTGATTAAAAGTTAATTTTGAAATAATTAAATTCTAAAGCCTAGAATTTTACAAGTTTAAAATTCAACCCTATACTATTACAATATTATAAGAATAAGTATTATATATGTATAAGATAAATGCTAGTCTTAGCGTTTGTAGGCCTCATTCACGAAGTCGGTCTATATGGGGGGTATAAGGTTATGGCCTATACAATGGTCGTTTAATGGGTGTTCACTCTCACCCACCGCTTCCTTGATTGGTGGAGGGTCGTTAGCCGAACGGGTAGGATAGGGAAACTAAATTCCTCACTAAAAGTATAATGATTAATAAAGTAAATTTTTTTTATAAAATTCCCAATCTTAGTTACTTTAGGATAAATGTGAATTTAATGCTAATCCATGGAATTACACTTTGTACCCTTGCTAAGACATTAGTGGAGCATGTGTGGTTAACTGACACACTAATTTGGCTATAAGCAAAGGTGGCAAAGGGTGACTCGTTGTTTGTCATAGATCAATGGAGAGTGTGTGGCTAACCGGCACATTGATTAGGTGACTGTAACATCGAGGGCACCAAGTACATTCGCATGGTTATTCACACCTTGTTTGTGATCCTTGGTATCCTAGTCACAAACTTGAAGGGCATATCGAGATTTAAACATGCCATTGAAATGTTCAATGAATCTCAAAAGATCTAGGATTTTCAATACATTTCAAACTTAATCCTTTTGTTTTTCATGGTGGAAATTAGTGAATCGTCATTTACTTGCCTTCAAATTATTTGCAATTTAAATTACGGCATCCTTATTTAAGTTGTAAATAATGTTGTTGGATTCTAGCCCTAATTTCTCATTTGGGTGTTTAGTTAGGGATTCTTATCTAATCAAACTTTGTCTCTTTTCCTTCTCAGATGTCGAACTCTAACAACGCTCAAGGCTCGAACTCTTCCCGCTCATTCTCACTCATGAATTTGTCTGGGAGGGTGATCTTCGATGGAAACAATTTTAATGATCGGATCTGCAACATATGAATGGTTACCCTCTACGAGGACAAGGAGTATGTCCTCGACTAGGAGCTGAAAGAAGTGAACATCGAGACTGCTACTCCCGAGGTGATTGCTGGTTTTGAGGCCCACGAGCGAGATGCTACGAAAGTCCATTGCATCATGCTCGCCACCATGACGGCAGAACTCCAAAAGTCCTACGAGGACTTCTACCCCTATAAGATGCATCAAGATTTGATGGATAGGTACCATCAAAGCGCGAGGCAGGATAGGTATGAGATCATCACTTCGATGATCACGACCAAGATGAGAGAAGGAGAGTCTGCCACTGCTCATCTCCAAAAGATGCAAAGATGTGACAACCCGAAAACTTCTATCTTGTACAATCATTCAATTCAATGAAAGTCAGACTTGTTTCTGCTATCTTTTAGCATTGTTAAGGGTCTGTTTAAGTGTTCTAAGCCTAGTACATTCAAGGATTTAGTGTTAGGAAGTATCTGCTAGAGTTCATTGTGCAGCATTCAAGCCAGAAAACTCCAAGTCTTGGAGTTTATGGTCGTAAACTCTTGGCTGGCCGTAAACTCCTTCGATATACATGATATTCCTTCATTTTTTTACCACTCCTCACACTTCCAACTCAAGAAACTTGATTTTCTCTCAACTATCATCAAGAGTTTTCATCTTGATCTTCAAATAAGTAAGTGTTTGTTCCATTTGTTTGTTGGTACCTTGCTTAATCTAGTGAAACCCTATGATTTCATCCATGATTTCATCTCTTTTGTGTAGATCTTCAAATCTTCATCACTTACACCAAGAACACATACTAGTTCTTGGACCGTGAACACCCCCTTCAACCTTCAACACGTAAGTAATCTTCCATATACTAGTTATCCTATACAAGCTCTTAACATACACCCTTGAAAAAAACCATTTTCCCAAGAACCATAAGAGTTTACGGCCATGAGAATCTCCCTTCGCCGTAAACCCTCCTCAAGATCTCCCTTGACCGTAAACTCCCATGGCCGTAAACCACCATGGCCGTAAACACCTTGGTCGTAAACACCAAGGCCGTGAACACACTTGTGTGGCCGTAAACCCCCTTAGTGCAATCACATGTGTTTGTAACACTTCATTCCAAGTGTTTCCTAGTCCCTAAGATTGTTCCCTAGCAAGATTAGTTGTTATATACACTAATTATCTCCATATATGTGTCATCATATGCTTAATAGGATCCGTTGGTGCTCGAGACTTCACTTGACACTTAGCATCATATTGTTGGAGATAGTGTCTAAGTCCATAACTATATTTGGTATGTACTTGACCGGAACCAGCATGGTCCATTTGGGTTGCACTTCACCCGAACAATTTACGGATAATCTTTTGAGAATAGTATAAGTTATGATTTATTAATATATTATAAGTTCTAATATATTAATATAAAATCATATTATTTAATTAGTGTTGATCTATAATTAATTTAGAATTAATTTAGAGATCAAAAGTATGACTAATTAAATATGGGCTCTTGTATTTATATAGTGTGGGCTAATGCTTATTTGGAATGGGCTAGGCTTGCATGGAAAGTCCATGGATACTCCATGGAGCTTTAACCCATGGATCTCATGGAAATGAAAAGACATGGGTATTAGGGTTTACATGGATGTAACCCTAATCCACCACACTATATAAAGGAGGCTTTGGTTCTTGAAATAACACTAGTTGATGTGTGTAAACCAAGAGGGCCAATTTCAAGAAGTTTGTGACTATTCTCTCAAGTTTCCAAGTTTGTGGTGATTTGTGACTTCCATTTGATGCATCCACATTATTGGTGCTAGGCTCTCAAACTCCAAGCAATCAACTACTACTACAAGGTAAGTAATTCTACTAGTTTTATATTATTCAAGTATCCCATGCCATGCTAGTTAGGATAAGAACCTTGGAAAAATAATTATTTGCATGTATCTTAGTCAAACATAGATCCAAGGTTTCTAGGGTTGCATGTACACCATAGGAGTGTTAGAATGCTCAAAACCCATCAGTGGTATCAGAGCCTGGTTTGTTTATTTGATACTTGATGCAAAAAAAAAAAAACATGGAAAATCGAAGTTTTGTTCAAAAGCTCGTATCAAAATTTCAAGTTTTGTATATGTACTTACGATTCTTGAAATTTTTGATATGAACACTCATAAACATATGAGTTTAGAAGATCATAGAAATTATGTGCTAATAATTGATTAGATTAATTCTTGATCTTTATGTGTTTTAATGGAGTCCATAACTAGTTCTTAAGTTATGGATAACCAAAAGTCACATTTACAAAATAACCATTAAAAGAACACATAGGTTACAAAAAATGAAGAGTCTTCATTTTTAATAACCATTAACTCATAAGTTATGAGAAATGAAAAGTTTTGAAAGTTTACAAAACTTGCCCTCAAGTTTTGGAACATGTAAAGTCATATTAAAAACTTTAGTTCCAACCCCTAGAATTTTAAAAGTTAAAATTCAACCCTTATACTTTATAATATTATAAGTTTAATAATATTTATATATGTATAAGATCAAGTCGTCTTACCGCTAGTACGCCTCATTCACGTAGCCGGTCTATAAGGGGGGTATAAGGTTGTTGCCTATAAAATGGCAAATTAATGGGTGTCCACTCTCACCCACCGCTTCCTTGATCGGTGGAGGGTCGTTAGCCGAACGGCTAGGACAAGGACTTATAAATTCTCATTAAAAGTATAATGATAATACTAAAGTAACTAAACTTTATTGAATTCCCAATCTTAGTTATTTTAGGAAAATGTGAATAAGGTGTTAATCCATGAAATTACACTTTACACTTTGTTTAAGTCGTTAGTGGAGCGTGTGTGGTTAACCGGCACACTAACTTGAACTTAACAAGGTAGGTAAAGGGTGACTTAATGTTTATCATAGTATCGATGGAGCGTGTGTGGTTAACCGGCACATCGATTGAGGGGTAATACATTAAGGGTACCAAGTAATTTGCATGGTTACTTCACACCTTGTTTTGTGATCCTCGGCATCCCAGTCACAAAACTTGAATGGGACACTCGAGATTGAAACATGCCATTGAAGAAAGTTCAATGAATCTCAAAGAATCTAGGAGTTTCTAAACCAATTAAAACCTAATTAAATATTTCGTTTTTCATTCAAATATCTTATAGCTTAGATTACGGCATCCCTCTTCTAAGTTATAAAATATTGTGTTGGGTCCTAGCCTTAATATTACATTTGGGTGTTTTGTTAAGGACTATCTCTATATCTAATCTAATCTATTCCCTCTTCTTTTCAGATGTCTTCCAATAACAATGCTTCTGGCTCAAACCCTACTAGCTCCTTCCAATGAATCTTTATGGGAGAGTCATCTTTCATGGGTCCAACTTTACAGATTGGATCAGAAACATCAGGATGGTCACTCGGTATGAGAACAAAGAATATGTTCTCGACAAGGAGCTGAAGGTACCCGAGCCAACTGCTACTCCTGAAGAGCTTGCTGAATATGAGGTACATGAAAGAGATGCTACAAAAGTGGCATGCATCATGATGGCCACCATGACAGCCGAGCTCTAAAAGTCCTATGAGGACTATTATCCTTTTGAGATGCACCAGGACTTGATGGACCGCTACCATCAAAGTGCTCGTCAAGAGCGATATGAAATAATCTCCTCCATGATAACAACCCGAATGAAGGATGGTGAACCCATCACGGGCCACATGCAGAAAATGCAAAGGTATGTGGACCGTTTACTGAAGCTGAATGTGAACTTCCCTGAGGAGTTAGCAATAGACATCATTTTGCACTCCTTGCCATCGTGTTATGATCAATTCCGCATGACATATCACATGAACAAGGAAGAAGTCACCCTCAGCAAACTTCAAGGACTCTTGAAGACCGCCGAAAGTGGTCTAAAGGGTAACTCGGTTGTTACTACTCCTACTCCTACTCCAACTGCGGCCAATGTCTTGGCAATCGGGCATGGGAAAGGGAAGAAGAGAAAGAACCCTTCTAAGGGTACCAAGGGTAAGACCCTTGAAGGCTCCTCTTCAAGCAAAACCAAGAAAGGTTTTGTCACTCCTTCTGCTAACCCTAATGAGGCTGAATGCTTCTATTGCCATGAAAAGTCGCACTGGAAGCGAAATTGCCCAAAGTACCAGCAAGATTTGAAGGATGGGAAAGTAAAACCCAACCATGCAGGTATATACACTATATTGTCTAATAACTCACCTCATCCTAAGTCTTGGGTCCTTGATACAAGTTGTGGTATTCACATATGTTGTGATTTGCAGGGACTAAAAAGAAGTGAGAATGTGGAGCAGGGATAGATAAACTTGATCATGGGAAACAGGAAAGCTTCACCTGTCACCAAGATAGGAGTTTATTCCTTAGTGCTAAATAGTGGGTTTACATTAGATTTGAATAAATGTTATTATTCGCCAGATATGGCAAGAAATGTTATTTCCTTTCATGCATTGTATAAACAAGGTTTTACCTTTTATTTTGATAATAATAATGGTAGTATTGATGCTTTCTTTAATAATGTTCTTTATTTTAAAGCATTACCTTGTGATGGCGTGTATGAAACTGTATATGTTGTAGATAATCTAGGAAATAATGTATTGTGTATTAACTCTTCCACTAGCTTAGATAAAGAATCCTTATGGCATTGTCGTCTTGGACATGTAAGCAAGAAACGCATAGGTCAATTCCAAAAGGATGGAGTCTTGGAGTCATTTGACCTAAAGTTAGATGATAGTTGTGAATCTTGTTTGCTTGGTAAAATGACAAAGTCACCTTTTACTGGCACTTGTGCTAGGGGTGAAGGTTTGTTGGACCTCATACACACAGATGTGTGTGGACCCTTCAGAACCGCCACAAGAGATGCTAATCGGTTCTATGTGACTTTTAATGATGATTTTAGTAGATATGGATATGTCTACCTAATCAAGCATAATTCAGAAACCTTTGAGAAATTCAAAGAGTTTAAGCAAGAAGTGGAGAATCAGTTGGGCAGGAACATTAAGATGCTTCGATCCGATCGTGGTGGTGAGTATCTTAGTAATGAGTTCCTTGACCATCTTAAGGAATGTAGGATTGTCTCACAATTGACACCTCCTAGGACACCACAGTTGAATGGTGTAGCTGAGAGGCGCAATCGGACCTTGTTGGACATGGTTCATTCCATGATGAGTCGAGCTTCGCTACCAATCTCATTTTGGGGGTATGCCTTAGAGAGTGTCGCCCATATCCTTAATCTAGTCCCTACAAAGAAGGTTGCCAAAACACCTCACGAGTTGTGGACTGGAAAAGTTCCCAATCTAGACCACATCAAGATTTGGGGTTGCGAGGCTTTCGTGAGACGCGAGACTCACGATAAGCTCGAACCCCGAAGCGAAAGGTGTATTTTCATCGGCTACCCATAGAAATCCTTTGGTTACATCTTCTACAGACCCAGTGATAATGTGGTCTTTGTAGCAAGAAGAGGATTCTTTCGAGAGAGAGAATTCATGAGCCAAGGAGACAGTGGGAGGCAAATTGACCTTGAGGAAATTCAAGAGTCAAGTGGTGAAGGAACCTCAAACCCTAGCCCTCAACCTGAGGAGGAAACTCCTGTTGAGCCGACTGAAGAATCTATACCTCTGAGGCGTTCCACCAGAGTTAGGAATACACCTGAGCATTATTATGGTTTTCATATTACTGCAGATGGTGAGACACTTATCAGTGATAACACACTGGTAAATCTGGATGAGCCTAATAGCTACACGGAAGCCATGGCAGGCCCTGAGGCTGCTAAATGGAAAGAGGCTATGGATAGCGAGATACAGTCCATGTATGACAATCAAGTTTGGAACTTGGTTGACGATGTACCTGATCGTAAGATAGTTGGGTGCAAATGGATCTTCAAGAAGAAGACCGACATGGATGGTAATGTACACACTTATAAGGCACGACTGGTTGCAAAAGGTTATTCTCAAACTCCGGGAGTTGATTATGATGAGACCTTTTCACCAGTGGCCAAGATTAAGTCTATTAGGGTTCTGTTAGCCATTGCTGCATTTCATGATTATGAAATATGGCAAATGGATGTCAAAACCGCTTTCCTTAATGGAATGTTGGCTGAAGATGTTTACAGGGTTCAGCCAGAGGGTTTTGTCAGTACAGAGTACCCCAGTAGAGTGTGTAAGCTCGAGAAATCCATTTTTGGATTAAAACAGGCACCTCACAGATGGAATCTTTGCTTTGATGAGAAAGTCAAAGAATTTGGCTTTTCAAGGAGTGAAGATGAATCTTGTGTCTATATCAAGGCTAGTGGGAGTATAGTCAGTTTTTTGGTACTGTATGTGGATGACATACTACTCATAGGAAATGACATCCCAACCCTGCATGAAGTAAAGTCCTGGCTTGGGAAGTGTTTCGCTATGAAGGACCTTGGAGAAGCTGCCTATATCCTAGGGATAAGGATTTTGAGAAACAGGAGTAAAAGACTAATTGGACTTAGTCAAAGCACCTGTGTGGACAAAGTGTTGAAAAGGTTCAACATGCATAACTCCAAGAAAGGAGAGTTACCCATCCAGAGTAACGCCAGATTGAGTAAGACACAAAGCCCTAGTACTGAGGCTGAGATAGCATAAATGAGTCGAATACCTTATGCTTCAGCTGTAGGATCGATCATGTATGCTATGACGTGTACTCGACCTGATGTAGCCTTTGCTTTGAGCATGGTTAGCAGGTATCAGGGGAACCCTGGCAAGGCACACTGGACTGCGGTAAAGAATATCCTCAAGTACCTACGGAGGACTAAGGACTGGGTCCTTACCCTCGGTGGCAGTGAGGACTTGAGAGTTGTAGGGTACAGTGATGCTAGCTTTCAGACTGACAGGGACAATTTCCGCTCTCAGTCGGGCTGGGTCTTTACTCTAAACGGAGGGGCAATTACTTGGAAAAGTTCCAAGCAGGAGACAGTGGATGATTCCACTTGTGAATCAGAGTATATAGCAGCAAGCGAGGCAGCAAAGCAGGCTATATGGCTAAAGAACTTCATCGGAGACCTTGGAGTTGTACCAGCTATAAAGGAGCCAATGGAGATTTTCTGTGACAGCAATAGTGCGGTTGCCTTAGCCAAGGAACCAAGAGATCATGGGAGATCCAGACACATTGACAGAAAATATCACTTCATCAGACATCGAATAGAAGAAGGAATCCTCGTGGCAAAGAGGGTATCATCGGATGAGAACCCAGCAGATCCCCTCACGAAGGGACTGACTCGGGCTAAGCATCTCCAGCATGCTCGGAGCATAGGGCTGAAGGATGATATTAGTTTTAGTAGTTAGATAATCTTAAAATTTGTAAAATGTAATTGACATTTGATGATAAATAAAAGCTGTTATTTATGAGTAAAGTGTTGCTATCTCTTGTCAATCGTTTACTATTATTTCTTTTTGCATGTGTTGACTTCCAGAATAATTATGTTATGGTTTATATCATATTATTCAAACTCTCCACAGTCGGTCATATGTTGGAAGTAGATATGAATCAAGACTGTCATGGGTTGGCTTGTAGAGGTCTAAGATGTTAGACAAAGCGGGGCTACAGCACTCATGAGTGCTCATAAGTTCTGAGTATTAGATTCAACCCACGCTCACTTGTATCACTTCATGGAATTTATCTCGAGTGATCGTGAGATGGTAATATCATATAAGTCTTCAAACCTAGAGATATGATTTGTTGCCAATGAGTTGGTTATGCATTGATTGCACGAAAACGCATTGGTAACTCGATGTTATAAACCGTGCTTTTGTGTGTAATTCAACAAGTAGTAGAGCAAACATATGAGTCGAAGTTTATCTGTTCCTTCTAGAATTAGAAGCGATATCTGGGGCCCTCGATGATTTTGTTTTGACCTATGTACCGGGCCCGGTCAGAACTAAATTGATGTGTTCAGTTAAGTTCTATGTCAAACAAATCGGAAATCGGGAAACAAATGCTGGACAATAAGCAAGACCATGTTCCATGTATTTGTCCGGCTGATATCTAGAACAGAGGATTATATGATCACTTATCAAAAAAGGCGCTTCATAGTTCAACAGAGTTTTAAGAGCTACGATTGCTGATCGGTTCCTGAAGTCATACTTGCAACTATAGTTATTAGACTTATCCAAGTGGGAGACTGTTGGAGATAGTGTCTAAGTCCATAACTATATTTGGTATGTACTTGACCCGACCCGGCATGGTCCATTTGGGTTGCACTTCACCCGAACAATTTACGGATAATCTTTTGAGAATAGTATAAGTTATGATTTATTAATATATTATAAGTTCTAATATATTAATATAAAATCATATTATTTAATTAGTGTTGATCTATAATTAATTTAGAATTAATTTAGAGATCAAAAGTATGACTAATTAAATATGGGCTCTTGCATTTATATAGTGTGGGCTAATGCTTATTTGGAATGGGCTAGGCTTGCATGGAAAGTCCATGGATACTCCATGGAGCTTTAACCCATGGATCTCATGGAAATGAAAAGACATGGGTATTAGGGTTTACATGGATGTAACCCTAATCCACCAAACTATATAAAGGAGGCTTTGGTTCTTGAAATAACACTAGTTGATGTGTGTAAACCAAGAGGGCCGATTTCAAGAAGTTTGTGACTATTCTCTCAAGTTTCCAAGTTTGTGGTGATTTGTGACTTCCATTTGAGGCATCCACATTATTGGTGCTAGGCTCTCAAACTCCAAGCCATCAACTACTACTACAAGGTAAGTAATTCTACTAGTTTTATTTGATTCAAGTATCCCATGCAAAGCTAGTTAGGATAAGAACATTGGAAAAATAATTATTTGCATGTATCTTAGTCAAGCATAGATCCAAGGTTTCTAGGGTTGCATGTACACCATAGGAGTGTTAGAATGCTCAAAACCCATCACATATATCGATCTTACATTTGAATCACTCACTACAGGTGAGTTCATACACCCGTATTTTCATAGTTTTTACTGTTTTTAAGGGGGGAATACAAGTCTAACACAAGGATTATGTGTTATAAACAAATGGTTTCAAATATCTTATCAAAATGGATTTCAGCTATCATCAAATCAAATATTTTTCAATGATTGTATCAAATGACATCAAGTCACCAAAATGTATTTCAAATTATTAAACTTCTTTTAAATGTTTTTATAAACTTATATTTCTTCCAGAAATCATATTTGTCTATATATATATATATATATATATATATATATATATATATATATATATAAATAAGATTTAAAAGGCTTAGGACTGATAAACCACTTTGGTTCCTTTTCCATGTTTGGATGTGGGATTATAAGTATCAGTTATTTGTTTGAGTGTCATTTAAATTTTACTTAAAAAAATTTGTATATGTCTACAAGTATAAAAGTTAGTTCATTAAGTTCAATTACCCTTTGTAACATGTTGAGCAAGGGGTTGCATTCATGAATACTCGGTATCAATTCAGAAAGTACATATAAATTATAATAGGTATAATTTATAACTCACATAACATTAATTCATAATTCAAGTATACTAAAGTTCATTGTTTTACAAAAACAAAGGTTTGATTCAAAACTAATTCAAGAACATATTGTCAATCATTTATTTCAGAATGATTGGGTTTTCATAACTATTATACATGTAACGTTCATATCTTTTTATGAGTCATTTGATACAGGTTGTTTAATTCTTTAAAACAGTATAGTTAAAGTCCTTACATTATAACCAGAATCTCCAGCTGGGGATCGAAACAATGTGTGTATAGATCTATATTGGGATTGACAACCCCACACTCAGACTGCTAGCTACAGTCAGGCATACACGCCTATGAGTGACAGTTTTTATCAATAGATTTCAACGCATTCACAGCGTTGGGTCAGTCCATCTAGTCAGTATGGTTATAATATCTCATATAAAAGATATTAACAATACATTAGTGTATAATTAACTAAACATAAGTACATTTTCAAAGTACTAGTTTACAAGATCAATTATAATATTAAATTACAGTTTACAATAACAGTTGATGAAACCAGGCACACTCTTAGTTACAAGTTTACAAAAGGAATACAAATACAGAATATCCGTTTACAAACAGAACAATTTTATGTAATTAAAACTACTTTTCATATATAGTTGAATATATAGGATTTTTTGGAACAGTTTACATATTCAAGAAACAGAAAATATTCATTCAAACATAAATACTTACGCAATCACTCAACTTTATGTTGATACTCTCTTTTCAAACTACTTGTATTCTCAGGGAACCAGCAGATAGGTACTCCCCGAGCTTTTGAGAGGATGGAGCTATTTGTGTCTTGTCTTCTTTTGTATAACTACTTGGTTTTAGTAAAAAATAATGAAACACATGTAAATACTTATACTTTTTAAATACAGTGGTTTTTTGTACTCTGATTACTATAATGCATGTGTTGTGATACTACAAATGAAGTCATCCACCCCCGGACATTTCTGCCGTCTGGTTTGGGGGTGTGACAAAAGATATGTTGACCGCCTGCAGAAGTTAAATGTGGACTTCAATGAGGAGCTGGCGGTTGACATAAATCTTCACTCCTTACCTCCTTGCTATAACCAGTTCCGCATGACCTACCACATGAACAAAGAGGAGGTCACGTTGAGCAAGCTTCAAGGGTTGTTGAGGACTGCTGAGAGCAACCTCAAGGATAAATCTGTTGCATCAACTCCTACTACTGCCCCCGTCTTGGCTATTGGGCAGGGGAAGGGTAAGAAGAGGAAGGCTCCTTCCAAGAGCCACCATAAGGGAAGTCCCATGATGGCTCCTCTTCAAGTGGAACCAAGGCTGGTCCTGACGCACCCACCTCCAACCCGAAGGATGCAGAGTGCTACTACTGCCATGAAAAGGGGCATTGGAAACGAAGTTGCCCGAAGTACTTGCAAGATATCAAGGATGGGAAGATCAAGCCGTCCTTTGCAGGTATTTACACTATTCAATCTAACAACTCATTGCATGCTATTTCATGGGTACTTGATACAATATGTGGTTTTCACATTTGTTCTGATTTGCAGGGCCTAAGAAGAAATAGGGATGTGAAGCATGGGAAGATAAACTTGATCATGGGGAACAGAAGATCGTTGTTTGTCACCAAGATTGGAGTTTACACTTTAGTGCTTAATAGTGGGTTAGCACTAGAATTGAAAATTTGTTGCTATTCGCCAGAAATGGCAAGAAACATCATTTCTTTTCATGGTTTATATAAATAAGGATTTAGATTTTCGTTTAATAATGAAAAAGGTTCTATTAATGGTTTTCTTAATGGTGGTTTCTATTTCAAAGAATTTACTTGTGATGGAATATATGTAACTGAGATGGTTGTAGACAATTTAGGAAATCATGTGTTATGTATCGATTCTTCCAATAGTTTGGATAAATCATGCTTGTGGCATTGTCGCCTTAGACATGTCAACAAGAAACGCATAGCCAAACTCCAAAAGGATAGAGTCTTGGAGTCATTCAACTTTAGGGACGATGACGTGTTTATTGGATCTCATACACACCGATGTGTGTGGGCCCTTTAGATCCACCACAAGGGATGCGAGCCATTTCTATGTGACTTTCACCGATGATTATAGCAGATATGGGTATATCTACTTAATCTAGAACAAGTCAGAAACCTTTAAAAAGTTGAAAGAGTTTAAGCATGAAGTGGAGAATCAGTTGGACAGGAAAATCAAGATGCTTCGATCCGATCGACGTGGAGAGTACCTTAGTATTGAATTCCCCAACTATCTCAAGGAATATGGAATCGTTTTGCAATTGATGCCGCCTAGGACATCACAGTTGAATGGTGTGGCTAAGAGGCATAATCGAACATTGCTAGACATGGTTCGTTCCATGATGGTTCGTGCTTCGCTACCTATCTCATTATGGGGGTATGCCTTAGAGACTGCCACCCATATCCTTAACTTAGGCCCTACAAGGGAGGTTGCCAAAACACATCACGAGATGTGGACGGGGAGAACTCCCTCGTTGGCACATATCAAGGTTTGGGGTTACGAGGCTTTTGAAAGACGAGAGACTCACGACAAGTTGGAACCTCGTAGTGAGTGGTGTATTTTCATCGGCTACCCGTAGAAGTCCTTTGATTATCTCTTCTATCGACCGAGTGACAATGTTGTAATCGTTGCGAGGAGAGGGGTTTTCCGAAAGCGAAAACTCATAAGCCAAGGAGACAGTGGGAGGCAAATTGATCTTGAAGAGCTTCAAGAATCGAACGATGAAGGAACCTCTGACACTGACACTCAACTTCAGGAGGAAACTCGTGTTGAACCGATTGACGAGTCATTACCTCTTAGATGTGCTGAAAGGGTTAGTGTTTCACCTGTGTTTTATGGCTTTCATATAACAAGTGAGGGTGATACATTTATTATTGACAGTACACTAATAAATTTGGATGAACCTAACAGCTACAAGGAAGCCATGGCAGGCCCAGAGTCTGCGAAATGGAAAGAGGCTATGGACAGCGAGATTCAGTCCATGTATGACAACCAAGCTTGGAATTTGGTTGACAATGTGCCAGGTCGTAAGACGGTCGGATGCAAGTGGATTTTCAAGAAGAAGACCAACATGGATGGGAAATTACACACTTATAAGACGCGATTGGTTGCGAAGGGCTTTACTCAAACTCCCGGTGTTGACTATGATGAGACCTTCTCACCGGTTGCGAAGATAATGTCTATTAGGGTGATGCTAGCCATTGCTGCATTTCATGACTATGGGATATGGCAGATGGAAGTCAAAACCGCTTTCCTTAATGGGAAGTTGGCTGAGGATGTTTACATGAGTCATCCAAAGGATTTTGTCGATGCGAAGCATCCTAATAGAGTGTGAAAACTTGAGAAATCCATTTAAGAATTGAAACAAGCGTCTCGCAGATGGAATCTTTGGTTCGACGAGAAAGTCAAAAAGTTTGGCTTCCTGCGAAGCGAGGATGACTCATGTGTATATGTCAAAGCCAGTGGGAGTATAGGTAGCTTCCTCGTATTGTATGTCGATGACATACTACTCATAGGAAACGACATCCCGACCCTACAGGAGGTTAAGTCCTGGCTTGGGAAGTGCTTCGCTATGAAGGACCTCGGAGAGGCTGCCTATATTTTGGGAATAGGATAGTGAGAAACAGGAGAAAAAGACTAATAGGACTTAGTCAGAATACTTACTTGGACAAGGTACTAAAGCATTTTAGTATGGATAATTCCAAAAAAGGGGAGTTACCGATCCAAAGCAATACCAAGTTGAGTAAGACCCAAAGTCCGAGTACTGAGGCTGAGATAGCAGAAATGTCTCGAGTACCTTACGCTTCCGGAATTGGGTTGATCATGTATTATATGACTTGTTCTCGCCCTGATGTGGCCTTCCCTTTGAGCATGGTAAACAGATATCAAGGGAACCCTGGTAGAGCACATTGGACCGCAGTCAAGAATATTCTTAAGTACCTTCGGAGGACCAAAGAATGGTTTCTAGTCCTCGGTGGGAGTGATGACTTAAGGGTGCGAGGGTACAACGACGCTAATTTTCAAACAGACCGAGATAATTATCGATCTTAGTAAAGATGGGTCTTTACCGTAAATAGAGGAGCAGTAACTTGGAAAAGTTCCAAGCAAGAGACTGTAGCTGATTTAACGTGCTAATCAGAGTACATTGTAGCGAGCGAAGCGTCAAAGGAGGCTATATGGTTGAGGAACTTCATCGGAGACCTTGGAGTTGTTCCAGCCGTAAAGGAGCCTATGGAAATTTTCTGTGATTACGAAGGTGTAGTTGCCTTGACCAAGGAACCGAGGGATCATGGCGGATCCCGACATATCGACAAGAAATATCACTTTATTAGAGATCGGGTGGAAGAGGGACTCCTCGTAGTGAAGAGGGTATCGTCAGAAGATAACCCAGCAGATCCCCTTACGAATGGACTGAGTAGGGTTAAGTACTTGCAGCATGCTAGGAGCATTGGGCTGAAGGACGTTATTAGTTTAGATTAGATAGTTGTCGAAACGTGTAATAGATAAATTGTATTTAACATTTGATGAATAAATAAAGGTGTATAATTTATAAGTAAAGTTATTGTCTTGTGCTAATTATTTACCTATTGTTTCAATTTGCATGTTTTTACTTCCTGAATAATAAGATTATTCAAACAGTCCACAGTCGCTTATACTTTGGAAGTAGGTATGAAAGAACACTGTCATGAATTGGTTTGTAGATTGTCTAAAGTGTATTAGACATAGTAAAGGTTTGCTGCAACATTCATGAGTGCTTATGAATAAGATTTGAGCATTGGATTAAACCCACGCTTACTGGCATCACTTCATGGAATTTATCACAAGTGATCGCAAGACGATAATATCATATAGTCTTTAAACGTAGATATATGATTTATTGTTTGCAAGTCGGTTGTGCATTGATAATGTGTAAACGCATCAGTAACTTAATGTTATAAAATGCATTGTTGTGCATCATTTGATGAGTGAATGGTAAATACATATAAGTTGAAGTTTATCTGTTCCTTTTATCCTAAGAGGGTAAAAGCGATATCTCGGCCCCTCGATGATTTGATTTGACTTATGCGTCGGGCCCGGTCAGGACTAAATTGATGTGTTCAATTAAGTGATGGGTTTTGAGCATCCTAACACTCCTATGGTGTTCATGCAACCCTAGAAACCTTGGATCTATGTTTTACTATGAATACATGTAACTTTGCTTTTCCAAGGATCATAACCTATCAAGCATGGCATGGGGAACATTAAACATAAAAGCTAGAAGAATTACATACCTTTTTAATAGTGAGTTGATTCCTTGGAGTTTGAGAGTCAAGCACCAATAATGTGGATGCCTCAAATGGAAATCACAAATCACCACAAACTTGGAAAAACTTATGAGAGTGTATGTTTGCTTTCTTGAAATCGGCCACCTCTCTTTCACACACAACTAGCACCATTTCAAGCATCATAAGCTCCTTTATATAGTGTGAAGGATTAAGGTTACATCCATGTAAACCGTAATACCCATGACTCTTCCATTCCAAGGATCCATGGGTTAAAAGCTCCATGGACTATCCATGGACTCCCATGCATGCCAAGCCCATTCCAAATGAGTATTAGCCCACACTTATATAAATACAAGAGCCCATATTTAATTAGTCACCTTTTTGATCACCAAATTAATTCTAGATTAATTTATGATCAATACTGATTTAATAATATGATTTCATATTAATATATTATAACTTATAATATATTAACAAATCATAAACATAAAATTCTCAAAGGTTTAACCATACAAATAGTTCGGGTGAAGTGCAACCTAAATGGACCATGTCGGGTCGGGTCAAGTATATACCAAATAAAGTTATGGACTTAGACACCTTATCCAACAGTCGCCAACTTGGATAAGTCTAATAACTATATTTGCCTATATTACTTCAGGAACCAACCGCCAATCATAGCTCTTAAGACTCTGTTGAACTATGAAGCGCCATTTTAGATAAGTGATCATATAATCCTCTGTTCTCAAGCTATCAGCCGGACAAATACATGGAACAACGTCGTACTTATTGTCCAGCAGTTTGTTTCCTGACTTTCCGATTTGTTTGACATAGAACTAAATTGAACACATCAATTAGGTTCTGACCGGGCCCGGTACATAGGTCAAAACAAAGTAATTGAGGGGCCCAAACATCTCTTCTAATCCTCCAAGGACTAGAAGGAACATATAAACTTCGACTCATATACTTGTTTCTACTACTTGTTGAATTATACACAAAGGCACGTTTTATAACATCAAGTTACTGATGCGTTTTCGTGCAATCAATGCACAACCAACTCATAGGCAACAACCCATATCTCTAGGTTTGAAGACTTATATGATATTACCGTCTCACGATCACTAGAGATAAATTCCATGAAGTGATGCAAGTGACCATGGGTTTATTACAATACTCAGAACTTATGAGCACTCATGAATGTTGTAGAAACCATTCCTAAGGCTAAACACCTTCAGACATCTACAAGCCCAATTCATGACAGTCTTAATTCATACCTACTTTCGACGTATGACTGACTGTGGAAGTTTGAATAAAGTGATTTATTCTGGAAGTCAAAACATGCAAAGCTGAAACAATAGTAAATAATTGAGAAAAGACAGTAACCCCTTACTCATAAATAAACACACCTTTTATTCATCATCAACTGTCGATTAAATTTATAAGTTACAGAAATAGCTATCTAATCTGTAAAACTAATATCATCCTTCAGCCCGATGCGCCTCGCATGCTGTAAATGCCTAACCCTCGTCAGTCCCTTCGTGAGGGGATCTGCAGGATTCTCTTCTGATGATACCTTCTTTGCCACGAGGAGTCCTTCTTCTATCTTATGTCTTATGAAGTGATATTTTCTGTCAATGTGTTTGGATCTGCCATGATCTCCTGGTTCCTTGGCTAAGGAAACCGCACTATTGCTGTCACAGAAAATCTCCATAGGCTCCTTAATAGCTGGTACAACTCCAAGGTCTCCGATGAAGTTCTTCAACCATATTGCCTCCTTTTCCGCTTCACTCGCTGCTATGTACTCTGATACCGTCTCCTGCTTGGAACTCTTCCAAGTGACTGCCCCTCCATTTAGAGTAAAGACCCAGCCAGACTGAGAGCGGAAGTTATCCTTATCAGTCTGAAAGCTAGCATCATTATACCCTACTACTCTCAAGTCATCACTCCCACCAAGGGTAAGGATCCAATCCTTAGTCCTCCGCAGGTAATTGAGAATATTCTTTACCGCAGTCCAATGAGCCTTGCCAGGGTTCTCCTGATATCTGCTGGCCATGCTCAAAGCGAAGGCCACATCAGGGCGGGTACAAGTCATGGCATACATGATCGAGCCAACAGCAGAAGCATAACATAATCGACTCATCTCAGGTATCTCAGTCTCTGTACTCGGGCTCTGAGCCTTGCTCATTTTGGCATTGCTTTGGATCAGTAATTCTCCTTTGTTGGAATTCTGCATGTTAACCTTTTCAACACCTTATCCAAGTAGGTACTCTGACTAAGTCCAATTAGTCTTTTACTCCTCTCTCTTAATATCCTTATCCCTAGGATGTAGGCAGCCTCTCCAATGTCCTTCATAGCAAAACACTTCCCAAGCCAGTACTTCACCTCCTGCAAAGTTGGGATGTCGTTTCCTATGAGCAGTATGTCATCCACATACAGCGCCAAGAAGCTAACTATGCTCCCACTAGCTCTGCCATATACATAGGACTCATCTTCACTTCTCGAAAAGCCAAACTCTTTGACTTTCTCACCGAAACAAAGATTCCATCTGCGAGGTGATTGTTTTAATCCATAAATGGATTTCTCAAGCTTACATACTCTATTAGGGTGCTATGTACTGACAAAACCCTCTGGCTGACTCATGTAAACATCCTCAGCCAATTTCCCATTAAGGAAAGCGGTTTTGACATCTATTTGCCATATTTCATAGTCATGAAATGCAGCAATGGCGAACATAACCCTAATAGATTTAATCTTTGCTACCGGTGAAAAGGTCTCATCATAATCAACTCCCGGAGTTTGAGGAAAGCCCTTTGCAACCAGTCGCCCCTTATACGTGTGTACATTACCATCCATGTCGGTCTTCTTCTTGAACATCCATTTGCACCCGACTGTCTTGCGACCTGGTACATTGTCAACCAAGTTCCAAACTTGATTGTCATACATTGACTGTATCTCGATGTCCATAGCCTCTCTCCATTTTGCAGGCTCAGGGCCTGCCATGGCTTCCGTGTAGCTGTTAGGTTCATCCAGATTTACCAGTGTACTATCACGGATAAGAGTATCACCTTCCTAACTCTCGTGGAACGCCTCAAAGGTACAGACTCGTCAGTTGGATCAACAGGAGTTTCCTCCTCAGGTTGATTGCTAGGGTTTGAGGTTCCTTCACCACTTGACTCTTGAATTTCTTCAAGATCAATTTTCCTCCCACTGTTTCCTTGGCTTATGAGCTCTCTCTCACGAAAGATTCCTCTCCTTGCTACAAAGACCACATTATCACTTGGTTTGTAGAAGAGATAACCAAACGATCTATGTGGGTAGCCGATGAAAATACACCTCTCGCTTCGAGGTTCGAGCTTATCGTGAGTCTCGCGCCTCACAAAAGCCTCGCAACCCCAAATCTTGATGTGGTCCAAGTTGGGAACTTTCCCAGTCCACATCTCATGAGGTGTTTTGGCAACCTTATTTTTAGGGACTAGATTAAGGATATGGGCGGCAGTCTCTAAGGCATACCCCCAAAAAGAGATTGGTAGCAAAGCTCGACTCATCATGGAGCGAACCAAGTCCAACAAGGTTCGATTACGCCTCTCAGCTACACCATTCAGCTGTGGTGTCCTGGGAGGTGTCAATTGTCAGAAAATCCGACACTCCTTAAGATAGTCGAGGAACTCTGTACTAAGATACTCACCACCTCGATCGAATCGAAGTATCTTAATGTTCCTGCCCAATTGATTTTCTACTTCCTGTTTAAACTCTTTAAACCTTTCAAAAGTCTCAGACTTATGCTTGATTAAGTACACATAACCATATCTACTATAATCATCAGTAAAAGTCAGATAATAGCGATTAGCATCCCTTCTGGCGGTTTTGAAGGGTCCACATACATCAGTATGTATAAGGTCCAACAAACCCTCACCCCTTTCACAAGTACCAGTGAAGGGTGATTTTGTCATTTTCCCAAGAAAACAAGATTCACAATTATCATCTGACTTTAGGTCAAATGATTCCAAGACTCCATCCTTCTGGAGTTGGCCTATGCATTTCTTGCTTACATGTCGAAGACAACAATGCCACAATGATGCTTTATTCAAGCTAGTAGAAGAATCAATACACAACACATTATTTCCTAGGTTATCTACAACTGACATAGTTTCATACACACCATCACAAGGTAATGCTTTAAAATAAAGAACATTATTAAAGAAATCATTAATACTACCAACTTCATTATCAAAAGAAAAGGTAAAACCTTGTTTGTACAAACCATGAAAAGAAATAATATTCCTCGCCATTTCAGATGAGTAAACACATTTATTCAAATCTAAATTTAACCCACTATCTAGCAACAAAGTATAAACTTCAATCTTGGTAACAGGTGAAACCTTCCTATTCCCCATGATTAAGTTTATCTTCCCGTGCTCCACATCCTCACTTCTTCTTAGGCCCTGCACATCAGAACGTATGTGAATACCACGACCTGTATCAAGGACCCAAGAGTTAAAATATGGTGAGTTATTAGACAATATAGTGTAAATACCTGCATGGGATGGTTTCACTTTCCCATCCTTGAGATCCTGCAAGTACTTTGGGCAGTTTCGCTTCCAGTGCCCCTTATTCTGGCAATAGAAGCAATCAACATCCTTAGGGATGGCAGAAGGAGTAGCAGAACCACCTTTGGTTCCACTTGAAGAGAAGCCATCAATAGACTTTCCCTTGGTACCCTCCTAAGGGTGCTTCCTCTTCTTCCCTTTGCCTTGCCCGATAGCCAAAAAACGGGTTGATGTAGGACTAGGAGTAACAACCGAATTACCTTTAAGACCACTTTCGGCGGTCTTCAGAAGTCCTTGAAGCTTACTGAGTGTGACTTCCTCCTTGTTCATGTGGTATGTAATATGGAATTGATCATAACACGGGGGTAAGGAGTGTAGAATGATATCAATTTCCAACTCGTCTGGGAAGTTCACATTCAGTTTCAGCAAACGGTCCACATACCTTTGCATTTTCTGCATGTGGCCCATGATGGGTTCACCGTCCTTCATACGGGTTGTTATCATGGAGGAGATTATTTTATAACGCTCTTGACGAGCACTCTGATGGTACCTTTCCATCAAGTCCTGGTGCATCTCAAAAGGGTAATAGTCCTCATATGACTTTTGGAGCTCGACTGTCATCGTGACCATCATGATGCATGCCACTTTGGTGGCATCTCTCCTAGGTGTCCTATATTCAGCGATCTCCTCAGGAGTAGCAGTAGTCTCATCAAGTTCCTTGAGCTCCTTGTCGAGGACATATTCCTTTTCCTCGTACCGAGTGACCATCCTGATGTTCTGGATCCAATCCATAAAGTTGGAGCCATCGAAGATGACTCTCCCGCAAAGGTTCATGAGAGAGAGAGTCGGTAGGGTTAGAACCCGAAGCGTTGTTGGAAGACATCTGAAAAGAAGAAAGACAAGTTTAGATTAGATATATAGAGTCCTTAATAAGACACCTAAATGTAATATTAAGGCTACAACCCAACACAATATATTATAACTTACAAGAGGGATGCCGTAATATAAGCTATAACATATTTAAAGGTAGGTGAATGAAGATTCACCAATTTCCACCATGAAAACGAAATAAATTATTAGTTTTAATTGGTTTTAAAATTCCTAGACTCTTTTGAGATTCATTGAAATTTTCAATGGCATGTTTCAATCTCGATTGTGCCCTTCAGGTTTTGTGACTGGGATGCCGAGGATCACAAAACAAGGTGTGAATAACCATGCAAATTCACGTGGTACTCTTAATATTATCACCTAATAAATGTGTCGGTTAACCACACGCGCTCCACCGATCTATGATAAACTTTAAGTCACCCTTTGTTATCCTTACTAGTCCAAGTTAGTATGTCGGTTAACCACACACGATCCACCAACGACTTGGTAAGGTACAAAGTGTGAATTTCATGGGTTAGTACCATTTTCACATTTTCCTAAAGTAACTAAGATTGGGAATTTATAAAAACATTTAGTTACTTTATAATAATCATTATACTTTTAATGAGAATTTCAAATCATTGTCATACCCATTCGTCTAACGACCCTCCACCGATCAAGGAAGCGGTGGGTGAGAATGGACACCCATTAAGCTGCCATTTTATAGGCAACAACCTTATCCCCCCCCCCCTTATAGACCGACTTCGTGAATGAGGCCTACTAACGGTAAAACGACTTGATCTTATACATATATATAAATATTAACCATTAATCTTATAATAGTATAAGGGTTGGATTTTAACCTTTTTAAAAAAAGTAAGGGTTGGAATTAAAGTGTGTGTGACTTTACAAATGCCAAACTTGAGGGCAAGTTTTGAAACTATTCAAAACTTTCCATTTCATAACTTATGAGTTAATGGTTCATAAAAGTGACGACTCTTCATTTTTATGTAACTTATGTGTTTTAAATATACATTAAAGAAAGTGACCTTTGGAAATCCATAACTTGAGGACAAATTATGGATTCCATTAAAACACATAATTGATCAAGAATAAATCCTTAAACAATTTAGCAAGTAATTCCTATGATCTAACAATAACTTATAAGAACATGAATATCATATGAAAACTTCAAGAATCATATGGACACATATAAACATGGAATTTTGATATAAGCCATTGTAAATGGATTAGCACAACCATTACACCATCTACTCGTCGAGTGCAGTAATCCACTCGACGAGTAGGATGAATTTGTGCTTGGACTCGTCGAGTCCCCCAATGGACTCGGCGAGTCCACTGTTCAGACAACTCAATGTTTCGATTTTTTCACAGTTTGCATCAAGTATTCAAGAAAACAATCCTAGGCTCTGATACCACTGATGGCTTTTGAGCATCCTAACACTCCTATGGTGTTCATGCAACCTTAGAAACCTTGGATCTATGTTTTACTATGAATACATGTAACTTTCTTTTTTCAAGGTTCATAACCTATCAAGCATGGCATGGGGAACATTAAACATAAAAGCTAGAAGAATTACATACCTTTTTAATAGTGAGTTGATTCCTTGGAGTTTGAGAGCCAAGCACCAATAATGTGGATGCCTCAAATGGAAATCACAAATCTCCACAAACTTGGAAACACTTATGAGAGTGTATGTTTGCTTTCTTGAAATCGGCCACCTCTCTTTCACACACAACTAGCACCATTTCAAGCATCATAAGCTCCTTTATATAGTGTGGAGGATTAAGGTTACATCCATGTAAACCCTAATACCCATGACTCTTCCTTTCCAATAATCCATGGGTTAAAAGCTCCATGGACTATCCATGGACTCCCATGCATGCCAAGCCTATTCCAAATGAGTATTAGCCCACACATATATAAATACAAGAGCCCATATTTAATTAGTCACCTTTTTGATCACCAAATTAATTCTAGATTAATTTATGATCAATACTGATTAAATAATATGATTTCATATTAATATATTATAACATATAATATATTAACAAATCATAAACATACAATTCTCAAAGGTTTAACCATACAAATAGTTCGGGTGAAGTGCAACCCAAATGGACCATGCCGGGTCGGGTCAAGTATATACCAAATAAAGTTATGGACTAAGACACCTTATCCAACATTAAGTTCTATGTCAGACAAATCAGAGATCGAGAAACAAACTACTGGACAATAAGTATGACTATGTTCCATGTAATTGTCCGCACGGTATCTAGAACAGAGGAATGTACGATCCCTTATCTATAGGACAGGTTATTAATAAGACCAAGAGTTTTGAGAACTGCGATTGCTGATTGGATCCTGAAGTCGTACTTGCATTTATAGTTATTAGACTTATCCGAGTGGGAGACTATTGGATTAGTGTCTAATTCCATAACTATATTTGGTATGTACTTTGACCCGGTTGTAGCATGGTCCTTTTAGGTTGCCTTCACCAAAGCAACTTGACTGGATGAATAATAGAGAAAGAGGATATTATGGTTTATTAATATATTATAAGAATAATATATTAAAATAGAAATCATATTTTATTTAATTAACATTGGTCAAGAATTAATTGAGAATTAATTTTGTGGTCAAAAGAGGTTAATTGAATTAAGGGGATTGAACTTGTAATTATGTGATAGTTGCAAAGTTGGGTAAGGAAACCCTAGAGTATAGGGTGCACGAATTCTAAGGATAAAGCCTTATTAATTTGTCCAAAAGAGGGATTCTAGAATTTTCTTTGGGCTGCTTCGTGGCTAAGTAACCAGATAAGGATAAGGACTGAAACCCTAATTTCCACACCTATAGAAAGACCCTTTGGCATAGGAATTCAACTAACACTTGTACCCTAGAAGTCTTGGAGCCGAAATTCCCTTCTCCCCTCTCTCTCTTGCTTCATCCAATTGCTGTTGGTGTTTTATGATTCATTAGAGGCACAACATTTGAGGTGGTAAGGTTCTCAAAGCTTCAAGATCTACAATCAACAATGAAGGTATTCATCTAACTTGTTTATTTGATATTCAATAGTTTTTGTTTTATGCTAGATTAGGGTTTACAAGATTTAAATAAATTTGCATGTACAATAGACAAACATAGATCCAAAGCTTTAGGGTTTTGCATGTG
Source organism: Lactuca virosa (assembly GCF_052849685.1). Lineage (NCBI taxonomy): Eukaryota > Viridiplantae > Streptophyta > Magnoliopsida > Asterales > Asteraceae > Lactuca > Lactuca virosa. Next base: position 197,902,634 of record NC_136430.1, read on the forward strand.
CACATAGGATGTTCTTTTAAACCCATCATAATGTATCTGTCAAAGCTTCGTGTCATAAGTTACACGAAGTGTTTAGATGTTTACATGGAGAACACTATGAGTTATATGTGAGAACTAGCTTCGGTCACTGGTTGGACGTACCAGTTCAGGTGGGTGGCGGACTTCTTAGTCAAGGGATGTTAATGCATCTGTTGTGGCCGACTGCAGAAATGGATGCAGAAGAGCGTATACATTTTTTGTTTTCTCAGTGTAGGTTTTCATTCAGTCCCGAGGAGTTATGTTTGGTGACAGGATTTCACATAGGTCGGTGTCCAAGATCAAGGGTTGAATTCTCCTCTATTTATAAACATGGTTACGATGATGGCACATTTCGATCACGAGTCTTCCCACATCAGACAGACACTACGTTACTTGTAGGTGATTTAGAGGCCCTTATCATGAATCAATGATTTTATATGTTACCAGTTGAGGATGATGTGAGATTCGTTTTCTTATATTTTCTCAATCATGGTTTTCCAGTAAATAGGGCAAAGATAAAGTAACAAAGGAATGGTTGTGGGTGGTGGAATAGTTGAAAACGTTTGGCTAAGTTATCTATTTTAGTTTATGGTAACAAAATGACTCCTAATATGGTGTATACTACCATTACACATAATACATTATTACTTAATACCTTAATCATAACAAACAAGAAAATATTACATATTACATAGATTAATCATAACAAACAACCATATATTACATATTACATAGATTAACAAATAACTATTACATAATGTAACTTGTTGATTAATCATAAATGATTATATATAAAACCCTAGAAAATCAATAGGATATTTTTCTTTTTCTTGAAGCACCTAATCGTTACTGTTGTGTATGTCTTTGAGAACCTTCTTTAGTTTATCATCTACTTTGTTGGCATACTCAATTGCCTCTCGTACCCAAATTTTTGCAGTTTTTATGTCGTGTTCTTTGTCTTTAACCGACCTGATACTTGACCATATTTCTGATTGTAACCTTTCCAACTCTTTCCTATATTCTTCAATACCTTTACTCTCGATCTTGATCTCTTCTTCTTTTGTTAATAGTTCCATTTTCTTCTCATGTGGCATCAACCACCATTGTTCTTTAGAGGTAGACATGATTTTTGGTGTGTGGTGGTTATAGAATTCCGAAAAATATACGATTGGTTATTATTTGTATATCTTGAAGATGTATATATAAATGATAATTTGGATACTTTTAATTAGTTTTAACTAACATCTACTAGCCTTTTACAACTACTTCATGTGTTGTCCTATCATACAGTTAATTTCCGCCACATGATTGTAATTCGGCTACTTGTTATAGGTTTTGACTACTGTTTACTAGCCTTTGACTACTACTTCATGTGTTTTCTTAACGTATAGTGAATATGGGACACATGATTATAATTTGACTATTTTTTATAGGTTTTGGCTACTGTCTACTAGCCTTTGAATACTATTTCATATGTTGTCTTATCGTATTGTGAATTTCTGACACATGATTATAATTTGACTACTTTTTATAGGTTTTGACAATTGTTTACTATCCTTTGACTACTACTTCATGTGTTGTGTTATAGTACAGTGAATTTCCGTCACATGGATGTAATTTGACTACTTTTTTGGTATAGGTTTTGACTATTGTCTACTAGCCTTTGACTAATATCTAATGTTATATATAATTTAAATAGGTGTTTGTAACTCATAAATCAACGAAACAGGAAACCTTTATTGTGAAAATGACTACAATATTTGAGGATATGAGAAGGATATTGGCAAAATTTAGTTGGCCCTCTACTTCCGCCAATCACACTTTCTTTGCCGCTAATCAGCCTCCTCCTGCCTCCATTATCCATACCACTTTAACTAATCCCCATCCCCACATCTATCCCTGTATATTTGGTGAGAAGATGCATGAGGAAATGAAAAAAGCGTTGTTACCAACAGAAGCTGATGTGGTTAAGCATTTTCGGGAATTTGGTTTCCAAACAAAACCTTCTAGACAAATAATGGGACGAGATTGAGCGTAAAAGAGATTGGATCATAAATACTAGGAAACAAATCCAAGAACTGAAAGTTTTATCTGCTATGGCGAAGTAAGTGCTCAAAAGCTAAATACTAAAATAGAATTGCATAAGTACAGTTTGGAGGAAAAAAAGAAGTGCTTGCTACCAAAAATGAGTATATACACGAGTTCCCGATGTGGCAAGATGATCAACAATATTAAAAATGTTTTTTTCTTTTGAAGTAATTTTAAGCTTATTTATCTATTTTTATGTTGTTTATTAGTGGATGCTACGAGTCTCCATTTTAGCTTCGTTTACTTACCTAATTACGTAAGTGCGAAGGTAATTGTCTTTTAATTAGTTAGTAATGTTAATCGAGTATTTTAATATGATCATTTGTTGTGGTTTCTCTACATGAGTAAATTATATCTAGTAAATTTCATTATCATAAAAACGATACTTTCATTAGATAGTAGATGGAATTACATATACTTGATTCAGATTACATAAAGTAGATTGGAAGCTATTCCATAAATTTTCCTACAACTTGTACATAATAATGCAGAAAAATAAAATCCAACTACAAATTCACTCTATCTTCAAGTTCATATTATTGTTGGATTAAGTGTCTAAGCCCATAACTATATTTGCTATGTACTTGACTCGGTTGTAGCATGGTCCTTTTGGGTTGCCTTCACCAAATCAACTTCACTGGGTTAATAATATATTAAAGGAGAAATCATATTTGTTTAATTAATATTGGTCAAAAATTAATTAGGAATTAATTTTGTGATCAAAAGATATTAATTAAAACCTAGGGGACTGATATTGTAATTATTGGATAGTTGCAAAGTAGGCTGAGGAAACCCTAATGATAGGGTGGACGAATTCTTATGCATAAGGCCTTAAGAATTCGTCCAAGGTAGGGATTCCAGAAGGATCTTATGGGCTTCTTAGAGCCTAAGCAACCAGATAAGTGTTTGACTGAAACCCTAACTCCTCGCCAATATAAGGACCCTTCTGGCTACCTAATTTCGGCTACAGCATAACCCTAAGAGTTCTAGGAGCCGATTTTTAGCCTTCCCCTCTCTCTCTCTTGCCTTCTCCAATTGTTTTAGTGTTTGTGATCTATTAAATATACAACATTTGAGGTGCTAAGGTTCTCAAAGGCTCAAGTTCTTCAAGAAACAATTAAGGTAACTTTCTAAGTAGTTTATTATATACGATTTTGATTTTTATGATATGCTAGATTAGGGTTTATGCAAGTCTTGGACAATTATGCATGTACAATTAGAAAATCTAGATCCAAGCATTAGGGTTTCCATGGACACCACAGGAATGTTGTTTTGCTCAAAACCCATCAGTGGTATCAGAGCTTAGGCTGTTTTTCTTTTGTATTTAATGCATAGCTTAATCGTTCTAAGCAGAAAGCTCTTCGTTTTTTGCTTCTGCCTGGTGCCCACGACGTGGCATATATTGCCACGACGTGGTGGCGGGTCAGAGTGCAATTTTCGGGATTTTGGCCTATTTTTGGGTTGGGATAATTACCAAAAAAATGTTTTGATTAATAAAATTTGGATTTTATTAAATTGATATCATTATCCTTATCAAAATAGAAGATAATTGCAAATTAATTAGATAATTATTGCCTTATATGATAACCCTAATTATTTGAATTATTTGTTTGAATTATCTTGCCATGTAATTGGATTAGGTCAAATTTAGATAATCACTAATTAATTGTTTAATTAAATTATTTGTAATTTGATCTGGTTAGTTTTGAAAAGTTTCAAAACTTTCCCACATGTTTTGGAATTAGAATTTTTTGATTAAAAGTTTAATTTTGAAATATTTAAATTCTAAACCCTAGAAATTTACAAGTTTAAAATTCAACCTTATACTATTAGAATATTATAATATTAATAATATATATGTATAAGATTAAGCTAGCTTTATCGTTAGTAGGCCTCATTCACAAGGGGGGTCCACTCTCGCCCACCGCTTCCTTGATTGGTGGAGGGTCGTTAGCCGAACGGGTAGGATAGGGTAATTAATTCCTCATTAAAAGTATAATGAATATATAAAGTAACTAAATGTTTTTTTTATAAAATTATCAATCTTAGTTACTTTAGGAAAAATGTGAAATGATGCTATTCCATGAAATTACACTTTGTACCCTTGCCAAGTCGTTATTGGAGCGTGTGTGGTTAACCGGCACACTAATATGGACTAGAAATGGTGGCAAAGGGTGACTCGATGTTTATCATAGATCAATGGAACTTGTATGGTTAACCGACACATTGATTAGGTGGTAAATGACATCGAGGGTACCAAGTAATTTGCATGGTTATTCACACCTTATTTGTGATCCTTGGTATCTCAGTCACAAACTTGAAGGGCATATCGAGATTTAAATATGTCATTGAAAAGTTCAATGAGTCTCAAAAGATCTAGGAGTTTCAATACATTTAAAACTTAAACCTTTTCATTTTTCATGGTGGAAATTAGTGAATCGTCAATCAGTTACTTTCAAATTATTTGCAGCTTGGATTACGGCATCCCTCTTCTGAATTCTAAATAATGTTGTTGGATCCTAGCCCTAATTTCTCATTTTGGGTGTTTAATTGGGGATTCTTATCTAATCAAACTTTCTCTCTTTTCTATTTTAGATGTCTACTTCGAACAACAACGCTTCAGGCTCGACCCCTTCCGGCTCATTCTCACTCATGAACTTGTATGGGAGGGTGATTTTCGATGGGACCAATTTCAATGATTGGATCAGCAACATCCACATGGTCACCCGCTACGACGACAAGGAGTCTATTCTCAATAAGGAGCTGAAAGAGGTAAACGCCAACACTGCTACTCCCGAAGAAATCACTACTTTCGAGGCTCTCGATCGAGATGCTACGAAAGTCCATTGCATCATGCTCGCAACCATGACCGCCTACGAGATGCATCAAGATTTAATGGATAGGTACCATCAAAGCGCAAGGCAGGAAATGTATGAGATCATCGTTGTAATGATCACTACCGAAATGAAGAACGGAGAGTCTGTCACAACCCACCTGCAAAAAATGCAGAGATACGTGGATCGCTTGCTGAAGTTAAATGTTAACTTCGATGAGGAGCTAGCCATAGATATGATTCTTCACTCCTTACCTCCTTGTTACAACTAGTTCCGCATGACCTACCACATGAACAAGGAGGAGGTCACTCTAAGCAAGCTTCAAGGCCTGCTAAGTACTACTGAGAGTAGTCTGAAAGACAAATCCGTTGAATCAACTCCTACTACCGCCCCCGTCTTGGCAATTGGGCAAGGGAAGGGCAAGAAAAGGAAGGCTCCTTCTAAGATCCACAAGGGAAAGTCCCACGATTACACCTCTTCTAGTGGAACCAAGGATGGTCCCGCTGCACCTTCCTCCTACCCGAAGGACGCAGAGTAGTCTGAAAGACCAAGTCACCCTTCACTGGTACTTGTGAAAGGAGTGAGGGTTTATTGGATCTCATACACACCGATGTGTGTGGGCCCTTTAGATTCACCACAAGGGATGCAAGCCTCTTCTATGTGACCTTTACCGATGATTATAGCAGATATGGATATATCTACTTAATCAAACACAATTCAGAAACCTTTGAAAAGTTCAAAGAGTTTAAGCAAGAAGTGGAGAATCAGCTGGGTAGGAAAATTAAGATGCTCCGATCCGATCGAGGTGGTGAGTACCTTAGTCTTGAATTCCACGATTACCTCAAGGAATGTGGAATTTTTTCGCAATTGACGCCGCCTAGGACACCGCAGTTGAACGGTATGGCTGAGAGGCGCAATCGAACCTTATTGGATATGGTTCGTTCCATGATGAGTCGTGCTTCGTTACCTATTTCATTTTGGGGGTATGCCTTAGAGACCGATGCCCATATCCTTAATCTAGTCCCGACTAAGAAGGTTGCCAAAAAACATCACGAGATGTGGACAGGGAAGGTTCCCTCATTGTTACATATCAAGGTTTGGGTTTGCGAGGCTTTCGTAAGACGAAAGACTCACGACAAGGTCGAACCTCGTAGTGAGCGGTGTATTTTCATCGGCTATTCAGAAAAGTCCTTTGGATATCTCTTCTACAGACCGAGTGATAATGTTGTCTTCGTTGCAAGGAGAAGGGTTTTTCGAGAACGAGAACTCATATGCCAAGAGGACAGTGGGAGGAAAATTGATCTTGAAGAGCTTCAAGAATCAAGCGATGAAGGAACCTTTAACGCTGGCGCTCAACCCGAGGAAGAAACCCCTGTTGAACCGATTGACGAGTGTCACACCCCAAAACCATAACGGCGGAAACGTTCGGGGCGTTGGACGTCATGTAAATATCACAACACATGCAATATAGTAATCAAAGTACAAACAACCATTGCATTAATAAGTATAGGTTTTACATAAGTGTTTAAACATTACATATTCAAACATCAAAGTAGATACAATAGAAGACAAGAGTCGCAGTACGGTACAAGGTACGTCTTCTCAAAAGCTTCGAGAGTGTACCTGTCTACTGGATTCCTGAGAATACAAGTTATTTTGAAAGAGTAGATCAGCATTTAAGTTGGTGAGTTCATAAGTATTTTAGTTCTATAATGTATACTCTAAGTTCTTGGAAAAGTTCGCTGGTTCCTCCAGAAAATCCTATATTTCCTGATGTGATAAAAATGATAACCTCAATAGTTCCCTCTGCCAATTACTTAGTTTATACTAGTTATATATAACCTAATATCGAATGGACAGTTAAATGGGGGAATCTGCCCTAAGCCCACAATCAAACAAGGAACAGGAAGTATGGCAGAAGTCACACATTTCACTGTCAATTGGATATTACTTACATATAACTCTGATGTATAAACTAAGGAATTATAGAATTAGCCACTAAAGGTCCTTTATGTTATACTAGTTTAAAGAGAGTGAATGACTAAGTTCCATCTGATAAGTAGTTTGAAATCCCCATAAAACCGTTATGATAAGTAGTTTTAAATCCCCATAATTTCTGAATAGTAGTTTTAAATCCCCATAAAATCGTTTCTGAATAGTAGTTTTAAATCCCCATAAAACCATTCAGTTTTATTTATGGAAGGATATTAATACAGTAGTATTTCTTAAAAATAAACTACCGATTAATAACTACCCTAATATTAACTTGGTTAATTAGGGTTTAAAATGTGATAAAGTTGTAACCATGCTAGACTAGGATGAACACGATGACCTACTGGTGTCGAAACTGAATATGTGACATTTGTCACCCCATGGGTGGTTTGCCAGACTATAGCTAGCAGTCGGGATGTGGGATTGTCGGTCCCGTATTGATCTATACACACAATGCCCGCTCTCCCTCCAGGAGATTCTGGTTACAAGGATATAACATAGCAAGTATTGCTATGTCCTAAAGACATACCATCACATTTTAGTTTGAGTAAAGATCGAATTATATCCTTTTCTTGATAAAGTAGTTTAGACCTCGTATACTGATTTAGAAAAATATATTTCTTGTTTGTTTCTAATTTAGTTTGTATTATTACCCCGTGATTGCTAACCCTGGTACGTTGTATTTGTACCCCTGTTAATGAAAACCCGGTATGATGTATTATTACCCTGTGATTGCTAACCCTGGTACGTTGTATTTGTACCCCTGTTAATGCAAACCCGGTATGATGTATTATTACTTCTTTAATATATTATCCATATAATAAAAGTATTATATGTATCCTGGTGTAGACAAATGAATTGTTAGTACTTTCCTTTCCTAATATACTCGGAATGCAAAGTATACAATCATGAATCATACTTATATATTTAGTTTTGAATCATAAATTATACATATTATAATTTATACGTTCTATCTGATTAACATGATCTCTCTTGAATGTACCCCTTTGCTCAGCATGATACAAAGGTAATGATACCGACTTAAGTAACCTTTTATATTCCCATATGTATAATGTATATAATTAAGAAGGAAATCACCTTCGGACAAATAACCTCACATCAAATCCACATCCAAATAAGGAAAATGCGACAAGGCAACTCATTAGTCTGAAGCCCTTTAAATTTTATTTATATACTTATACATATATGAACATGATATTGATAATTATAATTTGAAATAGTTTATAAAACCTTTTTCAAAGAGTTTAACAGTATCAAAAGAGTTTTAACAGTATTTCAAAAAGAGTTTACATGACATTAAAGATTTAGCATGACTTTAAGTCATTTTGGAAGTATTTAGTAATCCCTAAAAGCATAAGGAAATCCTTTGTGTGATTGGTATCACATACAATTATTAACACAATTTAGATTGTGTTCAACTTGTATTCCCTCCCTAAAAAGCATTTAAAACCATTAAAAAGGTAGATTATATGGGTATGAACTCACTTGATAAGTGGTGATTTGGGCAGCGTTTCGTTTCTATAAATGATATTTCTCGATGAAACCGCGAGTTTTTGATTAAACACAGGCTTTACGCGGGCATCACTTCGACTTGAAATAGGTTAGCTTCTCGAGAATTCTGGGGCTTCGGGGCTTGCTTCGAGTGTTAGATATGATATCGGGCCTTTGGGGAGTAGTAAGGAAGTTTAAAGGGATGAAAAATGTGAAAAAGCATGAAATTTGGGGTGAAAATGAGTTAAGAACCGGGAGATCTCGCAGGCCTTTTATAGGCTGAAGTTCGGACCGAGGTGGAGGAGTCAGCAGGCGAGGTGGCATCGAAGGAAGGGAGACGCGTGGCTCGGCTCGCAAGCGGACACGGGTCCGAGCTCGGAGGCGCCACCATGCGAAGCGCGTGTCGGATCAGGAGAGGTCGAGCCCTTGGTCGAATCAGAAGTAGACACGAGGCGATACGCGGCAGCGTCGCATGCGAGGGGACGTGGCCGAACCTCAGCCATGCGATTTTCCCAATTTTCAAGATTTTTCGTTTTTTGTGCCCAAAACTTGCGAAATTCATAACTTTCGCACACGAGCTCCGTTTTCGACGTTCTTTATATGCACACGTAGGTAAAATTATACTCTACGACTTTCGTTAAGACTTCGTCGGCTAACTTTGACTTTATTTTTAATATTATTATTTTTAACAGACTGGGACAGGAAAATCCGTTAAAAATTCATAACTACTTGATCCGACGTCCGTTTTTGTCTGTCTTTTTACCGTTGTACTACTATTGACGAGACCTTCAATTCTCGTTTAGGTTGTGTTGGCTAAAAATCACTCGATCTTTATTTCGGGTTTTTAACTGTATACTGCTCTACTGAAACTTAGAAAAATCATAACTTCCTCATACAAAGTCAGATTTTGATGTTCTTTTTACGAAAGTTCTCAGTTTAACATAATATACAACTTTCATTTAGATTGTTATGGCTAAAAAGCTTTTTATTGAAAATTCACTTTTTACACTGTATAGTGTTTTGTTGTTTTGTCGCGGATCTTCGATTGGTCATAACTTCTTCGTTATAACTCGGATTTCAGTGTTCTTTATATTTTGGAAACCTTGTTACAATATCTACCACTTTTTTCATCCCACTTAAGATTATTTAACAATTTATTTTTGACCTAAATTTGACTGGTGTTACATTATCCCCCCGTTAGATGGAATTTCGTCCCAAAATTAAGTCTAAAGTGATACTCATGGACTAGGGAAAAGATGTGGATATTTTCATTTAATCTAATCATCCCTTTCCCAAGTGAATTCAGGTCCCCGGTTTGCAATCCAACGAACCTTCACTATCGGGATAAGACTTTGCTTGGTTTTTTGATTTCCCTATCCATGAATTCTATTGGTTCCATAACTATATTTGGTATGTACTTTGACCCGGTTGTAGCATGGTCCTTTTGCGTTGCCTTCACCAAAGCAACTTTACTGGATGAATTATAGAGAAAGAGGATATCATGGTTTATTAATATATTATAAGAATAATATATTAAAATAGAAATCATATTTTATTTAATTAACATTGGTCAAGAATTAATTGAGAATTAATTTTGTGGTCAAAAGAGGTTAATTGAATTAAGGGGACTGAACTTGTAATTATGTGATAGTTAGAAAGTTGGGTAAGGAAACCCTAGAGTATAGGGTGGACGAATTCTAAGGATAAAGCCTTATGAATTTGTCCAAAAGAGGGATTCTAGAATTTTCTTTGGGCTGCTTGGTGGCTAAGTAACCAGATAAGGATAAGGACTGAAACCCTAATTTCCACACCTATAGAAAGACCCTTTGGCATAGGAATTCGGCTAACACTTGTACCCTAGAAGTCTTGGAGCCGAAATTCCCTTCTCCCCTCTCTCTCTTGCTTCATCCAATTGCTTTTGTTGTTTTATGATTCATTAGAGGCACAACATTTGAGGTGCTAAGGTTCTCAAAGCTTCAAGATCTACAATCAACAATGAAGGTATTCATCTAACTTGTTTATTTGATATTCAATAGTTTTTGTTTTATGCTAGATTAGGGTTTACAAGACTTAAATAAATTTGCATGTACAATAGACAAACATAGATCCAAAGCTTTAGGGTTTTGCATGTGCACATAGGATGTTCTTTTAAAACCCATCATAATGTATCTGTCAAAGCTTCGTGTCATAAGTTACACGAAGTGTTTAGATGTTTACATGGAGAACTCTATGAGTTATATGTGAGAACTAGCTTCGGTCATTGGTTGGACGTACCAGTTCAGGCGGGTGGCGGACTTCTTAGTCAAGGGATGTTAATGCATCTGTTGTGGCCGACTGCAGAAATGGATGTAGAAGAGCGTATACATTTTTTGTTTTCTCAGTGTAGGTTTTCATTCGGTCCCGAGGAGTTATGTTTGGTGATAGGATTTCACATAGGTCGGTGTCCAAGATCAAGGGCTGAATTCTCCTCTATTTATAAACATGGTTATGATGATGGCACATCTCGATCACGAGTCTTCCCACATCAGACAGACACTACGTTACTTGTAGGTGATTTAGAGGCCCTTATCATGAATCAACGATTTTATATGTTACCAGTTGAGGATGATGTGAGATTCGTTTTCTTATATTTTCTCAATCATGGTTTTCCAGTAAAGAGGGCAAAGATAACGTAACAAAGGAATGGTTGTGGGGGTGGAATAGTTGAAAAAGTTTGGCTAAGTTATCTATTTTAGTTTATGGTAACAAAATGACTCCTAATATGGTGTATACTACCATTACACATAATACATTATTACTTAATACCTTAATCATAACAAACAAGAAAATATTACATATTACATAGATTAATCATAACAAACAACCATATATCACATATTACATAGATTAACAAATAACTATTACATAATGTAACTTGTTGATTAATCATAAATGATTATATATAAAACCCTAAAAAATCAATAGGATATTTTTCTTTTTCTTGAAGCACCTAATCGTTACTGTTGTGTATGTCTTTGAGAACCTTCTTTAGTTTATCATCTACTTTGTTGGCGTACTCAATTGGCTCTCGTACCTAAATTTTTGCAGTTTTTATGTCGTGTTCTTTGTCTTTAACCGACCTGATACTTGACCATATTTCTGATTGTAACCTTTCCAACTCTTTCCTATATTCTTCAATACCTTTACTCTTGATCTTGATCTCTTCTTCTTTTGTTAATAGTTCCATTTTCTTCTCATGTGGCATCAACCACCATTGTTCTTGAGAGGTAGACATGATTGTTGGTGTGTGGTGGTTATAGAATTACGAGAAATATACGATTGGTTATTATTTGTATATCTCGAAGATGTATATATAAATGATAATTTGGATACTTTTAATTAGTTTTAAGTAACATCTACTAGCCTTTTACAACTACTTCATGTGTTGTCCTATCAACAATATTAATTTTTTTTTTCTTTTGAAGTAATTTTAAGCTTATTTATCTATTTTTATGTTGTTTATTAGTGGATGCTACGAGTTTCCATTTTAGCTTCGTTTACTTACCTAATTACGTAAGTGCGAAGGTAATTCTCTTTTAATTAGTTAGTAATGTTAATCGAGTATTTTAATATGATCATTTGTTGTGGTTTCTCTACATGAGTAAATTATATCTAGTAAATTTCATTATCATAAAAAAGATACTTTCATTAGATAGTAGATGGAATTACATAAACTTGATTGAGATTACATAAAGTAATTGGAAGCTATTCCATAAATTTTCCTACAACTTGTACATAATAATGCAGAAAAATAAAATCCAACTACAAATTCGCGCTATCTTCAAGTTCATATTATTGTTGGATTCAGTGTCTAAGCCCATAACTATATTTGGTATGTACTTGACTCGGTTGTAGCATGGTCGTTTTGGGTTGCCTTCACCAAATCAACTTCACTGGGTGAATAATATATTAAAGGAGAAATCATATTTGTTTAATTAATATTGGTCAAAATTTAATTAGGAATTAATTTTGTGATCAAAAGATATTAATTAAAACCTAGGGGACTGATATTGTAATTATTGGATAGTTGCAAAGTAGGCTGAGGAAACCCTAATGATAGGGTGGACGAATTCTTATGCATAAGGCCTTAAGAATTCGTCCAAGGTAGGGATTCCAGAAGGATCTTATGGGCTTCTTAGAGCCTAAGCAACCAGATAAGTGTTTGACTGAAACCCTAACTCCTCACCAATATAAGGACCCTTCTGGCTACCTAATTTCGGCTACACCATAACCCTAAGAGTTCCAGGAGCCGATTTTTAGCCTTCCCCTCTCTCTCTCTCTTGCCTTCTCCAATTGTTTTGGTGTTTGTGATCTATTAAATATACAACATTTGAGGTGCTAAGGTTCTCAAAGGCTCAAGTTCTTCAAGAAACAATCAAGGTAACTTTCTAAGTAGTTTATTATATACGATTTTGATTTTTATGATATGCTAGATTAGGGTTTATGCAAGTCTTGGACAATTATGCATGTACAATTAGAAAATCTAGATCCAAGCATTAGGGTTTCCATGGACACCAGAGGAATGTTGTTTTGCTCAAAACCCATCAGTGGTATCAGAGCTTAGGCTGTTTTTCTTTTGTATTTAATGCATAGCTTAATCGTTCTAAGCAGAAAGCTCTTCGTTTTTTGCTTCTGCCTGGTGACCACGACGTGGTGGCGGGTCAGAGTGCAATTTTCAGGATTTTGGCCTATTTTTGGGTTGGGATAATTACCAAAAAATGTTTTGATTAATAAAATTTGATTTTTATTAAATTGATATGATTATCCTTATCAAAATAGAAGATAATTGCAAATTAATTAGATAATTATTGCCTTATATGATAACCCTAATTATTTGAATTATTTGTTTGAATTATCTTGCCATGTAATTGGATTAGGTCAAATTTAGATAATTACTAATTAATTGTTTAATTAAATTATTTGTAATTTGATCTGGTTAGTTTTGAAAAGTTTCAAAACTTTCCCTCATGTTTTGGAATTAAAATTTTTTGATTAAAAGTTTAATTTTGAAATATTTAAATTCTAAACCCTAGAAATTTACAAGTTTAAAATTCAACCTTATACTATTAGAATATTATAATATTAATAATATATATGTATAAGATTAAGCTAGCTTTATCGTTAGTAGGCCTCATTCACAAGGGGGGTCCACTCTCGCCCACCGCTTCCTTGATTGGTGGAGGGTCGTTAGCCGAACGGGTAGGATAGGGTAACTAATTCCTCATTAAAAGTATAATGAATATATAAAGTAACTAAATGTTTTTTTTATAAAATTATCAATCTTAGTTACTTTAGGAAAAATGTGAAATGATGCTATTCCATGAAATTACACTTTGTACCCTTGCCAAGTCGTTATTGGAGCGTGCGTGGTTAACCGGCACACTAATATGGACTAGAAATGGTGGCAAAGGGTGACTCGATGTTTATCATAGATCAATGGAACTTGTGTGGTTAACCGGCACATTAATTAGGTGGTAAATGACATCGAGGGTACCAAGTAATTTGCATGGTTATTCACACCTTGTTTGTGATCCTTGGTATCTCAGTCACAAACTTGAAGGGCATATCGAGATTTAAATATGTCATTGAAAAGTTCAATGAATCTCAAAAGATCTAGGAGTTTCAATACATTTAAAACTTAAACCTTTTCATTTTTCATGGTGGAAATTAGTGAATCGTCAATCAGTTACTTTCAAATTATTTGCAGTTTGGATTACAGCATCCCTCTTCTGAATTCTAAATAATGTTGTTGGATCCTAGCCCTAATTTCTCATTTTGGGTGTTTAATTGGGGATTCTTATCTAATCAAACTTTCTCTCTTTTCTATTTCAGATGTCTACTTCGAACAACAACGCTTCAGGCTCGACCCCTTCCGGCTCATTCTCACTCATGAACTTGTGTGGGAGGGTGATTTTCGATGGGACCAATTTCAATGATTGGATCAGCAACATCCGCATGGTCACCCGCTACGACGACAAGGAGTATGTTCTCAATAAGGAGCTGAAAGAGGTAAATGCCAACACTACTACTCCCGAAGAAATCACTACTTTCGAGGCTCTCGAGCGAGATGCTACGAAAGTCCATTGCATCATGCTCGCAACCATGACCGCCTACGAGATGCATCAAGATTTAATGGATAGGTACCATCAAAGCGCAAGGCAGGAAATGTATGAGATCATCGTTGTAATGATCACTACCACAATGAAGAACGGAGAGTCTGTCACGACCCACCTGCAAAAAATGCAGAGATACGTGGACCGCTTGCTGAAGTTAAATGTTAACTTAGATGAGGAGCTGGCCATAGATATGATTCTTCACTACTTACCTCCTTGTTACAACTAGTTCCGCATGACCTACCACATGAACAAGGAGGAGGTCACTCTAAGCAACTTGTATTCCCCCCCTGAAAAGCATTTAAAACCATTAAAAAGGTAGATTATAGGGGTATGAACTCACTTGATAAGTGGTGATTTGGGCAGCGTTTCGTTTCTATAAATGATATTTCTCGAAGAAACCGCGAGTTTTTGATTAAAAACAGGCTTTACGCGGGCATCACTTCGACTTGAACTAGGTTAGCATCTCGAGAATTCTGGGGCTTCGGGGCTTGCTTCGAGTGTTAGATATGATATCGGGCCTTTGGGGGGTTGTAAGGAAGTTTAAAGGGATGAAAAATGTGAAAAAGCATGAAATTTGGGGTGAAAATGAGTTAAGAACCGGGAGATCTCGCAGGCCTTTTATAGGCTGAAGTTCGGACCGAGGTGGAGGAGTCAGCAGGCGAGGTGGCATCGAAGGAAGGGAGATGCGTGGCTCGGCTCGCAAGCGGACACGGGTCCGAGCTCGGAGGCGCCACCATGCGAAGCGCGTGTCGGATCAGGAGAGGCTGAGCCCTTGGTCGAATCAGAAGCAGACACGAGGCGATACGCGGTAGCCTCGCATGCGAGGGGACGTGGCCGAACCTCAGCCATGCGATTTTCCCAGTTTTCAAGATTTTTCGTTTTTTGTACCCAAAACTTGCGAAATTCATAACTTTCGCACACGAGCTCCGTTTTCGACGTTCTTTATATGCACACGTAGGTAAAATTATACTCTACGACTTTCGTTAAGACTTCGTCGGCTAACTTTGACTTTATTTTTAATATTATTATTTTTAACAGACTGGGACAGGAAAATCCGTTAAAAATTCATAACTACTTTATCCGACGTCCGTTTTTGTCTGTCTTTTTACCGTTGTACTACTATTGACGAGACCTTCAATTCTCGTTTAGGTTGTGTTGGCTAAAAATCACTCGATCTTTATTTCGGGTTTTTAACTGTATACTGCTATACTAAAACTTAGAAAAATCATAACTTCCTCATACAAAGTCAGATTTTGATGTTCTTTTTACTAAAGTTCTCAGTTTAACATAATATACAACTTTCATTTAGATTGTTATGGCTAAAAAGCTTTTTATTGAAAATTCACTTTTTACACTGTATAGTGTTTTGTTGTTTTGTCGCGGATCTTCGATTGGTCATAACTTCTTCGTTATAACTCGGATTTCAGTGTTCTTTATATTTTGGAAACCTTGTTACAATATCTACCACTTTTTAACTGTATACTGCTATACTGAAACTTAGAAAAATCATAACTTCCTCATACAAAGTCAGATTTTGACGTTCTTTTTATGAAAGTTCTCGGTTTAACATAATATACAACTTTCATTTAGATTGTTATGGCTAATTCTCACTCATGAACTTGTGTGGGAGGGTGATTTTCGATGGGACCAATTTCAATGATTGGATCAGCAACATCCGCATGGTCACCCGCTACGACGACAAGGAGTATGTTCTCAATAAGGAGCTGAAAGAGGTAAATGCCAACACTGCTACTCCCGAAGAAATCACTACTTTCGAGGCTCTCGAGCGAGATGCTACGAAAGTCCATTGCATCATGCTCGCAACCATGACCGCCTACGAGATGCATCAAGATTTAATGGATAGGTACCATCAAAGCGCAAGGCAGGAAATGTATGAGATCATCGTTGTAATGATCACTACCACAATGAAGAACGGAGAGTCTGTCACGACCCACCTGCAAAAAATGCAGAGATACGTGGACCGCTTGCTGAAGTTAAATGTTAACTTAGATGAGGAGCTGGCCATATATATGATTCTTCACTACTTACCTCCTTGTTACAACTAGTTCCGCATGACCTACCACATGAACAAGGAGGAGGTCACTCTAAGCAACTTGTATTCCCCCCCTAAAAAGCATTTAAAACCATTAAAAAGGTAGATTATAGGGGTATGAACTCACTTGATAAGTGGTGATTTGGGCTGCGTTTCGTTTCTATAAATGATATTTCTCGAAGAAACCGCGAGTTTTTGATTAAAAACAGGCTTTACGCGGGCATCACTTCGACTTGAACTAGGTTAGCATCTCGAGAATTCTGGGGCTTCGGGGCTTGCTTCGAGTGTTAGATATGATATCGGGCCTTTGGGGGGTTGTAAGGAAGTTTAAAGGGATGAAAAATGTGAAAAAACATGAAATTTGGGGTGAAAATGAGTTAAGAACCGGGAGATCTCGCAGGCCTTTTATAGGCTGAAGTTCGGACCGAGGTGGAGGAGTCAGCAGGCGAGGTGGCATCGAAGGAAGGGAGATGCGTGGCTCGGCTCGCAAGCGGACACGGGTCCGAGCTCGGAGGCGCCACCATGCGAAGCGCGTGTCGGATCAGGAGAGGCTGAGCCCTTGGTCGAATCAGAAGCAGACACGAGGCGATACGCGGTAGCCTCGCATGCGAGGGGACGTGGCCGAACCTCAGCCATGCGATTTTCCCAGTTTTCAAGATTTTTCGTTTTTTGTGCCCAAAACTTGCGAAATTCATAACTTTCGCACACGAGCTCCGTTTTCGACGTTCTTTATATGCACACGTAGGTAAAATTATACTCTACGACTTTCGTTAAGACTTCGTCGGCTAACTTTGACTTTATTTTTAATATTATTATTTTTAACAGACTGGGACAGGAAAATCCGTTAAAAATTCATAACTACTTTATCCGACGTCCGTTTTTGTCTGTCTTTTTACCGTTGTACTACTATTGAGGAGACCTTCAATTCTCGTTTAGGTTGTGTTGGCTAAAAATCACTCGATCTTTATTTCGGGTTTTTAACTGTATACTGCTATACTGAAACTTAGAAAAATCATAACTTCCTCATACAAAGTCAGATTTTGATGTTCTTTTTACTAAAATTCTCAGTTTAACATAATATACAACTTTCATTTAGATTGTTATGGCTAAAAAGCTTTTTATTGAAAATTCACTTTTTACACTGTATAGTGTTTTGTTGTTTTGTCGCGGATCTTCGATTGGTCATAACTTCTTCGTTATAACTCGGATTTCAGTGTTCTTTATATTTTGGAAACCTTGTTACAATATCTACCACTTTTTAACTGTATACTGCTATACTGAAACTTAGAAAAATCATAACTTCCTCATACAAAGTCAGATTTTGACGTTCTTTTTATGAAAGTTCTCGGTTTAACATAATATACAACTTTCATTTAGATTGTTATGGCTAATTCTCACTCATGAACTTGTGTGGGAGGGTGATTTTCGATTGGACCAATTTCAATGATTGGATCAGCAACATCCGCATGGTCACCCGCTACGACGACAAGGAGTATGTTCTCAATAAGGAGCTGAAAGAGGTAAATGCCAACACTGCTACTCCCGAAGAAATCACTACTTTCAAGGCTCTCGAGCGAGATGCTACGAAAGTCCATTGCATCATGCTCGCAACCATGACCGCCTACGAGTTGCATCAAGATTTAATGGAAGGGTACCATCAAAACGCAAGGCAGGAAATGTATGAGATCGTCGTTGTAATGATCACTACCACAATGAAGAACGGAGAGTCTGTCACGACCCACCTGCAAAAAATATACGTGGACCGCTTGCTGAAGTTAAATGTTAACTTGGATGAGGAGCTGGCCATA
This sequence comes from Lactuca virosa, assembly GCF_052849685.1. Taxonomy (NCBI): domain Eukaryota; kingdom Viridiplantae; phylum Streptophyta; class Magnoliopsida; order Asterales; family Asteraceae; genus Lactuca; species Lactuca virosa. Next base: position 197,921,094 of record NC_136430.1, read on the forward strand.
GATATGATTCTTCACTACTTACATCCTTGTTACAACTAGTTCCGCATGACCTACCACATGAACAAGGAGGAGGTCACTCTAAGCAAGCTTCAAGGCCTGCTAAGTACTACTGAGAGTAGTCTGAAAGACAAATCCGTTGAATCAACTTCGACTACCGCCCCCGTCTTGGCAATTGGGCAAGGGAAGGGCAAGAAAAGGAAGGCTCCTTCTAAGATCCACAAGGGAAAGTCCCACGATTACACCTCTTCTAGTGGAACCAAGGCCGGTCCCGATGCACCTTCCTCCTACCCGAAGGACGCAGAGTAGTCTGAAAGACCAAGTCACCCTTCACTGGTACTTGTGAAAGGAGTGAGGGTTTATTGGATCCCATACACACCGATGTGTGTGGGCCCTTTACATTCACCACAAGGGATGCAAGCCTCTTCTATGTGACCTTTACTGATGATTATAGCAGATATGGATATATATACTTAATCAAACACAATTCAGAAACCTTTGAAAAGTTCAAAGAGTTTAAGCAAGAAGTGGAGAATCAGCTGGGTAGGAAAATTAAGATGCTCCGATCCGATCGAGGTGGTGAGTACCTTAGTCTTGAATTCCACGATTACCTCAAGGAATGTGGAATTTTTTCGCAATTGACGCCGCCTAGGACACCGCAGTTGAACGGTGTGGCTAAGAGGCGCAATCGAACCTTATTGGATATGGTTCGTTCCATGATGAGTCGTGCTTCGTTACCTATTTCATTTTGGGGGTATGCCTTAGAGACCGATGCCCATATCCTTAATCTAGTCCCGACTAAGAAGGTTGCCAAAAAACATCACGAGATGTGGACAGGGAAGGTTCCCTCATTGGCACATATCAAGGTTTGGGTTTGCGAGGCTTTCGTAAGACGAAAGACTCACGACAAGCTCGAACCTCGTAGTGAGCGGTGTATTTTCATCGGCTATTCAGAAAAGTCCTTTGGATATCTCTTCTACAGACCGAGTGATAATGTTGTCTTTGTTGCAAGGAGAAGGGTTTTCCGAGAACGAGAACTCATATGCCAAGAGGACAGTGGGAGGAAAATTGATCTTGAAGAGCTTCAAGAATCAAGCGATGAAGGAACCTCTAACGCTGACGCTCAACCCGAGGAAGAAACCCCTGTTGAACCGATTGACGAGTGTCACACCCCCAAACCATAACGGCGGAAACGTTCGGGGCGGAGGACGTCATGTAAATATCACAACACATGCAATATAGTAATCAAAGTACAAACAACCACTGCATTAATAAGTATAAGTTTTACATAAGTGTTTAAACATTACATATTCAAACATCAAAGTAGATACAATAGAAGACAAGAGTCGCAGTACGGTACAAGGTACGTCTTCTCAAAAGCTTCGGGAGTGTACCTGTCTACTGGATTCCTGAGAATACAAGTTATTTTTAAAGAGTAGATCAGCATTTAAGTTGGTGAGTTCAAAAGTATTTTAGTTCTGTAATGTATACTCTAAGTTCTTGGAAAAGTTCACTGGTTCCTCCAGAAAATCCTATATTTCCTGATGTGATAAAAATGATAACCTCAATAGTTCCCTCTGCCACTTACTTAGTTTATACTAGTTATATATAACCTAATATCGAATGGACAGTTAAATGGGGGAATCTGCCCTAAGCCCACAATCAAACAAGGAACAGGAAGTAAGGCGGAAGTCACACATTTCACTGTCAATCGGATATTACTTACATATAACTCTGATGTATAAACTAAGGAATTATAGAATTAGCCAATAAAGGTCCTTTATGTTATACTAGTTTAAAGAGAGTGAATGACTAAGTTCCATCTGATAAGTAGTTTGAAATCCCCATAAAACCGTTCTGATAAGTAGTTTTAAATCCCCATAAAACCATTTCTGAATAGTAGTTTTAAATCCCCATAAAATCGTTTCTGAATAGTAGTTTTAAATCCCCATAAAACCGTTCAGTTTTATTTATGGAAGGAAATTAATACAGTAGTATTTCTTAAAAATAAACTACCGATTAATAACTACCCTAATATTAACTTGGTTAATTAGGGTTTAAAATGTGATAAAGTTGTAACCATGCTAGACTAGGATAAACACGATGACCTACTGGTGTCGAAACTGAATATGCGACATTTGTCACCCCATGGCTGGTTTGCCGGACTGTAGCTAGCAGTCGGGATGTGGGATTGTCGGTCTCGTATTGATCTAGACACACAATGCCCGCTCTCCCTCCAGGAGATTCTGGTTACAAGGATATAACATAGCAAGTATTGCTATGTCCTGAAGACATACCATCACATTTTAGTTTGAGTAAAGATCGAATTATATCCTTTTCTTGATAAAGTACTTTAGACCTCGTATTCTTATTTAGAAAAATATATTTCTCGTTTGTTTCTAATTTAGTTTGTATTATTACCCCGTGATTGCTAACCCTGGTACGTTGTATTTGTACCCTTGTTAATGAAAACCCGGTATGATGTATTATTACCCTGTGATTGCTAACCCTGGTACGTTGTATTTGTACCCTTGTTAATGCAAACCCGGTATGATGTATTATTACTTCTTTAATATATTATCCATATACTAAAAGTATTATATGTATCCTGGTGTAGATAAATGAATTGTTAGTACTTTCCTTTCCTAATATACTCGTAATGAAAAGTATATAATCTTGAATCATACTTATATATTTAGTTTTGAATCATAAATTATACATATTATAATTTATACGTTCTATCTGATTAACATGATCTCTCTTGAATGTACCCCTTTGCTCAGCATGATACAAAGGTAATGATACCGACTGAAGTAACCTTTTATATTCCCATATGTATAATGTATATAATTAAGAAGGAAATGACCTTCGGACAAATAACCTCACATCAAATCCACATCCAAATAAGGAAAATGCGATAAGGCAACTCATTAGTCCGAAGCCCTTTAAATTTTATTTATATACTTATACATATATGAACATGATATTGATAATTATAATTTGAAATAGTTTATAAAACCTTTTTCAAAGAGTTTAACAGTATCAAAAGAGTTTTAATAGTATTTCAAAAAGAGTTTACATGACATTAAAGATTTAGCATGACTTTAAGTCATTCTGGAAGTATTTGGTAATCCCTAAAAGCATAAGGAAATCCTTTGACTGATTGATATCACATACAATTATTAACACAATTTAGATTGTTTTCAACTTGTATTCCCTCCCTAAAAAGCATTTAAAACCATTAAAAAGGTAGATTATAGGGGTATGAACTCACTTGATAAGTGGTGATTTGGGCAGCGTTTCGTTTCTATAAATGATATTTCTCGATGAAACCGCGAGTTTTTCATTAAACATAGGCTTTACGCGGGCATCACTTTGACTTGAAATAGGTTAGCTTCTCGAGAATTCTGGGGCTTCGGGGCTTGCTTCGAGTGTTAGATATGATATCGGGCCTTTGGGGAGTAGTAAGGAAGTTTAAAGGGATGAAAAATGTGAAAAAGCATGAAATTTGGGGTGAAAATGAGTTAAGAACCGGGAGATCTCGCAGGCCTTTTATAGGCTGAAGTTCGGACCGAGGTGGAGGAGTCAGCAGGCGAGGTGGCATCGAAGGAAGGGAGACGCGTGGCTCGGCTCGCAAGCGGACACGGGTCCGAGCTCGGAGGCGCCACCATGCGAAGCGCGTGTCGGATCAGGAGAGGTCGAGCCCTTGGTCGAATCAGAAGCAGACACGAGGCGATACGCGGCAGCGTCGCATGCGAGGGGACGTGGCCGAACCTCAGCCATGCGATTTTCCCAGTTTTCAAGATTTTTCGTTTTTTGTGCCCAAAACTTGCGAAATTCATAACTTTCGCACACGAGCTCCGTTTTCGACGTTCTTTATATGCACACGTAGGTAAAATTATACTCTACGACTTTCGTTAAGACTTTGTCGGCTCACTTTGAATTTATTTTTAATATTATTATTTTTAACAGACTGGGACAGGAAAATCCGTTAAAAATTCATAACTACTTTATCCGACGTCCGTGTTTGTCTGTCTTTTTACCGTTGTACTACTATTGACGAGACCTACAATTCTCGTTTAGGTTGTGTTGGCTAAAAATCACTCGATCTTTATTTCGGGTTTTTAACTGTATACTGCTATACTGAAACTTAGAAAAATCATAACTTCCTCATACAAAGTCAGATTTTGACGTTCTTTTTATGAAAGTTCTCGGTTTAACATAATATACAACTTTCATTTGGATTGTTATGGCTAAAAAGCTTTTTATTGAAAATTCACTTTTTACATTGAACAGTGTTTTGTTGTTTTGTCGCGGATATTCGATTGGTCATAACTTCTTCGTTATAACTCGGATTTCAATGTTCTTTATATTTTGGAAACCTTGTTACAATCTCTACCTCTTTTTTCATCCCACTTAAGATTATTGAACAATTTATTTTTGACCTAAATTTGACTGGTGTTACATTATCCCCCCGTTAGAGGGAATTTTGTCCCAAAATTAAGTCTAAAGTGATACTCATGGACTAGGGAAAATATGTGGATATTTTCATTTAATCTAATCATCCCTTTCCCAAGTGAATTCAGGTCCTGGGTTTGCAATCCAACGAACCTTCACTATCGGGATAAGACTTTGCTTGGTTTTTTGATTTCCCTATCCATGAGTTCTATTGGTTCTTCTACAAAGTGTAGACTTTTATTTAACTTGATTTCATCGAGGTAAATAACAAGTGTTTCATCGGATAGACACCTCTTTAGATTAGATATGTGAAAGGTGGGATGAATGTTATTAAGTTTTTGTGGTAGTTTAAGTTTATAAGCTACAAGACTGATTCTGGTAAGAATCTCAAATGGTCCTATGTACCTTGGATTTAGTATTCCGGGGTGAGACCTTCATATGACAAAGTCATCAACCTGGAATTCCAAGGGTTTTCTTTTACCGAAGTCGTAGCTTCTCTGATTAACTTTGGAAGCTTTATGTCGCTTCCTGATTCGTATTCTCTTTTCGGTAGTTTCTCGGATGAATTCCGGTCCAGCGAAGGTGCTGTGTGGAAATTGGACCTCTAGCTAGTTTCGTGTCACGTAATTTAGTTCATTGCAGAGAGGATCTGCATTTGCGACCATAGACGGTTTCAAATGGATAAACTTTAAATCCTAGCATGATAAAGGACTTGACTAATTGGTAAATGGGTATCCGAAACTTTATCAAAGTCGATCACATATGCTCTCGGTATGACTACTCTAGTTCCCAGAGATTTCTGAAGTGACTGCCTGAACTGGGAGATGATTCTATTATCGCAATGGAGATAATAGATATTGGAACACCGTGCACTCCGACTAATCTCTCTAATCCACGTTCTAGTTATCTTCTCTATTTGCCTGTTTCGTCAAAATTGAAGGAAGTGCGCGAACTTGGCTAATCTGTCGACGATCACCCAAAATAGTATCAAGTCTACCTGTTGCCTTGGTAACTTGATTATAAAGCCCATTGTAATCCGCTACCACTTCCACTCAGATATCTTAGATTATTACTGTAAATTTGCGGGCTTTTGCTCAGAAGTTCATGATAAGACTCATACTTGGCTCATCCATCATTACCTCATGTATACAAGTCGTATATAAATTAGATTGACAAAATGTTCGGGTGGGGTGGCTCTGCCCCAAGTCCACAACTAGACAAGGAACAAGAAATAGGGCGGAATCACGCATCCTAAATCTTGTTGAGTCTAAATTATATGCCACTCTTGCGTATACATTTAGCAGCGATAGATTAGTCTAATGAGTTCTTTATACTTTATTCTTGAACTTTAGTCTTCTTCGGAGGTCTATTCGGTATACTACGGGTGGTTACTGACTTCTAAAACTTCTTTGGTGCTTTTCACTTCAAGTTTTCTATCTACTGAGCAGGCTAGAAGGTGTGGTATCCCTCGCATGGGTACTTCTGGGGTCTTGAGGTGAGAGATGACATAAAGGTTTGCGTTATGGATTGGAAGAATTTCATCTTACGGCGGATTAAGGAAAATGTTCTTTTACACAGTAAAAGAATTTTTACATGGTAAGGACCAGGCCAAACCATGTCGAATGAGGATGTCAGAATTTTCTCGACGAAATAGATATTAAGTCGTTCTAGGGGAAATGATTACTAGGATGATGAACTATCCTATATACCTAAGTTTTCACCGCTTCTGGTTTTATTTTGTTATTACCGTTACGAATCCCCTTTTTGATTCGAAATTGGCAGGTACTACCAATACGAGGGTTCTGATAATTTGAAATTATGAACTTTCATGAAATGATCCTTACTAGGTCTCTCTATAATCGATTGGTGTATACAAGTCATGTATAATTAAGATTGGTAAGACCTTTGACTGAGCAACCCTGCCCTAAATCCACAACCAAACAAGGAACAGGAAATGAGGCGGGATTCCTCACTCTAAGTCTACAAATCTTAATTATAAATGACCCTTATGTATACACTAAGCCATCATAACTTACCTGTTAGGGTTTCAAATTTTATATGAATGTTGTGGTTTAATTTGAACTGGAGAGTAATCATAATTATAGATAATTATTGGGGTTTGGAAGCGTACCAAAAATATAGCAGGGTTCTTTGATGCCTTCCCATGTATCGGGGTCAAACTCCTCCTGCTGCCCCGTCGTTCTTCTCTATTGGACAATCCCTCTTGTAATTTCCTATTTCACCACAAAGGTGACATATTGGAATGGTTCCAACATTGGTAGTTGAAGCGATGAACTCAACCGGAGTTCTATAGATGCGGGCGGTATGCCCCTTCATGTTGGATCTATTGCAATGCAGCTGTCGGCAAACTCCATGATGATGGTAGTTACACTTTCTGCAGTGTGGAAGGTTTCCTAAGTACGACGTGGTCGGTGCTGGAATAACAGGGATGATGGGGGTGTTGACTGCCCTAGATCGTTGCCCTCTGTTAGGTTCTTGAGTTGAACAACTCCCTTTCTCATTCTCGAACTTTCGTTTCAGGATATTAGGTTTGAGGTTCGAAGTGTCCTTACAAATAGGTACTCATTGATGTACTTGGTTATCACCACGATCGTGATTGCCGATAGCATTACCACTAACATTTGTGTTGTTATAATTAAGGTGCTCCATGACATCTGCTACAGCTGTTGTGACTGCAGCTTGAAACGTAGCCGAATCTATCTGAAGAATTGGTGTTTTGCCGGTGGGTTGGTTTTGTTTCTTCGGAGGCATGATCCTGTTATACGATAAGAAAACGAGCTCGTGAGCGACTATCGTTGGCTCTAGATGTATTCTAATCATTTGTATCTACATATAAATTTTTCGTTTTGTTATACTGTTCTCAATGATTCGACCTACATCCCTATGATGCAGTCCTGGTAAGGAGCAGAAATAAGTTTCTATTATGGTTATGAACCGAGTGTCATCCGAACTAAGTTACCTTCGATTGGTGGATATCGTTTTCCAACTTTCGAAATGATTTGAAAACAATTCATAATAAAGTCTACATAAAATAGACTTATGAATTTGAGAAGTAATCACTATCAATTGAGATTTCGTGATCCGGTTTATGGTTATTAGTCGTGACAGGAAAAGAAGATAAGCTCAAAACCTAATGTGAGTAATGTAAATACTAACTCACTAGGTTGAATTGATTTACTAGTTATTACTTAGATGAAAAGGCGCTTAAACACTTCACATGAATCACGCGTGGTTTTCCTCTGTTCTCTGTTCTATTCTGGGCGGTAATGATTTGTTCTCTCCTGGTATCTATAGGGTGTCCTTCTCCTCCGTAGGTATATTGAATTCCTGAGTTGTCTTACTTCCGATTCTGACACTGATCCCCATTACTGCGTAATGAAGATTTTGAATCTTGGAAGTTCATGCAAATCTCTCATTGGTGCCCTTGATAGGGTAAGGGCACTAAATGATTTCTATAGTTTCTTTACTTCTCATTTGTTTCTTTCTTAGAATTCTCCTAATAAATTTTTGTTGGATCCTCCTTGACTCTTCTATTGATTGCTGGAGTGACTACATCTATCTAAGGGGTTTATACGAGAATGGGAATGTCTAAAGAATCTATGAGAAAATTTAAATTTTTACGAAGGTGATCCTTTCTGGTCCTTCTATAATCGCATAGTGTGTACCGATTATATATAATCCAGATCAAATAGACATTCGAATAAGTAATCCTACTCTAAAACCACATCCAGCCAAGGAAAAGGAAGTGGAGTGAAAATCACATATTCTAAGTCTATAAAATCTCAAGTATATATAACCTTATTGTATCCACTTAGTAATTATAGACTTACCAGACAAGATCTTTTAAAATTTCCCAAAAGTTTATTTATGGTATTTAAAATACTTTCATGGTATTTTAATTATAAGTTTGATTCTTGGACTTCTAGATATAAGAAGTTGATAAGTTTTCAGTTTTCTTGTTATAGCATCCTAAAATACTCCTATAGTATTTTAACCTTTATGTTTGGTTCTAGAATTCTTCTGGTACCTAGGTAAGTTTTAGACTTGTTGCAACACTACAATCACTCCCAAACACATGTTGGTCATATCTCAAATGAATATAGTTGAGCAGGCTATATTGATCCCAGATATGATTACATAACTGTCCAGGTTTAACTATAATGTCTAACATCCAAATACTTTTGTTTTGTTCTTCTTGTGATACTCATTCTAGTATATATATTCTCCATGTACTTATACTTTTATAAAATATTGTTATATTTTTAAAGTATAACTCTTGGTTAGAGTGTTTTTATCCCAATGGGTTTATAGTTGTACATCTTTTATAACTGATATACTGAGTTCACTATAAGCAATGCTCTGATACCAATCTGTCACACCCCCAAACTAGAGCGGCGGAAATGTTCGGGGGCGTAGGACGTCATGTAAGTATCACAACACATGCAATATAGTAATCAAAGTACAAACAACCATTGCATTAATAAGTATAGGTTTTACATAAGTATTTAAACATTACATATTCAAACATCAAAGTAGATACAGTAGAAGACAAGAGTCGCAGTACGGTACAAGCTAGTCTTCTCAAAAGCTTCGGGAGTGTACCTATCTACTGGATTCCTGAGAATACAAGTTATTTTGAAAGAGTAAATTACCATTTAAGCTGGTGAGTTCATAAGTATTTTAGTTCTATAAAGTATACTCTATGTTGTTGGAAAAGTTCGTTGGTTCCTCCAGAAAATCCTATATTTCCTGATCTGATAATATGATAACCTCAATAGTTCCCTCTGCAATTACTTAGTTTATACTAGTTATATATAACCTAATATCGAATGGACAGTTAAATGGGTGAATCTGTCCTAAGCCCACAACCAAACAAGGAACAGGAAGTAAGGCGAAAGTCACACATGTCACTGTCAATCGGATATTACTTATATATAACTCTGATGTATAAACTAAGGAATTATAGAATTAGCCACTAAAGGTCCTTTATGTTATACTAGTTTAAAGAGAGTGAATGAATAAGTTCCATCTGATAAGTAGTCTTAAATCCCCATAAAACCGTTCTGATAAGTAGTTTTAAATCCACATAAAATCGTTTCTTAATAGTAGTTTTAAATCCCCATAAAACTGTTTCAGAATAGTAGTTGTAAATCCCCATAAAACCGTTCAGTTTTATTTATGGAAGGAGATTAATACAATAGTATTTCTTAAAAATAAACTATCGATGAATAAATACCCTAATATTAACCTGGTTAATTAGGGTTTAAAATGTGATAAAGTTGTAACCATGCTGGAAAGAATGAACATGACGACCTACTGGTGTCGAAACTGAATATGTGACATTTGTCACCCCATGGCTGGTCTACCGGACTGTAGCTAGCAGTCGGGATGTGCGATTGTCGGTCCCTTATTGATCTATACACACAATGCCCGCTCTCCCTCCAGGAGATTCTGGTTACAAGGATATAACATAGCAAGTATTGCTATGTCCTGAAGACATACGATCACATTTTAGTTTGAGTAAAGATCGAATTATATCCTTTTCTTGATAAAGTAGTTTAGACCTCGTATACTTATTTAGAAAAATAGATTTCTCATTTGTTTCTAATTTAGTTTGTATTATTACCCCATGATTGCTAACCCTGGTACGTTGTATTTGTACCCCTATTAATGAAAACCCGGTATGATGTATTATTACCCTGTGATTGCTAAGCCTGTTACGTTGTATTTGTACCCCTATTAATGCAAACCCGATATGATGTATTATTACTTCTTTAATATATTATCCATATACTAAAAGTATTATATGTATCCTGGTGTAGATAAATGAATTGTTAGTACTTTCCTTTCCAAATATACTCGGAATGAAAAGTATACAATCGTGAATCATACTTGTATATTTAGTTTTGAATCATAAATTATACAGATTATAATTTATACGTTCTATCTGATTAACGTTATCTCTCTTGAATGTACCCCTTTGCTCAGCATGATACAAAGGTAATGATACCGACTGAAGTAACATTTTATATTCCCATATGTATAATGTATATAATTAAGAAGGAAATGACCTTCGGACAAATAACCTCACCTCAAATCCACATCCAAATAAGGAAAATGAGATAAGGCAACTCATTAGTCCGAAGCCCTTTAAGTTTTATTTATATACTTATACATATATGAACATGATATTGATAATTATAATTTGAAATAGTTTATAAAACCTTTTTCAAAGAGTTTAACAGTATCAAAAGAGTTTTAACAGTATTTCAAAAAGAGTTTACATGACATTAAAGATTTAGCATGACTTTAAGTCATTTTGGAAGTATTTGGTAATCCCTAAAAGCATAAGGAAATCCTTTGTGTGATTGATATCACATACAATTATTAACACAATTTAGATTGTGTTCAACTTGTATTCCCTCCCTAAAAAGCATTTAAAACCATTAAAAAGGTAGATTATAGGGGTATGAACTCACTTGATAAGTGGTGATTTGGGCAGCGTTTCGTTTCTATAAATGATATTTCTCGAAGAAACCGTGAGTTTTTGATTAAAACTGGGCTTTATGCGGTCAGCACTTCGACTAGAAAGAGGTTAGTTTCTCGAGAATTTCGGGGCTTCGGGCTTGGTTCTAGTGTTAGATATGATATCGGGCCTTTGGGGGGTTGTAAGGAAGTTTAAAGGGATGAAAAATGTGACGAAGCATGAAATTTGGGGTGAAAATGAGTTAAGAACCGGGAGATCTCGCAGGCCTTTTATAGGCCGATGTTCGGACCGAGGGGGAGGAGTTAGCAGGCGAGGTGGCAGCGAAGGAAGGGACACGCGTGGCTCGGCTCGTAAGAGGACACGAGTCCGAGTTCGGAGGCACCACCGTTCGAAGCGCGTGTCGGATGACGAGAGGCCGAGCCCTTGGTCCAATCAGAAGTGGACACGAGACGAAACGCAGCAGCCCCACATGCGAGGGGACGTGGCCGAACCTCAGCCATGCGATTTTCCCGATTTTCAAGATTTTTCGATTTTTGTGCCCAAAACTTGCGAAATTCATAACTTTCTCATACGAGCTCCGTTTTCGACGTTCTTTATATGCACGTGGTGGTAAAATTATACTATACGACTTTCGTTAAGACTTTGTCGGCTAATTTTGATTTTATTTTTAATATTATTATTTTTAACAGACCGGGACAGGAAAATCCGTTAAAAATTCATAACTTCTTTACCCGACGTCCATTTTTGTCTGTGTTTTTACCTTTGTACTACTATTGACGAGACCTTCAATTCTCGTTTAGGTGGTGTTGGCTAAAAATCACTCGATCTTTACTTCGAGTTTTTAGCTGTATGCTGCTATACTGAAACTTAGAAAAATCATAAGTTCCTCATACGAAGTCAGATTTTGACGTTCTTTTTATCAAAGTTCTCGGTTTAACATAATCTACAACTTTCATTTAGATTGTTATGGCTAAAAATCCTTTTATTGAAAATTCACTTTTACACTGAACAGTGTTTTGCCGGTTTTGTCGCGAATATTCGATTCGTCATAACTTCTTCGTTATAACTCAGATTTCAGTGTTCTTTAAATTTTTGGAAACCTTGTTACAATCTCTACCACTTTGTTCATCCTAGTTAAGATTATTGAACAATTTATTTTTATCCTAAATTTGACTGGTGTTACAACGAGTCCCTACCTCTTAGACGTTCCAGTAGAGTTAGTGTTCCACCCGTATTATATGGTTTCCATATAACTGCTGAGGGAGTCTGCAAAGTGGAAAGAGGCTATGGACAGCGAGATTCAGTCCATGTATGACAATCAAGTTTGGAACTTGGTTGACAATGTACCGGGTCGTATGACTGTCAGGTGCAAGTGGATCTTCAAGAAGAAGACCGACATGGATGGGAAAGTACACACTTATAAAGCGCGATTGGTTATGAAGGGCTATACTCAAACTCCCGGAGTTGACAATGATGAGACCTTCTCACCAGTTGCGAAGATAAATTCTATAAGGGTTATGCTAGTCATAGCTGCGTTTCATGACTATGAAATATGGCAGATGGATGTCAAAACCGCTTTCCTTAATGGGAAGTTGGCTAAAGATGTTTACATGAGTTAGCCAGAGGTTTTTGTCAGTGCAGAGCACCCAAATATGGTGTGTAAGCTTGAGAAATCCATTTATGGATTGAAACAAGCGTCTCGCAGATGGAATCTTTGTTTCGATGAGAATGTCAAAGAGTTTGGTTTCTAAAGAAGCGAGGATGAGTCTTGTATATATGTCAAAGCCAGTGGGACTATAGTTAGCTTTCTCATATTGTATGTGGACGACATACTGCTCATAGGAAACGACGTCCCAACCCTGCAGGAAGTTAAGTCCTGGCTTGGGAAGTGCTTCGCTTTGAAAGACCTCGGAGAAGCTGCCTATATTCTTGGGATAAGGATAGTGAGAAACAAGAGTAAAAGACTAATAGAACTTAGTCAAAGTACTTACTTGGATAAATTACTAAAGCGTTTTAGTATGGAGAATTCCAAGAAAGGGCAGTTACCAATCAAAAGTAATACCAAGTTGAGTACAACTTAAAGCTCGAGTACCGAAGTCTGTTGAGTCTAGGAGTTGCGTCATTGGGCTTGTTACATCGGTCCATTATTATCACAGTTATGGGCCTATCCAGCCGTGTTTATGATATTAGTGTTTACTTTATAAGATGCATGCATCCATCGTTCTCTGTACACTTCTTAATTATTATTACTTTCATTGTACTGTAACCCTAGCACACCTCTACAGTCGAAGCTCTTTATCGAGCTCTTCTGAGGTGGAGCATATTAATCATTCAGCTCATGTTTTATTCGTCCGGTGTTCTTTGCTTTTATTGTGTTTGTCTAAATCTCTTACGAATCTAAACGATCTTAGAGAATTTAATACTCATCAATTGGTATCAGAGAGGTAGACTGTGTAATTCATACGCATCTCTTATGTTGGAAGAATCTCTTTAGGGTTTCCGCTTTTGTTGAAATTGTTGGAACCGTCATCTCATTATTGACGTTGTTTCACGTTTTTTGATAAAACCCTAATTCAACCTTTACAAGTCTGGTTGTTGACAGATATTCAAAACAGGTCATCATGTCTCACAAAGATTCACAAACAAACCCCATCAACATATCGAACAACATCGGATCTACTACGGGAATCCCGATTTTATATACTCAATATTATTAAGTCTGGACGCATCACTTTTGAAGACTATGTTCTTGGTTCAGAGGATAATGGGTATCTAATCTGGGAGGCTATCACCTTGGGTCCCTTTGCTCACTCTGGAACAAATAAAATCATCAAAACTCAAAAGGAGTACAATCAGCTGATGATCAACGTGGAGAAAGTTCCTCAAGACGAGAAGGACAAACTGATGAGCAACATTAAAGCTATGAGGATGATCAGATTTGCCTTACAATCGGATACTTTTCGTCTGGTTAGTACATGCACAAAAGCAAAACAAATCTGGGATAGGCTTAAGGAGTTGTATTCCACAGATGAGGATCTAGCGCATTCAATACAAACTCTTTTGCTCTCTGAGTTCTGTGACTTCAAGGAAAATCCAGAAGAAAAACTCATTCAGGTGTTCGATCGTTTCAATCATCTTCTCAGCAAGATGATCAAGCATGGAATTGGCAGAGAAGTAATCGAGCAAAAGGTCACTTTCATGAATGGCCTAAGACCCGAATGGATGGTTGTGGTTTCGACTGTGAAAGCTCATGAACAGTTCAAAACCTATTCATTGGCGAAGCTTGTGGGAATACTCAAGTCACATGAAAATGTAGTAACTAAGGAAATGAAGGTGGTGTCTAGTATGGGATCTTTGGCTCTTCTCTCAAAGGGCAAGAACATGGCTGAAGAAGAAGAAGAGTTGGATCTCTCTGAATGTGATCTGACAAATGATGAATATGCATTAATGGTCTCTGATCCCAAGAAGTTTGCTAGCAAAAAGTTTCCCACCTCCAAGAACCGAAACTGGCAAGGGAACTACAGTTCCGAAAAGGCGAAAGAGGAGGTTAAAAACGCTCCTCGGCAAGAAGAAGCGAAGAAGGAAAACAAGCTTGTAGGTGACTTCGTATATGACTGCAATTTCTGCCACGGCAAAAATCACTTTGCTAAAGATTGCATGTTGAGGAAGCTGGCTGAGAAGAAGGATGGATAAGATGATGAAGCATACCATTCACGCAAGCTGGAGGACAATATAGTTGATGATGAGTTTAGAGGAGTGGAGATTTGGTCTACCGACTCCGAGGATGAAGAAGTTTGCAATCCCTCGCATGGCAGAGCCTTTGTGGAGAAGGACGATAATGTTGAGTTTACTGGAAGGTGCTTAATGGTGACTGCTGGAGTATGACAAATGAGAGGCTACACAACGGATGGCGGGTCTGATAAGTGGAAGGCAAGAGAAGACGGATGCTTCGCTGCCAAACCGATGGGTGAGCAGATCAACGAATGTGATCAGTTGATCAAGAAGGTACAATCTATCCTCGAATCACTGAAAATACCAGTTAATAACTATGAAAAGGAATTAAACGAATTAAAATTCAAGTTTTCTAGTTTAAGTGGTAGTCTAAAACAAAATCTCCTAGCAAATTCTAATCTAACGGATCAAATCAGTAGGGTGTCTTCAAAGAGTGAGGAAAGAAAGAGATGGATAGAGCAGAAGGAAGTGGAGTTAGTTAGGGCAAAAGATGAAATAATTTATTTACAACGTGATAATTTGAAGCTTTTGAAACAAAGAAATTTTTTTTTGCTTGATTGCTAAACGCTTATATTCTAATATTACTCAATTGCATATGGATTGTGAGATAGACAAAAAGATTCACAAAATGATTTTTCCCTTCCTTGAATTAAAGGAGGATGAAGTCGATGTTGACGGTTATAAATGTGAATCTATTGTCTCTTTGGATGAGATTTCTGATGCCTATAGAATCGGTCTGGACAAAATCGAGTCCTTTATCAAGTCCAAAGACCATAATGACATGCTTAAAAACCTATTGGACGAAAATGATAAATTAAAAATCAAGACCGAAACCATGCAGAAATTTGACTCATTGAGTACCAAGTTGAGTTCAGAAAACAAGATAAATGTTGAAAAGACTTCTAAATTTGACAAGGATAGTGATATGAGTGAAATATATGTAGAGGATGTAGTTGACTGTTCAGAATTTGTCAAAAGAGAATCTACCAAAGGTCTTATATCTGAAAATTCAGTTGAGTTCGCTCGGATATCCCAAGACAAAGTCAGAGTTCTGAGAGAGAAGGTCATGGTATATCAAAAGGTACAAACTGTACCAAATCAGGTTTACACCACTACAGGAGTTACTCAGAAACTCACCGCCGAACTTACAGCCTTAGTAAACGAAGACAACGTAGGCGGCTATGATGATTATTTTTGGTCTGCTCCAATTGACAATGCAGATGAAACTGTCGGTTTATCGAAAAGAACCTCATGGAGAGTCAAGGGCAGATACGTGGCAGAACCACTCAACAAGCCGAGAAGCTTTGATGTACCAAGCACAAGTGGTACTAAAGAAATTCATAGAGAACATGTAAAGGCAGTAAGCGAAACCTCTTCAATGAAGAGCGAAACTCATGCAGAAAGACCGAAGCCGAAAGCAAACATTCACAAGTCTCAAAAGCAGCTGGCTGAACAAAAACGCCAGCGGAACAGACGATATGATAAGAATATCAATGAGCGAAAGCAGTTTTGGCAGTCTCAAAACTCCAATTATGTTCACAAAGAAAAGGTGTCTAATTCAAAAGGGAAAGTAAGCTCACAGACAAACTCAGGTCAATGCTCACACTGCAACTCTTGTAGTCAAAAGAACCGAAAGAGCAGTTTCGGTCCTATATCCCATCTTCCCCTACATCAACCGAAGCCGAATCCAGTCAATGATGTTAAAGGGAAGGGAAAGTTAGTCTTGGACTTTGAAGAACAAGAAAAGAAGGCGTCTGCTAACCCTAGGAAACAAAAGAAATTTTTTGTTAAGAATCAAAATAAAATTCCACAATCTGATTCAAACAAAACGAAAGCTAACAAATTAAGGTTTTCACCATCAAAAGGAAAGACGAAACCACCTTAATAAAACAAACATATTTGGTTGATCTTTCTGTTGCTATTCCATGTTCTGTAAAATGCTCACGTGGACCCAAGCAACTTTGGGTTCCTAAATATGCTTAATTTTTGCAGGTTATCAGTGACGAGCAGTTCGACGATGAATGGTATATTGATAGTGCCTACTCGCGTCACATGAGATGGAGACGGGAAGAGCTGAGGGAGTTTCGGGCTCTAAAAGATGGTGGATGTGTCAAGTATGGAAACAACTCATATGGCACAATAAAAGGCTATGGAATGATAACGAACATATATTTTTCCATTCGAAAGGTGGCCTACGTGGAAGGATTGCAACACAATCTCATAAGTGTCTCGCAATTGGTTGTAGGGACTGGCCTGAAGGTCTCATTTGATGATGAAGGATCCGAGATCATTGAAAAGAAAACTAAGACAGTTCTGTTGAAGTCTCAGCGCAAAGGCGAAATGTATCCGTTAAATGTAAACCCGATACGAGGGAAGCCTGCTGTATGTATTCTAACGAAAGATCATTCTAATGAAATCCGGCTACGGCATTGAAGACTATCGCACCTTAACTTCAAAGACATCAACAAGCTGGTTCTTGGTGATCATGTGTGAGGACTGCCACTTCTAAAGTTTGACAAGGAACATTTGTGTGCTGCATGCGAAATGGGAAAGCAAAGCCGGAAGAGTCATCCCACACGTGTTAACACAAAGGTCATCGAACCTCTTGAGCTTCTACACATCGATCTATGCGGTAGTTCGGCCATAGAAAGTATTGGTGGTAATAAGTACATTCTTGTTATTGTCGATGACTTTTCACGTTTTGCTTGGGTTTTCTTTCTTAAACAGAAATCAGAGCCAACTCCACAGCTCAAAAAGTTCATAAAACAAGTGGAAGTAAAGCTGAGAAAGGTTGTGAGAAATGTCCTAAGTGACAATGGGTTTGAATTCAAAAACAATGACTTTGAAGAATTTCTAGCCGAAAAGGGAGTAACTCACAACTTCTCCGCACCCTATACTCCGCAGTAGAATGGTGTCGTTGAAAGACGAAATCGTTCGTTGTGTGAAGCCGCCCGCACCATGCTTAGCTTCGCTTCTCTACCTCTGTACTTCTGGGCTGATGCGATTTCTGCCGCTTGCTATACCCAGAATCGAACCTTTCTCAATAACCGATTTTTTATCATACCGTATGAAATTTTGAATAATCGCAAGCCTAATGTTAAATTCTTCCATGTCTTCGGTTCCAGGTGCTTCATCTTTAACTCTAAAGAGAACCGAAGCAAGTTTGATGTGAAGGCAGACGAAGGGATTTTTCTTGGCTACTCTCTTACCTCCAAGGCATATAGGGTTCTTGCCTACTCTCTTCAATCCAGTGAAAGTCCAATTGAGGAGATCTTTCCACAAACAGGTCAAGTCACGGCTCATATATCAAATATGTTTGAAGAGTACATATTGCTCTTTGATGAACCGGAGAATGCAATTCTCTCTGAAGCGAAAGTGGCTGATAACAAGGTTGACAACCTGAAGGAGATAATCAACGAAGTTGCAAAAGT
Source organism: Lactuca virosa (assembly GCF_052849685.1). NCBI lineage: Eukaryota > Viridiplantae > Streptophyta > Magnoliopsida > Asterales > Asteraceae > Lactuca > Lactuca virosa. Next base: position 197,939,220 of record NC_136430.1, read on the forward strand.
GATGGAAAGAGAACCTCAAGATCCTAGCGAACCTCAAGGTCCAACCGAACCCACAAATGACCACACCACTTTCCACGGGGAGGGTTCGTCTACATCAAAGCGACCTGATTTGCCTTTCCAGGGGTGAACGCATCTCCAAAATGAACCATGAAAGTCCAACCGAGGGGAAGAATTCTGAACCTGATGTTGAAATTGTTTCATCATTCGAGGGGAGAATGGTAATACGAATGATGACGACATTCAGTCAGAATTTGAAGAAGAAGTCAATGTTGAATTGGATCCTGCTTATGATCCTAACTACGCTCCTCTCACAAAATGGACAAAAGATCATCCGAAAACTCAAGTAATTGGTGAATCAACTGAGAGAGTTCTTACACGCTCTCAACTGAAAGCGAAGCAAACAACTCTATTCTCTTAAGTGGAATTCTGCATGTTTAATTCGTTTGTCTCCAAGATTGAGCCGAAAATAGTTAACACTGCACTTGATCACTCTGATCGGGCACAGGATATAAAAGACGAACTCAATGAGTTTGAGCAAAACCGAGTCTGGAGACTGATTCCTACACCAAAGGATACATCTGTGGTTGGATTAAAATGGGTATTCCGGAACAAGATGGATAAAGAAGGGAACGTGATACGCAACAAGGCAAGGCTAGTGGTTAAGGGATATTATCAGGAAGAAGGTATAGATTATGAAGAAACCTTCGCTCCTGTAGCAAGTTTGGAATCTGTAACATCCCAATTTTCAAGGCTAAAAATTTCATTTTTTTTATTAAGTAATCATGTGAAATCATTTATCAAACATTGCTAATATTATATTAATTCATAAAACCATTACGTCGTGTCTCAAAACATATCATCGGATAATAGTAATAATCAGAGTATAATCCCAGAAAAACTCAATGCGGAAAATCATGCGTGAGTGTGATGTGCCGCTATCGCGTCGGCTCCTTCCCCTTCGCTGAAGAGGTACCTAAAACAAAACTAAAAACTGTAAGCACGAAGCTTAGTGAGTTCCCCCATCATACCACATACCATACAAACACATGACATACATACTGCCAGGCATATTTGGGTGCCCGACCAACCCCTTCGGTCCTCTCGACCGGTGACCTTGCCTAGCATATCTGGGTGCTGGTCTACCCCTTCGGTCCTCTCAACCAGTGACCTTGCCTAGCATATCTGGGTGCTGGCCTGCCCCTTCGGCCCTTTCGACCGGTCTATCACATACAGTCACGTAATCATAATCTAACATAGCTGGGTACTGAACTACCCCTTCGGCCTTATCGGCCGGTAACATGGGGACTATCTCCCCCCTACTAGTACCATCATCATGTAACATCATATCATGCTAGCACATAAACATAACAGGTAGTAGCAAACCTAGATGAATATCATAAAGACAATCATCTAACATACAACTCCTACTTGTGGGCCGGCATTGTGGCCGTAGACCTACCGCTACTGGAAGGTAACTCACCTCGATGTCGAAAAGCGTCTGAACTGAACTTGCTGCCTGAAATCAATCCCTCTCGGATCCTACACAAAACAATATTCCTTAATCACCACTCCCTGGTCAACTTAGGTCAAAGTCAAAGTCAAGTACAACACCTTGGTCAAAGTCAACATCCAGTTGACTCGACTCGCCGAGTTGGTCCACCAACTCGTCGAGTCCCTATTCTTTCAAATGATACAACCCCCGACTCTACTCGTCGAGTCTAGCAAGAACTCGACGAGTTCGCCTTCATCCATAGCATCGGGACCATCTTCAACCGACTCGCCGAGTTCCTTTTGAACTCGTCGAGTTCATCTCCCTCATACGAACGTGTTCAGTCTATGACTCGCCGAGTTGTATGAACAACTCATCGAGTCCATCCTCATGAGTTGGGAGATTTCCTGGACTCGCCGAGTCTATTCATACACTCGCCGAGTCCTATGATTTCCAGGTTCAAGACAAACCCCTAGCAGGCTGATTGTCCCTTCCACTCAATCTAATCCATTTCGAGAAGACGTTTTTGGGGGAAAAAGCGCCCCGACTCGCCGAGTCACCCAAGTGACTCGCCGAGTCCCTCTTTTTCTAACACTATATAGTCGATTATAATAGGTCTTAACGCGTCAAAACCATAGATCTGGCCTCCTAGGGTCCATTTTATACGTCAAGCTTCAAACTTGATGCACATGCATGGGGAATTTGGCTCAAAAAGCCATAAAAGGAGGTCTACAAGATGCATGGGGTGTTTATGGCAACAAAGTTGGCACCTTTATGCCATAATGACCCCCAATAGCGCTAGATCCGAAGTGCAACTCTAAGAACATCCATCAAATTCCATTTTTGCTTCCCTATACTCATTAAAAGGGTAGAAATAACCCCAAAACAAAAATCTAAGAGATAAATGGCCAAGGTTCTGGCTTTTTACCTTAAATGAGCTGAGAATGAAGTAAAACTTCTAGATCTCCTTGCTTCTACTTGAACTCCCAAGCTTCCTTCTCTTCTCCAACTTCAAACACACACAAAAATGCACAAAAACGGCTTGAGGGCACTCAAACAAGGCTAGGGTTTCGAGTTAGGGTATTCTGGAAGTGAGGGGGGCAATGGAGGCTGGTTTGGGACGAGTTAAGTTGTTTAAATAGGGTGCAAACCCTAAATATTAGGGTTTTGTCCAGACAGCTCCTACTCGTCGAGTCGGTCTTCCGACTCGTCGAGTAGGTCACTTAAACCCCCGATTAACAGTCGAGTCTGCTCGGCGAGTTGGGCCTCCAACTCGCCGAGTCCCAGGTTAAATTGCAAAAAAAAAATCCTTGAATTTAAATACGTACCAGGAATCGGGTGTTACAGAATCAGTTCGGATCTTTCTGGCATACGCTGCTCACAAGAATTTTGAATTTTTTCAAATAGACGTCAAGTGTGCATTCTTGAATGGAGAACTAGAAGACACTGTATATTTGGAGCAACCACCGGGTTTTGTGAATAAAAAGTATCCCGATCATTGTTATATTCTGGACAAAGCGGTTTATGGTATAAAACAAGATCCTAGAGCCTTGTATGAAACATTAACTCGCTTTCTTAAAACGTCAAAATTCAAACAAGGTTCGGTTGACCCAACCTTCTTTCGCAAGAAAGAGGGTAACCATTTAATGATCGTTCAAATCTATGTCGATGACATGATCTTCGGTTCTACGAATCCTAGCTTAACGGCTGAATTCCGGAAGTTGATGGAGACTAAATTTGAGATGAGCTCAATGGGTCCGATTAACTTTTTCCTTGGACTGAACATAAGACAGGGACCAGAAGGCATCTTCATTAATCAGGAGGCTTACACGACGACTCTACTAGCGAAGTGCGGTATGATGGGAGATTCTAAAGTAAAGGTTCCAATGGCATTCGGAACAAAGCTAACAACATCTCTGGAGAAACCAGCTGTTGATATGACCCTCTATCGTCAATTGATAGGGTCTCTAATGTATCTAACAGCTAGTAGACCAGATATTATGTTTTCTGTCTGTTATTATGTCAGTTTCCACGCTAATCCACGTCAACCTCATATAGTTTCTGTGAAAAATATCTTCAAATATTTGAAGTGAACCTCGTCTCTCGGTCTTTGGGACCCTGCGAAATCAGGCTTCTTTGTTCAAGCATTCTCCGATGCCGATCTTGGAGGATGTGGTCTAGACTGAAAGAGTACAACTGGCGGGTGTCAATTCCTTGATGGAAAACTCGTTAGTTGGCAATCCAAGAAAAAAGCGTGTGTGTCTCTTTCTACAGCCGAAGTTGAATACATCGCCGCAACGTCTTGCACTTCACAGGTCATATGGATACAAAGTCAACTTAGAGACTATGGCCTATACATGAAGAAAATTCCCCTCTATTGTGACTCAGAAAGCGCTATTCAGATATGTCACAACCCAGTGCAACACTCAAAATCGAAAGATATAGCACTAAGATACCACTTCATCAAGGATCACATAGAAGATGGTAACGTTAACATCCACTTTGTTCGATCCGCTGATCAATTAGCTGACATCTTCACGAAAGCCTTACCAGAAGCAAGTTTTAATAAAATATTTCAAGGCTTAGGAATGATGGAAGCTGAATCAGTACCGAATCCACTTTCGCCTCATTAAAATTGGACAATCGAAATAGAGCGAACGCTCGGTCTATTTCGGTGCCAGATTTTTCGGGAACCGAAATGAACCGAACGGTCGGTCCATTTCGCTTCATTACTTCTAAGGTGAAATTTTGGTTGTATATTTTGCACACTATGTATATCATTTCTCAAATTCATTTTATGGTTTTCATTTCTTTTCATAAAATCCAAAAATATTTTCTTTTTTGTTTTATTTCTTTTCAATCATAAAATCCAAAAATATTTTTTTTTCTGTTTTTATTGTTATTTTTCAGAAAAATCAAAATGATCAAAAATATTTTATTTTGTTTTTAGTTTTATTTCTTTTCCTTTTCAAAATAAAATCAAAATACCAAAAATATTACACTGAAAGGAATCATGGACGACTTCCAATGTTGAAGTTGGGATAGGTAAAACTCTCTTTATCCTTGTACTAGCTAATTGTTCCTAGAAGCATGCTACGGCATGTTGTCCTAAGCCTCGACGACTCTAAGGGAAGCCTTACTAATTCAATATATACAAATTGTTTCTTCCCAATAAGGCTACTAAAATCACTCAAGTCATGAGCTACCTTACTCTTCTCATATTGAGTTAAGTGTTTTCTACTCGGTCCTTACTATATAGCAGAGGTACTTTCGGTTCCTTAACCACCCTCACACTTTTCTCCATTACATTTTGGTTCATAAACGTAACCCTTGAGACTCTCAGAATTTACCATTGAGGTTTACGGTTACACAGCATCTGTGTTCATGATCATAGTTTCGTTTCACCACGTACTATGTGAAACCCAAAATCCAACACCAACAATGAATTGACGGTGAACAATCACACGTTCTAGTTTTCAGCCAAGTATTAACGAAACCACTTTAGTGGGAGGTACCAAGAAATCTCTTTTTATTTTTTGAGCAATCTTTATGAAATTGTCTAATACCTAGACTTTTCTGCCCAAAAGATCCAGTTTATTTTTGTTTTTGAGATTTCTACAATATCACCAAGTCACTGAAAATTAATCAAACCTACTTGTTTTATAGGCTACACCGGTCTCACAAGTACTTCATCCAACTTTCGGTCTTATATCAAGTTCCGTAGTTTGATTGAAGCGAAAGCCACCTTAATAACCTTATACTGAAAAGATGCCTTTCAATACTTCTTAATAAGCATTTGATCGTATTTTAACGGGAAATCACACAGACACTTCTAAGTCTCTCTTGACTTTGAAGGAAGAGATTCGTGCCCGGGATCCACAGTTTTGTGTCTTAATTGACATCACTTATATCCCAAAAATACTTTGTTTTATTTCTTTCTCTTTGGTACACTCTTGCACGAAGATCTTTATGATTTTACACAAGTCTTAATCATGGTACTAACGGCTATTTCTTAGATCTATAGTTTCGGTTCAATACGTTATGATGTTAGACTATTTTTGGGAGCGAAGGCTAGTCAATACCAATAAAAGAGAAAGGGTGAGTCCACATTTCAAAGGGAATTTGAACAGTTTTAAAATTAAAGAGGCGGTGAATGGATAAGACTTTAAAATGCGCGTGAATTTGAACCGTTTCCTTTTCTCACACCACCTGACACGATTGACACACTTTTCGGGGTAATAGTTATCAAGTCATGCTTTTTTAGGCGTCTCTTCAGAAGATCGTGCAATCATCACTCCGGATTTTTCTCTATCATGGTAATCGAATAAAGGGTTTTCTCACGTCACTTTTACCTCTTTACCACTACAAAATCCTCTCTCTCATGGTAATCGTATAAAGGGTTTTCTCACTATTCATCTATTGGATAAGGTGTCTAAGTCCATAACTATTTCTGGTATGTACTTGACCCGACCCGGCATGGTCCATTTGGGTTGCATGGCACCATGCAATTGGATAAACTAAAATGAGAGAAATAACACTTATGGTTTATTAATATATTATAAGTTCTAATATATTAATAATATTATTTAATTAGTTTGATCAAGAATTAATTTAGAATTAATTAAGTGATCAAAAGATAACTAATTAAATATATGGGTAGATTATGTAAATCTTCCATATCTTATATAGTGGGCTAAGAGGCTCCATGGATTATCAAGTTGGGTTCCACCCACAGGATGCTCCATGGGAGTTACAAACCCATGGGTCATGGAAATGAAGAGTCATGACACATTAGGGTTTACATGGTGTACCCTAGATGTGTCAACACTATATAAGAAACCCATTCTCCACCAAAATAGACTACACTAAGAAACAAGAGGGCTAGAGCCGATTTTGCAAGTGTAAGATTCTCTCAAAGTTTACTCCTTTGCATTTGGTGTTGTGTGAAGAATTTTAGGCATCACACTAGGCTCACAAGGTTTCAAGGATCATAATCAACAACAAGGTAAGTTATTCTATCTTTCATTTAAGTTAAAAATGTTCCCCATGTATGCTATATAGGAATATAACCTTGGAATTCAACTTTGCATGATTATTAGACAAACATAGATCCAAGGTTATTAGGGTTGCATGTACACTTAGGAAGTGTTAGAATGCTCAAAACCCATCAGTGGTATCAGAGACTGGTTTTTTTGTTGTTTTTTTTTGTGTGCAAACAGCTTGAAAAAAAATCGTTTTTCTGTTTTCTGCTCGTATGAAAGTTTGCACATTTGTTGCTGGAAATAGACTAGAAACATTACCCTAAACTGTTTTGATGTTTTAAAGCTTGTTTTAGATGGTGTAATGTTTATGCTAATCCATTTACAATGGCAATTATTAAAATTACAAGTTTTTTTTTAAGTGTAATTTTTTATTCTTGAAAGTGTTCATATTCATGTTCTTGAACTTATGAAGATTAGATGATCATAGGAATTGTTAGTAACATTCATGGTAGTTTAATTCATGATCATAATGTGTTTTAATGGAGTCCATAACTTGTCCTCGAGTTATGGAAAACCAAAAGTCTCACTTTTATTAAAGCCATTAAAAGAACACAAGAGTTATAAAAATGAAGAGTCTTCATTTTTATTACTCAATTAATTCATAAGTTATAAGAAATGAAAAGTTTTGGAAGTTTACAAAACTTGCCCTCAAGTTTTGGAACATGTAAAGTCTTGATTAAAACTTTAGTTCCAACCCTTAGAATTTTAAAAGTTAAAGTTCAACCCTTATACTTTATAATATTATAAGTTACTAATATATATATGTATAACAACAAGTCGTCTTACCGCTAGTACGCCTCATTCACGAAGCTGGTCTATAAGGGGGGTATAAGGTTGTTGCCTATAAAATGGCAACTTAATGGGTGTCCACTCTCACCCACCGCTTCCTTGATCGGTGGAGGGTCGTTAGCCGAACGGATAAGACAAGGACTTATAAATTCTCATTAAAAGTATGATGAATATTATAAAGTAACTAAATGCTTTTATTAAATTCCCAATCTTAGTTACTTTAGGAAAATGTGAATAAGGTGCTAATCCATGAAATTACACTTTACACTTTGTTTAAGTGGTTGGTGGAGCATGTGTGGTTAACCGGCACACTAACTTGGACTTAACAAGGTAGGTAAAGGGTGACTTAAGGTTTACCATAGCATCGGTGGAGCGTGTGTGGTTTACCGGCACATCGATTGAGTGATAAACCTTGAGGGTACCAAGTGATTTGCATGGTTACTTCACACCTCGTTTTGTGATCCTCGGTATCCCAGTCACAAAACTTGGAGGGCACACTCGAGATTGAAACATGCCTTTGAAAAGTTCATTGAATCTCAAAAGAATCTAGGAATTTCTAAGAACCAATTAAAAACCTAATATTTATATTTCGTTTTTCATGGTGGAAATTGATGAATCGTCATTCACCTACCTTTCAAATATGTTATAGCTTGGATTACGGCATACCTCTTCTAAGTTATAATATATTGTGATTGGATCCTAGCCTTAATATTACATTTGGGTGTTTTATTAAGGACTCTCTTAATATCTAAACTAATCTTGTTCTCTTCTTTCAGATGTCTTCAAACAATGCTGCTTCTGGCTCTAATCCTAATGGCTCCTTTACCCTTATGAACTTGTGTGGGAAAGTCACTTTTGATGGATCCAACTTCAATGAATGGATCAGAAACATCAGGATGATTACCTGCTACGAGGACAAAGAATATGTCCTTGACAAGGAGCTTAAGGAGATTGATGAGACCACTGCAACTCCCCAGGAGATCGCTGACTTCCGGGCACATGAAAGGGATGCTACAAAAGTGGCATGCATCATGTTGGCCACCATGACAGCAGAACTCCAAAAGTCCTATGAGGACTTCTACCCTTTTGAAATGCACTAAGATCTGATGGAAAGATACCATCAAAGTGCACGACAAGAGAGGTATGAAATCATATGCTCTATCATAACAACCATGATGAAGGACGGGGAATCTGTCACGAGCCACATGCAGAAAATGCAAAGGTATGTCGATCGGTTGCTGAAGCTTAATGTGAACTTCCCTGAGGAGCTTGCAATAGATATCATTTTGCACTCCTTACCATCGTGCTATGATCAATTCCGCATGACATATCACATGAATAAGGAAGAGGTCACACTCAGCAAACTTCAGGGACTCCTCAAGACCGCAGAAACAGGTCTTAAGGGTAAGTCGGTTGTTAACACTCCTACTCCAAACTCCGCCCCGGTTTTGGCAATCGGGAAAGGTAGAGGGAAGAAGAGGAAGAGCTCTTCGAAGGGTACCAAGGCTAGGACCCTTGATGGCTCTTCTTCAAGTGGAACCAAGAAAGGTTTCGTCACTCCTTCTTCTGACCCAAAAGAGGCTGAATGCTTTTATTGCCATGAAAAGTCACATTAGAAGCGGAACTGCCCAAAATACCAGCAAGATGTGAAGGATGGGAAAGTTAAACCCAACCATGCAGGTATTTCCACTATCTTATCTAATAACTCACCCCATTCTAACTCTTGGGTCCTTGATACCGGTTGTGGTATTCCTATCTGTTCTGATTTGCAGGGACTAAGAAGAAGTGAGAATGTGGAGCATGGAAGAATAAACTTAATCATGGGGAATAGGAAAGCTTTACCTGTCACCAAGATTGAAGTTTATACTTTATCGCTAAGTAGTGGGTTTAGTTTAGATTTGAATAAATGTTGTTATTCGCCAGAAATGGCAAGAAATATTATTTCCTTTCATGCATTGTATAAACAAGGTTTCACCTTTTCATTTGATAATGAAGTTGGTTCGATTAATGCTTTCTTTAATAATGTTCTTTATTTTAAAGCATTACCTTGTGATGGTGTGTATGAAACTGTATCTGTGGTTGATAACTTAGGAAATAATGTATTGTGTACTGATTATGTTAATGATAATAACTTGGATAAAGCATCATTATGGCATTGTCATCTTGGACATATAAGCAAGAAACGCATAGGCCAACTCCAAAAGGATGGAGTATTGGAGTCATTTGACCTAAAGTCAGATGATAGTTGCGAATCATGCTTACTTGGAAAAAATGACAAAGTCACCCTTCACAGGCTCTTGTGAGAGGGGTGAAGGTTTGTTGGATCTTATACACACGGATGTGTGTGGGCCCTTCAAACATGCCACAAGGGATGCTAATCGTTATTATTTGACTTTTACTGATGATTACAGTAGATATGGATATGTCTACTTAATCAAGCATAAGTCAGAGACTTTTGAGAGGTTTAAAGAGTTTAAACAGGAAGTTGAGAATCAATTGGGCAGGAACATTAAGATGCTTTGATCCGATCGAGGTGGTGAGTATCTTAGTTCAGAGTTCCTCGACTATCTTAGGGAATGTGGGATTGTCTCACAATTGACACCTCCCAGGACACCGCAGTTGAATGGTGTAGCTGAGAGGCGTAATCGAACCTTGTTGGATATGGTTCGTTCCATGATGAGTCGAGCTTCGCTACCAATCTCATTTTGGGGGTATGCCTTAGAGACTGCCGCCCATATCCTTAATCTAGTTCCCACAAAGAAAGTTGCCAAAACTCCTCATGAGATATGGACTGGTAAAGTACCCAAACTAGACCACATTAAGATTTGGGGTTGCGAGGCTTTCATGAGACGCGAGACTCATGATAAGCTCGAACCTCGAAGTGAGAGGTGTATTTTCATCGGCTACCCATAGAAATCCTTTGGTTACCTCTTCTACAGACCTAGTGAGAATGTGGTCTTTGTAGCTAGGAGGGCTTTCTTTCAAGAGAGAGAGTTCATAAGCCAAGGAGACAGTGGGAGGCAAGTTGGCCTTGAAGAAATTCAAGAGTCAAGTGGTGAAGGAACTTCAAACCCTAGCACTCAACTTGAGGAGGAAACTTCTGTTGAGCCAATTGACAAGTCTGTACCTTTGAGGCGTTCCACAAGGGTTAGGAATGCACCTGAGCATTACTATGGATTTCATATTACTGCGGAAGGTGATACACTTATCAGTGATGAGACACTGATAGGTCTGGATGAACCTAACAGTTACGCGGAAGCCATGGCAGGCCCTGAGTCAGCCAAGTGGAAAGAGGCAATGGACAGCGAGATACAGTCCATGTATGACAATCAAGTTTGGAACTTGGTTGAGAATATACCAGGTCGTAAGACTGTAGGGTGAAAACGGATCTTCAAGAAGAAGACCGACATGGATGGTAATGTACACACTTATAAGGCACGACTGGTTGCAAAGGGTTTCTCACAAACTCCGGGAGTTGATTATGATGAGACCTTTTCTCCAGTGGCCAAGATTAAGTCTATTAGGGTTCTGTTAGCCATAGCCGCATTTCATGACTATGAAATATGGCAAATGGATGTCAAAACCACTTTCCTTAATGGAAAGTTGGCTGAGGATGTTTACATGAGTCAGCCAGAGGGTTTTGTCAACACATAGTACCCTAATAGAGTGTGTAAGCTTGAGAAATCTGCTTATGGGTTAAAGCAAGCACCTCGCAGATGGAATCTTTGCTTTGATGAGAAAGTCAAGGAATTTGGCTTTTCTAGGAGTGAAGATGAATCTTGTGTATATGTCAAGGATAGTGGGAGTATAGTTAGCTTTTTGGTATTGTATGTGGATGACATACTACTCATAGGAAATGACATCCCAACTCTGCAGGAAGTTAAGTCCTGGCTTGGGAAGTGTTTCTCTATGAAGGACCTAGGAGAAGCTGCCTATATTCTAGGGATAAGGATCTTGAGAGACCGGAGTAAAAGACTAATTGGACTTAGTCAGAGTACTTACTTGGATAAGGTGTTGAAGAGATTCGGCATGTAGGACTCCAAGAAAGGAGAGTTACCCATCCAGAGTAACGCCAGATTGAGTAAGACACAAAGCCCTAGTACTGAGGCTGAGATAGCAGAAATGAGTCGAATACCTTATGCTTCGGCTGTAGGATCGATCATGTATGCTATGACGTGTACTCGACCTGATGTAGCCTTTTCTTTGAGCATGGTTAGCAAGTATCAGGGGAACCCTGGCAAGGCACACTGGACTGCGGTAAAGAATATCCTCAAGTACCTACGGAGGACTAAGGACTGGGTCCTTACCCTCGGAGGGAGTGAAGACTTGAGAGTTGTAGGGTATAGTGATGCTAGCTTCCAGACTGATAGGGATAATTTCCGCTCTCAGTCAGGCTGGGTCCTTACCTTAAATGGAGGAGCAATTTCTTGGAAGAGTTCCAAGCAAGAGACAGTGGCTGATTCAACTTGCGAATCAGAGTATATAGCAGCTAGCGAGGCAGCAAATGAGGCGATATGGTTGAAGAAATTCATTGGAGACCTTGGAGTTGTACCATCTATTAAAGAGCCAATGGAAATTTTCTGTGATAGTGAAAGTGCAGTTGCCTTAGCCAAGGAACCAAGGGATCACGGGAGATCCAGACACATCAACAGAAAATACCATTTCATCAGACATCGAATAGAAGAAGGACTCATCGTGGCAAAGTGGGTATCATCGGATGAGAATCCAGCAGATCCCCTCATGAAGGAATGACTCGGGTTAAGCATCTCCAGCATGCTCGGAGCATAGGGCTGAAGGATGATATTAGATTTAGTAGTTAGATAACCTTGAAATTTGTAAAGTGTAATTGACATTAGATGATGAATAAAAGGTGTTTTATTTATGAGTAAAGTGTTGCTATCTCTTTTCGATTGTTTACTATATTTCTTTTGCATGTTTTGACTTCCAGAATAATTATGTTTGGTATATCATATTATTCGAACCTCCACAATAGGTCATATGTCGGAAGTAGGTATGAATCAAGACTGTCATGATTGGTTGCAGAGGTCTAAGTTGTTGGACATGGCTACAACACTCATGAGTGCTCATAAGTTCTGAGCATTGGACTCAACCCACGCTCACTGGAATCACTTCATGGAATTTATCTCGAGTGATCGTGAGATGGTAATATCATATAAGTCTTCAAACCTAGAGATATGATTTGTTACTTATGAGTTGGTTATGCATTGATTGTACGTTAACGCATTGGTAACTAGATGTTATAAAACGTGCTTTTGTGTATAATTCAATGAGTGGTAGCACAAACATAGGAGTCGAAGTTTATCTGTTCCTTCTTGGATTAGAAGCTGATATCTGGGCCCCTCGATGATTTTTTTTGACCTATGTACCGGGCCCGGTCAGATCTAAGTTGATGTGTTCAATTAAGTTCTTTGTCAAACAAATTGGAAATCGGGAAACAAACTGTTGGACACAAAGTAAGACACTGTTCCATGTATTTGTCCGGCTAATATCCAGAACAGAGGATTATATGATCACTTATCTTAAATGGCGTATCATCATCTTCTCAGTTCCGAGAGACCTTGAAAGAGCTACGATTGCCGATCGGTTCCTGAAGTATTGCAGTTATAGTTATTAGACTTATCCAAGTGGGAGACTATTGGATAAGGTGTCTAAGTCCATAACTATTTCTGGTATGTACTTGACCCGACCCGGCATGGTCCATTTGGGTTGCATGGAACCATGCAATTGGATAAACTAAAATGAGAGAAATAACACTTATGGTTTATTAATATATTATAAGTTCTAATATATTAATAATATTATTTAATTAGTTTGATCAAGAATTAATTTAGAATTAATTAAGTGATCAAAAGATAACTAATTAAATATATGGGTAGATTATGTAAATCTTCCATATCTTATATAGTGGGCTAAGAGGCTCCATGGATTATCAAGTTGGGTTCCACCCATAGGATGCTCCATGGATGCTCCATGGGAGTTACAAACCCATGGGTCATGGAAATGAAGAGTCATGACACATTAGGGTTTACATGGTGTACCCTAGATGTGTCAACACTATATAAGAAACCCATTCTCCACCAAAATAGGCTACACTAAGAAACAAGAGGGCTAGAGCCGATTTTGCAAGTGTAAGATTCTCTCAAAGTTTACTCCTTTGCATTTGGTGTTGTGTGAAGCATTTGAGGCATCACACTTGGGGTGCTAGGCTCACAAGGTTTCAAGGATCATAATCAACAACAAGGTAAGTTATTCTATCTTTCATTCAAGTTAAAAATGTTCCCCATGTATGCTAGATAGGAATATAACCTTGGAATTCAACTTTGCATGATTATTAGACAAACATAGATCCAAGGTTATTAGGGTTGCATGTACACTTAGGAAGTGTTAGAATGCTCAAAACCCATCATCATCTTCTTCACTTCAAGCTTCAACAATGGCAGACTCATCCTCTATTAAAGAACAAAGCGCACAGTCCTCGCTTCTCACCATCAAGCCGATTCTAAACCTGATCATCAAACTCTCTGCTTTTCAGTATGATCCTTACATGCTTCAGATGGTTAAATGCCTCAAATATTCACCACTCGTGATTGCCCTCACCAAGGTTGAATCTGTTCCGATGTCTCTCTTGTCTCAAATTTATTCATCGGCTTCATATGACAAAGCTAAGGAAAGGATTTTCTTTGAGATTTTTGATCAGAAGACTTCGATTTCAAAGGTTAGGTTTTGCTTATTGCTAAGGCTAATCATCAACGACTCCATGATCAACCCAGACTCGATCAGCACGACTCAGCTTTTCACTATGTTTTACGATATGGGGTACACCGAAGTTCTTACAATAGTAACAAAATTCAAGATGCCTTCCTCCACAATGGAGTGGTCTATTTACTCTTCTTTTCAAGGGCTTATCGGAGAGGGTTGCATGGTCTGACGGGGAAAGCAAAGCATTTATAACTCTCCGCTATGGTCTTTACTATGGGATCAACATGGACTATGGGTTTATTCTCTGGACTCAACTGGTACAAAGCCTAAACTCAGCTTCTCGTTATTCCGAAATCTCATGTGGCAGGTTTTGGACCTTAGTTACTCAATGGGCAATGGAGAAATTCCATATTCCAGTAATGGCAGAATCTTTGATGTCATCAATCGCCACTGTTCACACGAAAAAGATTATTGTCGCCGATCCAACCAAATTTATATTCATTGGTTCAATTCCTGAGACTATGTACAACTGTGTTGCTGGGGAAAGCAAGCTCATTAGTGAATACAAGAAGCTTCCTCCTACGGGACTGAGGCAGTTAACCACTGAAATGCAAAGATCACTGGATGCCGCTGATAAACCAGCGAAACGAGGGAAGATGGTTGATAAACGAAAAAGCAAGAAGGAAGGACCATCATCAAAATCTGCTAAGCCAAAAAAGAGAAAGTCAGAACAAGCAGCTACTTCCGCTCCTAAGAAGCGAAAGATCAAGAAGAAGGCGCACAACAGTACGAGCCTATCATCGATCACATCAAGCGAATGTTAGTTTCTTACATTCATGCGGTTGCCAAGATGGATCAAGAGATCGCCTGTGCCTTAAGGAAGAAGCCTACAATCAAACCAATTGGGAAGGCAAGTGATGTTAACAAGATGCAGATGGGTAGGATTGACCCGGAGCATCACACAGTCATGTTTACCAGAGCATCACACAGTCATGTTCACCAGAGCCGAAGGCCAAAAGTGCTTGTTCGCTCTTGATGATAAACACCTATTGTCCACTACTTGTCTGGAGCATATTCTTGACATCATTCACAGGTGTAGGCAAAACAATGATGCTGAGAAGAAAAAAAATTCGGATATGCTTCGGTGGTATATTAACTTCCGTCAAACTCTTCTCGCCATCATACTGAAGTTATTCAAGACTGTGAAGAAATCTACTCTCACTCAACCGAAATGATCTTTCGCCTCAATTGACGCAAAAGGGGGAGATTGTTGAGTCTAGGATTTGCGTCATTGGGCTTGTTACCTCGGTCCATTGTCATCACGGTTCTGGGCCTATCCAGCCGTGTTTATGATATTAGGGTTTACTTTATTAGATGCATGCATGCATCATTCTTTCTACGCTTCTTAATTATTATTCCTTTCATTGTTCTGTAACCCTAGCACACCTCTACAATCGAAGTTCTTTATCGAGCTCTTCTGATGTGGAGCAAATTAATCATTCAGCTCATGTTTGATTCGTCCGGTGTTCTTTGCTTTTATTGTGTTTGTCTAAATCGGTTACGAATCTAAACGATCTTAGAGAACTTAATTCTCATCAAAGTCGAGATAGCAGAGATGAACCGAGTACCTTATGCTTCCATAGTTGGCTCGATCATTTATGTTATGACTTGTACTCGCCCTGATGTGGCCTTTGCTTTGAACATGGTCAGCAGATATAAAGGGAACTCTGGTAGAGCACATTGGACCGTAGTCAAAATATTCTTAAGTACCTTCGGAGGACTAAGGAATGGTTTTTTATCCTCGGTGGGAGTGATGAATTAAGGGTTCGAGGGTATAGTGATGCCCGTTTTCAGACCGACCGAGACAACTCTCTCTCTCAGTCGGTCTAGGTCTTTACCGTCAATGGGGGAGCAGTGACTTGGAAAAGTTCCAAGCAGGAGACTATAGCTGATTCAACATGCGAATCAGAATACATAGCAGCGAGCGAAGCGTCAAAGGAGGCAATATGGTTGAAGAACTTCATTGGACACCTTGGAGTTGTGCCATCCATAAAGGAGCCTACGGAGATTTTATGCAAAAACGAAGGTGTGATTGCCTTAACCAAGGAACCGAGGGATCATGGCAGATCCAGGCATATCGACAGGAGAGAACCCAACAGATCCCCTTAGGAAGGGATTGAGTAATGTTAAGCACTTGCAGCACGCTAGGAGCGTTGTGCTGAAGGACGATATAAGTTTTAGTGATTAGATAGCAATAGAAACTTGTAATAGATAAATTGTAATTGACATTTTGATGATTAAATAAAGCAGTATTATATATGAGTAATAAGATTATTTTAAATATCTACAGTCGCTCATACTTTGGAAGTAGGTATGAACGAAGATTGTCATGAATTGGTTTGTAGATCATCTAAGTGTTTAGACATAGCAAAGGTTTGCTGCAACGTTCATGAGTGCTCTTGAAATATGATTTGAGTATTAGATTAAACCCGCGCTCACTTGAATCACTTCATGGAATTGATCACGAGTGATTGGGAGACGATAATATCATATAGTCTTTAAACCTAGATATATGGTTTATTGTTTGCGAGTTGATTGTGCATTGATAATGCATAAACGCATCAGTAACTTGATGTTATAAAACACATTGTTCTGTATAATTTGATGACTAAATAGTAAATGCATATAAGTCAAAGTTTATCTATTCCTTTTATCCTACGAGGGTGAAAGCGATATCTTGGGCCCATCGATGATTTGGTTTGACTTATGTGTCGGGCCCGTTCAGAACTAAATTGATGTGTTCAATTAAGTTTTATGTCAGACGAATCACAGATCGAGAAAAAAAACTGTTGGACAATAAGTATGACTATGTTCCATGTAATTGTCCACATAATATCTTGAGAACGGAGGACTATATGATCCCTTATCTAAAGTACGTGTCAGAGTTGAACAACAGCTTTTGAGAGTTACGATTGCTAATCGAATTTTGAAGTCGTACTTGCATCTATAGTTATTAGACTTATCCAAGTGGGAGACTGTTGGATTAGGTGTCTAAGCCCATAACTATATTTGGTATGTATTTGACCTGGTTGTAGCATGGTCCTTTTGGGTTGCCTTCACCAAAGCAACTTGACTGGATGAATAATATATTAAAGGAGAAATCATATTTGTTTAATTAATATTGGTCAAGAATTAATTAGGAATTAATTTTGTGATCAAAATATATTAATTAAAACCTAGGGGACTAATATTGTAATTATTGGTTGCAAAGTAGGCTAAGGAAACCCTAATGATAGGGTGGACGAATTCTTATAGATAAGGCCTTAAGAATTTGTCCAAGGTAGGGATTCCAGAAGGATCTTATAGGCTGCTTAGAGCCTAAGCAGCGGGATAAGTGTTTGACTGAAACCCTAACTCCTCACCTATATAAGGACCATTATGGATACCTAATTTCGGCTACACCATAACCCTAAGACTTATATGAGACGATTTCTAGCCTTCCCCTCTCTCTCTCTCTCCCTTGCCTTCTCCAATTATTTTGGTGTTTGTGATATATTAGAGGCACAACATTTGACGTGCTAAGGTTCTCAAAGGCTTAAGTTCTTCAAGAAACAATCAAGGTAACTTTCTAACTAGTTTATTATAAATGATTTCGATTGTTATGATATGCTAGATTAGGGTTTCTGCAAGTCTTGGACAATTATGCATGTACAATTAGAAAAACTAGATCCAAGCATTAGGGTTTGCATGAACACCATAGGAATATTGTTTTGCTTAAAACCCATCAATTTTTGCTTTCAAGCTTCTTCTTTGATCGAACTAAGTTACACATTAGCAACGAATTATTATCTTTTGTTTTGTCAACCCAACAGATATACCAATATTGTGGTCCCTGAAAATATAATGTCCAAGACATCATGTTTATTGTGTAAATTAATATTATTTCTAAGCAATAATAACGAAATGGTAACAAACATACCTCTTTAAGACAAGCATAAAATGGCCTTTCAGTGTTATTGATAGTCCTTGATGTCCTTATAATACCTTGAGAACCACAATTGCAGTATGCCATTTTTTTGGTTTGTGAGAAATGATATTCAGTAGTAAATTGAACAACCTAAAATGTTTGGGCGCTTGAGTTCATGTATATAATTGCATTTGTAAGTTTATTTGTAAATTTTTTACGGTTTTATAGGCCTTGACTACGTTGTGATAGCCTTTGACTAAGTATTTGTAGCATGCACTATGTGTAGTCATTTCAAACAGTTAAATAGTTAGATTTGTTATATTGTATATTCGAACAATGTAAAACAACCTTTCACTTCTTATTCATAAACTGCAGTATGTGTAGTCATTTCGTACAGTAAACTAGTTTTCTTTGATGTTTTTAAGATGGAGTTCGATTGTTTATCACTACGTTGTGATAGGCTTTGACCCTGTATTCGTACCCTGCAATATATTCAACCTCTAAGGATATATATATGGTCTATATAAACAATTATGTATGACAAGATTTGTAAGTATAAAAAAAATGGACCTATTGTACCACTTACATGGAACACCCAAGAGGAAGGCATTTGGATACGTGCTTGGATTGCCATTGTAGAAGAAGCTTATCCATATGGTCCTCAACAATGTTGTTTTGTTTCTTTTTGGAGGTGAGTGTTTCATTTTTTTCATTATGAAATGGGTCGAGGCTATTACCGCACAAAAAAAAAGATGTGAAATTAAAAAAATGTTACAAGTGAAACGAAATGTGACACATTTTCAAAGAATTTCTAATGAGATTGAAAATACACGTCCGAATGAGGATGAACAAAATATTTTAGCAGCGGCAATGGAGCTATTACGTTTTGAATATAATGGTAGGGAGTTTGTCCATGTTGATTCTTGTAATATTTTGAAGAATCTGCCTTATTTTTAATATCTATGAAAATAGGCATACTTTTTATGTAGAATAGTTTCTAATCTCAGATGAAGTGTGTTGTTTAGCTTATAATGTATGGTCGGGAGTTTAACCATGTGTGTTGTTTACCATATATGTAAATTGTTTCTAATCTTGGAATGTTTAGAAGAATCTACCTTATTTTTTTCGAATGTTTGATTTTAAAACAACTTGTGTTGTAGATCTAAGTCGAAATAGAAAACACAAACAATACAACTTGTACATAATAATGCCAAAAAATAAAACACAAATAATACAATGCATGGAAACATAAAACATTACAAATAATAAACTGGAACATAAACATTACAAATAAAATAGCAGTCTAAATGAAATACAAGTAATTTTTAACGAGATTCCAAGCGTCCTCATACTCGAACTAAATTCCATCCCGCTCGAACAAGTAATGTTCTTTAACAACTTCCAATAGTTCTTCATCTTCTACATAATAACATTTCCAATTTTTAACATAATGATACCATCGATTGAACCATGTGAATTTTTCCTTCAGGTCCATCCATTTACTAACAATATCTGATTTTAGCCAGTGTTGGTCTTGTCCCATGACATGGTTGAACAAACCTGTTATGTCGGTCCATTCATTACCTCAAGGAAATGAGGGGGGGGGTTCCATTGGTCTTACACCCTCATTAACACTAATCCAACATTGTGTTACAACCAACTCCTCTGTTGTCGTCCATAAACGTGGAGCATTGGACGGAGCAGCTGCATTGGAAGAATTTGGCACATCGAAACTCATTCCTCAATATACGTGAATTTCCTATAGATGAACCCAATATTTATATTAGGGCATTTGTAAAGGTTGTTGTAAGTTATATACGGTAATTGAAATGACAATACATTGGCAATTTGTGTTGGTGATTTTAGAGTCACCATGATCGGGTGGCTCTAATGGATTCACATGTTTCATTTTGAGTTATTGAGATTATATTGTGCAATGATATTCGAAATCAAGGTTACAATGCAAGAAAAGAGGTGGGGAGTACACACTTGCATAAACCTAGACTAGAATATGTATATAAAAGGTTTAAGGAAGATAAAGCATGACTAAACTTGGGCAATATGAAATCAATTAAGTTAAATACTTGAAACTGATGAAATCATGTATAAATCAAGTTATTAATGCTTCCATAAATCTCTTAGCCATTATGAGTTAATGAACTCAAGATAAATTAATATTTTGGGGTTACACTTATTAATGGAATGTAATTAACACCATAGCGGTTACAACTTTGGTGTTAATGAACTCCTTAATGGTGTAGGTTACAACTTTGGTATTAATGAGCTCCTTATTGGTGTAATTTACACCTTTGGTATTCATGAGCTCCTTAATGGTGTTGGTTATAATTGTTGTGTTTATAAGCTCCATAATTTCACCTTGTAAATTAGATCTTCTACTTAGTATAAAAGGAGAAGAGGTGTTCATTTGCAAGTAGATGAAAACTTGATTTATTGGCACTTTCACTTAAACAAACGAATTCTCTAGAAGTTGTTAACACGGTTTTGATGCCTCAATATTGTGTTGCCTCAGGCAGATTTTCCTTGTTGAGAATTTGTGATACCCAAACATCGGGGGCAAATTACTTAGCAAATAAAGTGATCGCGGAATTTGTTCGAACTAATCCGGTACTCACCATCTTTACCCCATTCACCCATATTCCCCCAACAATCTTTCTAAGTAAGTTTCTAAAGATGGTTGAGAGTCTCCATGACATGACGACCAAGTTCACGAAACTTGATAAATTCGAAGGTATGGACTTCAGACGCTAACATAAGAAAATCCACTTCATGTTAATTGCTTTGAAGAGAATGTATGTGTTTTCTACTCCTATACATGAGGAAGTGGGAAATGAGACTGTGGAGCAAACAAGGAAATGACGTAAGTGGTAAAATGACGACTACATATGTCGTGGGCACATATTAAACGGTATGTTTGATCCTTTGTTTAACATCTATCAAAATGAAGTGAGTGCAAAATCACTTTGGAAGGTTCTAGAATAAAAAATACGTAGTTGAGGACACCTCTTCCAAGAAGTTCTTATTTAGTGATTTTAACAACTATAAAATGGTTGATTCTCGACCTATCATGGAACAATTCCATGAGTTGCAAAGAATTCCGGGTCAATTCACACTTCATAAAATGAACATGGATGAATCCAGTGTTGTGTCTAGTATGATTGATAAGTTTCCTCCCTCATGGAAATATTTCAAGCATACATTAAAACATAAAAAAAATTTCCATGATTCAATTGGGTAGTGTTCTGCATATCGAAGAGTCGCTTCGCGTGCAGGAGAACGATGATACCAAGCTCAAAACTGAATTGATCAAAACTTCTATAAAAATTGTTGAACTAAAATGGAACAGCAATTACAATACCAAATCTGAAACAAAAAATAATTGCAAGAAAAGGAATTTTGAAGGTTCAACTAAATCCGACAGCAAATCCAAGCAATTGGTATGTTGGACGTTTAAGTTGATTGTGTAACACCCATAAAATTCAAGCCAAATTTAAACTTTTTAATACATTTTAAAACCATTAAATTATTACAGTTTGTTTTCAAAATGGTTCAGACATCAGAGTATCCCCAGAATCAATCATGAAAATATAAGGAGGTGCACGATCACGCCTTCGCCTTCCCGCGATCATCAGAAATACCTGAAATAAAATCAACAACTGTAAGCCCGAAGCTTAGTGAGTTTCCCCCAAAATAACAACCCATACTAACCAGAACAAATATCATATCAATACAACTACAGAACAACATGCATAATGAGTCATCAGCCTAACTGGACCGCCTCACAGGCCTTCAGTCTATCTGGACTGCTCTTCGAGCCTTCAGCACGTCTGGACCGCCACGCAGGGCCTACAGCCTATTCGGACCGCTCGCCGGGTATGTTGGCCTACAGCACAAAGCAGGACCGCCTCAACCCAACCCCCAATCAAACAAACATGTGCACATAAATATCATACGCTAGCTCATTTCATATAACAGTCAAACCGATCTAACAGATCACCAATCATAGCAACATCCCAATAACCAGGATACAGACCTAACCGGTCACTAACATAGCATCATCCTATAACCAGGATAATCATGTGCACATAGACATCATATAACACTAGCATGTATATATATAACAGTCAAACCGATCTAACAGATCACAAAGCATAGAAACAATCCTATAACCAGGATATCAACCTAACAGGTCACTAACATAGCATCACCATCCTAACTACCAGGATATAAATCAGTAAGCATAACATGCAATAATCCGAATACAATCCATAAAGGGCCGGCCTTAGTGCCTTAGACCCTATTGATATAGTGAGGAGAACTCACCTGGCACTGCTGAAGTCCCGCCGATAAAACTCCAGCTGCTGGTTGATAGATTCCCGAACTGTCAACATCAAACAACACCCAATTAATAATTGGGTTCCAAGCCCAAAGTCCAACTCACACACTAAAGGCTCAATAGTCAAGTAATGGGCCAAAGCCCAACATATGGCCCAATTTTCCAAATTGGGCCCACACCCTCATATGGGCCTTACCCTAAGTCCAACATATTCTAGTCCATATGATTATTCTTGGATGGCCCATTAATAATCCGATTACCAAAGCCCAAAGGAAAGGCCCAACACAAAGCCCAAGTGAAATTAGGGCTTCATATAAAATGACAATTAGGGTTAAGTGTTTCTCACTTAACCCATTAAGGACTTAATCCATTAAGTCTCTCACTTTACTAAATAAGTCATATGGTGTGATTTGGCATAATACACAATTCCATTCCAATGGACCAAATGTGGGTCCCGATAAGTCCAAGCCCCTAATCCCAAAATTAGGGTTTTCACATGAAATGATGATTAGGGTTAAGTGTTTCTTACTTAACCCATTAAGGACTTAATCCAATAAGTCTAATATTGACTTAGGTTAATTTGCCAATGATTATTATTTAATATTTCAAGTTATTAAATAATTCCCATGTGTGTCCCGATCAATTCCCAAAATTAGGGTTTCATGGCATTAGCGTTTTCCAAACCCTAATTAGGGTTTCCAACCCAATACTAGCCCATTAATCAATTTGTTGGGCTTTTAGGTCAATTAGGGCTTTATTGGACCCATTAGGGTTTTCACTAAGCCCATTAGGCTTCATTGGGCTCATTAAGGCTTATAAGGCCCATTAGGATTTCAAGCACCCCAAACGAATCAAACGCACAAGGCAAGCACACCGCCACCCGACACAGCGGCCGGTGGCGGCAGGAGGCGGCAACCACCACCTGACGGTGGCGGTTAGGGTTTCATTTCATTATTCCGATTGATTACAACTTACAATACAATCTAAAAATATACACACCCACACACAACATAGCCGCCTAATGGCGGGAGACAGTTGTTCATGGCGGCAGCCACCACCTCATGGTGGTGGTGGTGGCTTCTTTTCCAGTTTCCGGCCAAAGGTTTCACACCCACTCACTGCAATACACACTACAATACACCTACTTAATCAATACAGAAATCACACACACACACACAGACACCTTCCATGGTGGCTGGTGGCGACGAAAACATGACAGCAAGTGGCGACCACCATGGCTGGCGGCCATGGTGGCTCCTGTCCTTGATCACCGGCGAGCATCACACACAATGACACCCCGCAACCAAAACACACACCCAAACGTCGATCTAAACTGAACCACACACCCTATACGGCCACTCTGTGGCAATAAGCGGCGGCTAGCAGCGGCTAGTGACGGCAGAACTTCCCCCACGTCAAAGGGTGCTTCGAATAATAGCACAACAGCCGAGGAGCGGACCTGGTGGTCACTTGAAGCAACATGGCGGCAGCGGTAGTGACTCGGAGGGGCGTAAACAACAGTGTCACCTGCGACAGCCACCATGGCCAGCAGCCATGGTTGTTTGCTCGAGTTTTCTAGTCGAACAACACATACACTCTCCAAGACAGCCTCCTATTGGCGGCAGATGATGATCGGAGAAGCGGAGGAAGAACCAAACGATGACGGCAGCTGCTTCGTCGGCGGCGGCGGTGGCGGTTGGGAAAAACAACTACATCAGTCACGTTGTCGAACTTCTATCCCATGACCGGAGTCGTGATGGTAGTCGATCGCTGGCCCACTGGAGCGTTTTTGGAGGCAGTGCCGGAGATGGGTGAGGGAGGGGCAGCAGCCGGTGTGGAGGGAGGCATAAGGTGGTTGCGGCTGATGAAAGAAGTTTTAGGGTTAGGGTTTGAACTGAAATGAGGCTATATACCCGGTTCCCACCAGCTCTCCCCATAATAACACAAATGGTCCCTCCTTGCCATATTCTTTTCAAAACAAATCTCAAATTTACCAATTAGACCCTGCCATTTTAAAATCCTTTCATGTTAGATCCATAATTTACTTTTTAACCCATGCTCCCATAAATCTTTTCAATCTAAGCCCAACATTTACCAAACAACCCTTGTCTTCAAAATCCCTTGCATAATAAATCTCGAAATTACACTTTAATCCCCGGAAGTAACATTCCAATAATTATTAATTGATTCTGAACTATAATAATATAAAGAAATAATACTAATTACTTCCCGGGGTTCCTGATTTATTATTTAATTACTCTACTTAAAACGGGATGTTACAGATTGGACATCTCAAAATAGGTTATCGTGTGAAGTTGAACAATGATGGTACCGGTCCAAGTACTAGTGGCAATGGAGCTTTGGGTTCTACTACAAGAGGTGATTCTAGTTTTGATTTACCTCATCATTTTTTATATAACAAAAGACACTATTGGTCACTCGTTTCAAATTTTTTCTTATTTAGGGTGATTCAAATGAAAGTTGGTAGGTGGATTCGGGTGCTATAAGTCACATCTGTAAAAGTCGAATGTGGTTCAATAAATTGGATCCTCTTGGTGACGGCTTAGTGGTGCACTTGGGGGATGACTCGACTCGACCTATTGAGGGTGTAGGAATAATTGATTTAGTTTTTACTTCTGGAAAGGTGGTTACTTTAGTTAATGTTTTGTATCTTCCTACTTTATGTATGAATCTTGTGAGTATACGTTGTTTGAATTGCTTTGGTTATAAATAAACACTTGAATCTAATAAATATATTTATTCAAGATGTGGTATGTTTGTTGGTTTTGGTTATTTTGAAAACAAGATGTTCAAACATAACTTATTGGATAATACTGATAATACATGCCTTATGACTAAAAGTTCTTCTAAAAGTGATCCTATGCTTTGGCATGCTAAGTTGGGTCATGTTTATTTTAGAAGAATGCATGAAATCTCTAAGGATGGATTGATCCCTCAGTTTGAACATCCATCAGACAAGTGAAAAACTTGTATGTTGACAAAAGTCACTAGGAAACCTTTCCCAAAGGTGGATAGGAGAAGTGAAGTCCTTGCCTTAATACATAGTGACCTTTGTGATTTCCATTCTACTCCTTCGCTTGGACATAAAAAATATGTTTCTACCTTTATTGATGACATGAATAGGTTTTGTTATGTGTATCTTTCGCATACAAAAGATAAAACACAGGAAAAGTTTAAAACTTACAAAATCGAAGTGGAACTTCAATTAGGAGGTTTGGTTAAATGTCTTATGACTGATAAAGGTGGCGAGTATATGAATACTCAATATTTCAAATCAGTAGGTATCATACATGAAACCACTGCTCCTTACACTCCTCAACAAAATGGGGTTGGTGAAAGGAAGAATAGAGCTCTCAAGGAAATGGTGAACTCTATGTTATCTTACTCTGGATTGAGCAAAGGTTTTTTTGTGAGCCAATGCTAACTGCATGTTATGTCTTGAATTGTGTCCCTGGTAAGAGGAACAAAAAATCCCCATATGAACGTTAGTTCAAGAAAGTCCCAAACTTAAGTTATTTTCAAATTTGGGGTTGTCGCGTTGTATTTCGTGTGCTCGAACCCAAAAGGAAGACTTTGGGTGAAAGAGGAATAAAATGCATATTCATTGGGTATACTGAACATTCCAAGGCATTTAGGTTTTATGTTATAGAACCTAATGAGTTCGTATGCATTCACTCTATGATTGAATCACATGATGCAATATTTGATGAAATTAGGTTTTTATCAGTTGCAAGGTTTAAAGTCCTAGAGAGCCAAAATGACTCAAATACCCGAAGGGCTGATTCTCCAACCCAAAGGCAGACCTTGAAAGTCCAAATATTGAGTCTGAACTTGATTATCAGTTTTCTAATGAAGTGGAAAGGGTGGTACCTCTTAGTAGAAGTCAAAGAATCCTTAATAGCGATCTTGCCTCAGATCACCGTATATCTTTAGTGGAAGTTTCAAGGGATGAACCTAGCTTACAACACTTTTATTGTTTTAGTATTGAGGATGACACAAAAACCATTAAGGAGGCCATGGAGTCTCGGGATTGTTAACGTATCCCTCTAAGAATATGTCAAAGATAACCAAATGATTATCGAAAGGACAACCTAGCTAACGGTCGCCACCCAACGTAAGTGATTCGGCTCGGGCACTCGCTCTCGAGGCATCGCACTTAGGCCCCGACGCTCTAGCGACAAGGTCCAATTTAGGACAAGAAACTTTAGTCTTAAATAAGCAAAAATAGTACTGGCCACTCCCCAGAGCGACAAGTGTAGCGCCCAGGTCGCTGTCCTCTGTTAGTTCTATACAAATAGTAGATAGCCGCTAGTGGGGCATGATCCGCCCATAGGAATCCTCCACGTCCTGTCAGCCCAAACGGAGCAAAAGATCCTATCGGGATCACATGTAGAGGAAAACAGGTGTACAAGGAACCCTTCTTCTCCAGGAGAAGGGGTCACCTCGTTCTCTATCCCATGCCTAAAACTAATTTTCTCATACAACCAGTAACAAGACCATCGGAGCTCCGTTCCATGACCACCTCCCGGATGACGAGTAAAAACTGTTCTTTCTTTGCTGTGATTCTTAGGCTTAACCTAGGTGGAGCCACTCTGGGATGATTTTGAGATCGAAGAACCTATCACAACATCTAGCGCCATCCGGGTATGTACTCATAGTAACAGGACCTTGATATGACTCTATATATCAATGACAACGGGAAAGGAACCTACAACATCCGGTATATGAGAAACGAGTGCATTCAGATCAATGCTGTCACTCAACGGCACATAGTCATTTGTGTCAGGCGGACAAGCCTCCACCCACACACCAAGAACACAGACATCAGGTCCACTAATAGGAACCGCAGCGGCAGCAATCGCTGCCCTATGACGACGTAACCCGTCACAACAGAGCACTGAGTTACAACTATGACTACAACACCCCAGTCGACAGCTACTCAACTGACGCAACCACCGGCACAGCAGTCACAATCAGTAGTTTTTCATACGCAATTGCTACCACGGCAGGCGGGGAGAAAAGCTTGGTCCCCAGGAACCATACTGTCCTCAACAAAATACCCAATGTCAGGCTAACTGTTCTCTCCAGTATCAGGAATCTATCACATTCCACTTTTCGCTCAACAACATCCGATGTTCAACCCCTATTTGCAGCAGTTGCAGGGATCCATCGCCCATGCACCACCGTCGCAAGAATACAACCCTCACTTGTCATCGGCACAACAGTTCAATACGCATGCTCAATAGCATCAATGGTCGAATTTAAACATGCTCTAGTAGCCAGAACCAGACTCACAACTGCAACAAAGCATGCAATTGAGCTCTCAGTAGCAACAGTACATCTCGCAAGCAGTGATGTATAACTAAGTGTACGGGAACCCATATTACGCTCAACAATTTATGATGGACGATGGTTTTCCAAATCCATGCATGGAAAACCTGGCAAGAAGCACCAACTATGCTTTTTTCCAAGAGCTCTTGTAGTATGAGATCCACACTCGATGATGATACCAAACTTCCTCAAGTATGATAGTACAACCGACCTGGACGAGCATATCGATACTTATGAATGGATGATGACGTCGCTAAGGATGGACAAGCGATTCATTTACACGCATTTCCCTATTATGATATTAGGAAACGTCAGAAAATGGTTCAAGGCACTATAACCGGGAAACATCACGAGCTTCGAGCAATTGCGATACCTCTTCCTCAACAACTTCATCAAACTAAGGAAGGGAAAAGGGGATGTGAACTCGATAATGTCATGTAAACAGAAGGAGGGTTATTCCACACGAGCATATTATGATAGCTTCACCCTCGCAATGCTAAGCGTACCAGGCCACGAAGAGTTCCTCGTCACTGACGCCTTCGCCAAATGGTTACTCCTTGGCCCCTTATCTATAAATATGCAAGGCATAGTGCCCAAGATGAGAGACGAACTCAAATACCAAGTCGAGAAATACCTTAGGCAGATCTAGGGTGAGGAAAGGAAGCAGGCCAACCTAAAGGCTATTGCAAATGTGTACATTAAGCAATAAGAAGCAGACTCCTGCTCAAGCCCCAACCACCGACATTGCCATGACGGGAGCCATGACAAGCACAACAAGCACTCACAGAACCCGTCCTACATATTTCATCCCTTTGGAAAAGGTGAGCCCCAGAGCCATCGATCTGAAGTACATGTCGTTGAGAAAACACTACCAAAGGAAGAGAAAGAGAAAAGGAAGTACTCTGAGTACCACAAGAGAAATAACTCATGATACTAGCGATTCTATGGTGCTAAGGAAAGAAATCAAAGAAAAACAGCTAACGTGCGACCTCTCCAGCGTCGCAAACGACTTGAGATCCAAGTCCGCCGTTGATCAGTGGAACACTCGAGCTCGAAAGGATGCTGAAAAGCACCAAGTTAAGAAGTAGGAGATCCTCACCATCATGAGGCCCCATAAGAGAAGCAGGTGCTACGAAACAGATGATGACATAGAGGTACTACCGAAAAACTGTTGGATTAGGTGTCTAAGTTCATAACTATTCCTGGAATGTACTTGACCCCGTTGGCATGGTCCATTTAGGTTGCATGGCATTGCAACACTTGGATAGACTAAATGAGAGAAAGGACACTTAAGGATTATTAATATATTATAAGTTCTAATATATTAATAATATTATTTAATTAGTATTGATCAAAGAATTAATTTGGAATTAATTAAGTGATCAAAAAGGGACTAATTAAATATATGGAGTTGATTGTGTAAATCATCTATTCTTGTATAGTGGGCTAATGATGCATGGTTTGTATGGATTGGGTTAAAACCCATAAGGTTACAAACCCATGGATCATGGAATATGGAAAGCCATGACAATTAGGGTTTACATGGTGTAACCCTACTTGTGCCACAACTATATAAAGAACCCTATGCAAGCAAAATCGGCACTATGACTACTACTTGTACAAGAAAGAGGGCTAGCTGATTTTGAGGTCTAAGTGAACTTCTCTCAAGGTCATTCCAAGTGTTGTGGTGTTGTGTGAGACATTTGAGGCATCACACTTGAGGTGCTAGGCTTACAAGGTTCTCAAGGAATCCAAACCACAAAAGGTATGTTCTTCTTCTAGCATTTATGTTCAAGTACCAATGCCATGTTAGATAGTTGAAGAACCTTGGAAAATCAAATTTGCATGTATCATAGTCAAACATAGATCCAAGGTTTCTAGGGTTGCATATACACCTAAGGAGTGTTAGAATGCTCAAAAACCCATCAGTGGTATCAGAGCCTACACTTGTTTATTTGATGCTTGATGCAAACTTGTTGAAAAAACTCAGTTTTCTACATTCTGCAGCATGAACTCGCCGAGTCCATGGGGGGGCTCGACGATTCCATGAGTTAATTCATCCTACTCGTCGAGTAGGTTCTTGCACTCGACGAGTAGGATCCCCTGAATGCAGATTTTCGAGTTTTGCTGCTGGAAATGGACTAGAAACATTACCCTAAACTGTTTTGGTGTTATAAAACTTGTTTTAGATGGTGTAATGGTTATGATAATCCATTTTCAATGGCTATTATCAAAATTTCAAGTTTTATATGGTTTATTTATGATTCTTGAAATTTTTTATATGAACATTCATGAACTTATGAGTTTAGAAGATCATAGGAATTATTTGTAACTTGCTTGTCAGTTTAATTCTTGATCATTATGTGTTTTAAAGGAATCCATAATTTGTCCTCAAGTTATGGATTACCAAAAGTCATTCTTTTAAAGTCCATTATTAAACACATAGGTTACATAAAATGAAAAGTCTCTCATTTTATTAATCCATTAACTCATAAGTTATGAAAGATGAAAAGTTTTGAAAGTTAAAAAACTTGCCCTTAAGTTTTGGAACATGTAAAGACACTTTAAAAACATTAGTTCCAACCCCTAGAATTTTAAAAGTTAAAATTCAACCCTTATACTTTATAATATTATAAGTTTAATAATAATTATATATGTATAAGAACAAGTCGTGTTACCGTTAGTAGGCCTCATTCACGAAGCCGGTCTATAGGGGGGTATAAGGTTGTTTCCTATAAAATGCCAGCTTAATGGGTGTCCACTCTCACCCACCGCTTCCTTGACTGGTGGAGGGTCATTAGCCGAACGGGTAGGACAAGGACTTTAAATCCTCATTAAAAGTATGATGAAAAATAAAGTAACTAAATGTTTTATAAAATTCCCAATCTTAGTTACTTTAGGAAAATGTGAATAAGGTGCTAACCCATGAAATTACACTTTGCACTTTGATTAAGTCGTTAGTGGAGCGTGTGTGGTTAACCGACACACTAGCCTAGACTTAACAAGGTAGACAAATGGTAACTTAATGTTTATCATAGTATCGATGGATCGTGTGTGGTTAACCAACACATAGATTGAAGGGTAAATATTAAGGGTACCAAGTATATTTGCATGGTTATTCACACCTTGTTTTGTGATCCTCGGCATCCCAGTCACAAAACCTGAAGGGCACACTCGAGATTGAAACATGCCATTGAAAATTTCAATGAATCTCAAAGAATCTCAAAGAATCTAGGAGTTTCAAAACCAATTACAACCTAGTAATTTATTTCGTTTGTCATGGTGGAAATTGGTGAATCGTCATTCACCTACCTTCAAAAATTTTATAGCTTGGATTACGGCATCCCTCTTCTAAGTTATAAAATACTGTGTTGGGTCCTAGCCTTAATATTTCATATTGGGTGTTATGTTAAGGACTCAAATCAACTAACTTGAATATCTCCCATTGCAGATGTCTGGTTTAGACAACTATGATCTTCCCAAATCTCATGGAAATCATACTTCTCTACCTCCACCTCCTCCATTTATTCTCCCTGACCCACAAGCTCGAAGACTTGAAAAGTTCAAGGTCACTCAAGCCCTACTAGCAATGAAACATAAAGAAGGAAGACCTGTGTGCACTCATGTCTTAGGAATGAAGTCACACATTGACAGGTTGAGAATGTTGGGTGCCGTTTTCCCAAGGAAGTTGGCTATTGACTGGGTTCTTCAGTCACTTCCTGAGTCATATAGTGAGTTCATTAAGAACTACTTTGTGACAGATCACGACATGACCCTAATAGATATATCTTATTTGCTTGTTACTGCTGAGTCAGAAATGATGTGGCGCAATGGTCAAGCAAATATGGGTGGAAGGTCTATTTCTCAAACTTCCATGGACATGGACAATGGTAACATTGGAAATCCAGAAAAGCTTTCTCTTCCCAATTGAAAGGGATCGGCCTTGGTCAACCCGGTTGACCAAAAGGTAAAGGAAAAGCTAAGTCTGTGATAGTCCCGTGTACCATTCCCAAAGACTCTATACGTTTTCATTGTCAAGAGAAGGGGCATTGGTTGCGAAACTGCCCTAACTACCTGAAAGATCTAAGAGAAAAGGAAAAATCCAAAAAGTTGGACTCTACTTCAGGTAAGTCCACCATCTAACTCTGTTAAGTTCCTTATTTATGATTCTTACTACAAAATGTGACTCTATTTGGCAGGATCAAGCAAAGGGAAGGAAACTTAAAGGAAGAGTATGT
Organism: Lactuca virosa; assembly: GCF_052849685.1. Classification (NCBI taxonomy): domain Eukaryota; kingdom Viridiplantae; phylum Streptophyta; class Magnoliopsida; order Asterales; family Asteraceae; genus Lactuca; species Lactuca virosa. Next base: position 197,971,171 of record NC_136430.1, read on the forward strand.
TGAATCTGATCGCGAAGATGGATTTCAATCGCATGGTTCGGAGATCGGATTCTTGAGCTACTACTTAAGAGTTATGATAGATTGCTAGAAAATATGTAATAGCATAGTTTTCATTTAAAGTTGCATTGTAAGAAAAAAGTTTTTTCCGCATTTATTCAATAAATAAAATTTTGTTTTACTTTATTTTATATCTCCTTGCAATGGCATTTATGGAAAATTGATGTTTGTATGTTTCTAGCAATAATGGAAATATGAATTTGATTCCTTCTTTTGTGGTAGTGTCTAAATTTACCAAATTAGGAAAGATTCTCATCACCCAAGTTTCAGTTGGATAGAAACTTGGAATCACGCAACTTGTATTGTATGATGAATGAGAATTTTTCATCTTTGGAAAAATTAAGACTAATTCCTTGTTCACATGTATATGTGAGTCGAGTGAAGGGCTAACGGATGAAGTACACATTCTTGTGCACTGGTTAAGTCCACCACAAAAAGGTCAATAAGACTATTCGTCATGATTTACTAAAGTTTAGTAAATATGGTTATACTTACCAGTTTAAGTATAATTCTGAAACATTGGAAAAGTTTCGATGTATGGCAGGACGAATGAGAAGAATCAAATTAGGCAGAAACATAAAATTTTCTCAAGTATGAAAAGATGGGAGAGTACTTTAGTATCATGTTTTGTGATCATCTTAATGGTTTAGAAATCATATCACAATTAGTCCTCTAAGGACATCTTAGTGCATTCTTATGGCTAAGAAGAGGAATCGTGAATTGTTGAAATGGTTAAATGAAGAAGATGAGTCATACTTCGTTCCAGAACAATTCTTAGAGTCATACTCCAAGATTGTAACTTGAGTGACATATCTTAAAGAAAGGTTTATAACACTTGTCAAGTGTAAGAGTAAAATGAGTCCTACTCTTGTACATTTTAAGTTGGTAAGTTGTGATGTTTTGGATAAAACAAAGACCAACTAAGGCTAATTGTGTGAAGTGTTTTTATTGATAAAGAATCCGCACTATCTCTTGATTATTTGGCAAGTGAGTCTTATATGTCAAGAGAACAGTGGGAGTCTTAAAGATCTTTGAAAAGCTTCAAAGATCTATTCAAGAATAAAAACCTGTAGTTTATCACTAGCACACGATGTGAGGTTTTAACCTATCGTGTTGACATATTCCTGGTTCTATGCCCATTCCAGTTAAAGTTGGCTTTGCATATGAGTTCTGAGAGTTCGCAATTGGTTGCATAACAACTTGGAAGCAATGGCAGACCCTTGTGCTGCCAGGTGGCAAGAAGTTGAGACTGCACAACTTCAATCCATATGAGTTTGGATTTGTCACTAACCTTGTCTGGTGGTTATGGTTTTGACAAATTCACATGGATAGGAACACATTCACCATAAAATCTAAGTGTCATAAGGTTTCTCTCCGATTCATGAAAATGATGGTGAGGAAACACTTTCACTAAGTAGATTTTAAGTAGATAGCAATTGTGATATTTGCATTCTCAAAGTCGTTAGTGGAGCGTGTGTGGTTAACCGGCACACTAACATGGACTTGTCAGAAATGGCAAAGGTCTAAACAATTGAGACTATGATTACGGCATCCCTTTTCATAGTTCTGAAATTGTTTAGACACACATGTGTGCTATCTAAGGAAAGGTGTATGATTTTGATAAAGTTTTATCAAAGCATCTCGTATCAGAAATATGAACTTTGGTAAGAAAGGTCAATAAAGTATTGATTTCTAGAAGTCCAGCTGATTTCTGAGTACATGTCAAAGCTAGTGGGAGCATAAGAGGGAAAAAGTACTAGAACTAGATATGACTAATTTGATTAAGCAATTGTCGAGGACAATCTAAGGTTTACCAAAGATTGGTTCCTCAGGGACAGTTGGAAGTATAGTGTTAATTTTGGAAGCACCATATTGACATATTCTGAAAAGAGGCAACTCTTGTTCAGGAGTGATAGTCAAAATGGGAATATGGAAATGTTCCCGTAGGTGGAAGTTATTCATTAAATCTGTGTAAGATTAGAAAACTGAATGCATGAAGGATGTTCAAAGGAATGTACTTTGAATTTGAGACTTCGTTTCCATGGAGTGATCTCTGTTGGAATACTTTGTAATGTCTGTTGACACGTCTTTGAGACTAGTGTGCTTAATCATTACAAGAGGATCAATGCATATAAGTTTAGGATCTAACAGATTTCAGTAAATGGTAGGAATTTGGAATTCGTACATTTGCGATAAGGATTTGGGATTGTGAAATGAGAATCATTGGAATTATGTTCAATCGATCTATTTCACAAAGTAAAGATCATAGACAAACTTAGTGTGAATATTAGGTGTATGGCATAACTAATGTTTGGAAAAACATAGTATGCATACTTGGTGTATGGCATGACTAGTGTTTAGAAAAAAACCATAGTGTACATGCTTGGAGCATGGGACAACTATTGTTTTAATTCAAGTATAAAGTTGATAGTTTGAAACAGTATGCAATGGATAATGTGTAATCAATATGGTGATAAATAAAAGATGTTCTATTTATATTCATAAGTTTTGAGACCATATTTGATTCGATTATTCTTGTGTTTCACATTGCATGTGTTGACTTCTAGAATAACTAGGTCATTCCATCCACAGTCGGTCGTATGTTGGAAGTAGATATGAATCAAGACTGTCATGAAGCTGGATTGTAGATGTCCAAGGTATGGGACATAGCAAGAGTTGCTTCAACATTCATCAGTGCTCATAAGTTCTGAGTATTGGATTCGACCCACGCTCACTAGTATCACTTCATAGAATTTATCTCGAGTGATCGTGAGATGGTTATATCATATAAGTCTTCAAACCTAGAGATATGACTTGTTGCCTGTGAGTTGGTTATACATTGATTGTACGAATACACATTGGTAACTCGATCTTATAAAACGTGCCTTTCTGTATGATTCAACAAGTAGTAGAACAAGCATATGAGTCGAAGTTTATCTGTTCCTTCTTGGATTAGAAGCGATATATGGGCCCCTCGATGATTTTGTGTTGAACAATGTATCGGGCCCGATCAGAACTAAGTTGATGTGTTCAAATAAGTTCTATGTCAAACAAATCGGAAATCGGGAAACAAACTGCTGGACAATAAGTAAGACATTGTCCCATGTATTTCTCCAGCTGATATCTAGAACAGAGGATTATATGATCACTTATCTTAAATGGCGTATCATCATCATCTCAGTTCCGCGAGACCTTGAAAGAGCTACGATTGCTGATCGGTTCCTGAAGTCATTCTTGCAGTTATAGTTATTAGACTTATACAAGTGGGAGACTAATGGATTAGGTGTCTAAGTTCATAACTATTCCTGGAATGTACTTCACCCGGTTGGCATGGTCCATTTGGGTTGCATGGCATTGGAACACTTGGATAGACTAAATGAGATAATGGACACTTAAGGATTATTAATATATTATAAGTTCTAATATATTAATAATATTATTTAATTAGTATTGATCAAAGAATTAATTTGGAATTAATTAAGTGATCAAAAAGAGACTAATTAAATAAATGGAGTTGATTGTGTAAATCATCTATTCTTGTATAGTGGGCTACTGATCCATGGTTTGTATGGATTGGGTTGAAACCCATAAGGTGCTCCATGGATAATCCATGGAGGTTACAAACCCATGGATCATGGAATATGGAAAGCCATGACAATTAGAGTTTACATGGTGTAACCCTACTTGTGCCACAACTATATAAAGAACCCTATGCAAGCGAAATCGGCACTATGAATACTACTTGTACAAGTAAAAGAGCTAGCCGATTTTGAGGTGTAAGTGAACTTCTCTCAAGGTCAATCCAAGTGTTGTGGTGTTGTGTGAGACATTTGAGGGATCACACTTGAGGTGCTAGGCTCGCAAGGTTCTCAAGGAATCCAAGCCACAAAAAGTATGTTCTTCTTCTAGCATTTATGTTCAAGTACTAATGCTATGTTAGATAGTTGAAGAACCTTGGAAAATCAAATTTGCATGTATCATAGTCAAACATAGATCCAAGGTTTCTAGGGTTGCATGTACACCTTAGGAGTGTTAGAATGCTCAAAAACCCATCAAAAGCATCCTCAATATTAATTTTTCATCGGAAGATCCAAGGTTGTTGGGCTAGAACCCAAGGGATCCGCTCTTAATAACCGCCTACATACGGCAAATACAAAACAACCGCGTCTACATAGAAAACGGAAATAGCACTGACATCCTTTACGAGCGTTGTTTCCAATAATTGCCAACCTCTTGGAAGGAAGGCTTAACACCTATGACTGTCGGCCCAGTCACATGGTTTACACGGCACAATTTATGGCCACAAGGTACCATACATCTCCTCCTTACTATAACTAGTGATGAAGGGAGAGATAGTCACACACACGATAAAGATCTCAGTAGTACGCTTGCTGACAGAGCATGCCATCCTACTCGGGCGAATGACACTTTTCCATCTACAGGCCATACCATCGATGATCCACGACACCGGGAAGTTTAGCACGAGCACTGTATCAGCCACTATCATTTCCATCAGCCTATGCATACACCATCACTATCAAATCCTCATTGCTTCAAGGCTAGTGCGAACCCCAATCGAAGAACAAAAGGGGGGAAAGTAGGAAAGAAGAGAAAGACAACAAAGCCTAAAGCCACGAGGTCTATAGGTACAAGCACCCCTCAGAAACCAATCTCCCCTAGCTGGGTCGCAAACCGAATGGAGCCAAAAGATCATGACAAGTTACAACAGAAACGCATTAACTACCCTGAACTAAGTGAAACAGTAATGCTCTGCGCCACCAAAAGAACTTCTTAGATCCTGGTATAAACGCAAATGACACCAAGTTCAGGAGAATCCATTTTCAAGGGAGATGAAGGCCAATCCTTGGATGCCCAGGAAAAAATTTCCCCAAGTCAGAACAAGGTTCAAGAGACCTCACGATGAGAAATATAGTAAACAAAGAATAACCTAGAATATGCCTTCGCTAAGCACAGTAAGTTGAAGAGAGATGCCCTCCAGCCCCTAGCGAGTCTCCAATCACCACCAGCTCGGCCAATGCCACTCCTAAGTCCAAAGACGAAAAGAGCCAAAGACACTAGGACACAAAGCAGAGTTGACACGCCTGCACAGGAATTCCAAGGTCAGGATGACCCCCCCTCGAGATGAAATCACAAGTATGGACTCCCACAACAGGTTGGTCTCAGCATCTTTCGACAGCCATGTCGAGAAGACACCAAGTAAAGCCCTCCTGGGAAGAAACATCAACAAGAAGCAGATCGACAATGTTGAGGAGGCCCCCGATCGGCTCAAACCTTGCTTGGATTACTTATCACATGGGACCATCACATGCAATCCTCCATAGGCCATGAGGAACAGCGGCAAAGCTGCATGATTCACAATAAGGAAAGTGCAGCTAGGTAGAGAAGGACACTTATTCCTACAAAAAAACCTTGCAGGCGAAATTAGAACATGTGTAGACCCGGGAATCGTCTCCAGATTGGTGCTTTGCCAAGGAACATGTTGGCCAAACGTGCACAAAGACACAACCAAACTCTCGGAAGAACGCTCAGAATACCAGGTTCTCGTTCCATCTCAAAACCAGCATGTCGTGGCTCCAACTGACAATCTCTACCCATTCAAACAACGGGAGGTAGACACCATGGACCTGTTCTCCATCAGCCTAGGTAGAGCCAAGTTCTTTCTAGTCACCATCGACCACCTCATTAAGGTGGTGTTTGTTTTTTGTCTGCAGATATGCGTGGCCTCTTCTGTCTGCGTCGCGCAGACCACGCGCAGACATTAGCATTTGCAGACTGTTTGTTTTTTTGAAGACTGTAGACCTAAAAATGTATGCGCGCCCTCTTCTTGGCGCAGATGTGGACCAGAGTCTTCTAACATCTTCAGACATCTTCTAGCTTAAAAAAACACATATGTCTTCATTTCTTTTAAGTTTTTTTTTTATTTATATTTTTTCCAACTTTATTAATGATAAACAATTTGAAAAAAAAAATACAAAACTTAAAAAAAAACGTTCGACGATACAAACATGATATTTTTGACAAATTTATAAATATATATTCATTACAATAATAGTCGTTGAAGTTGTTTATATAAATATGAAAAAAATCATAATATATTCTTATATTTTTTGCCAAATTTTGTAAAACATTATTTAATACAGTATCGTGAATTTCTCGAGAAAATATTTATGGTACGTTTCTAATGGATTTAATTGAAAAAATCGAAGTTTATTTCCATCCATTTATGTATCAAATTCTTTTATCCATAATTATAATGTTTAGTTATAACTTTGCAACCAAAGTTGTTGGTTTTTATCAAATATATACTTTAATTCATACCATTTTTATTTTTATTTTTTATATAATAGTAGATAAAAGTTGACCTAGATTTGTTAATTATTTATACAAAGTCATAAAAATATTAAAAAATCACTTTGAAGTTTAAAAAAATGAGTTCTAGATTTCAGTTTATTTTAGTAGTCCGCAGATGTTAAAAAAACAAACAGTCTTCTTTTTTCTGACTGCAGACGTTTGGTCCACCTCTTCTACTGCGGAAGTCTACAGATCTGGTCCGCAGACTGCATACATTTTGCATCAGAAAAAACAAAAAGCACCTAAGTGTACCGAAACCAAGCATCCGATGGGACCGAGAGGAGCCTGGGTCGGAGAGTTCCCATCTATGTCTCAGCTGCATCACACGGCCCTAAAGCCCAATGTTGGAGAAGCACTCTGCAGTCCGACACATAGCGTGAAGGAAGTATTGCCACTTGAGATCGTGAACATGCCATTACGAGTACCAAACTTTGGTGCGAGCGCCAACAAGATGAAGAAGTGTCAAAACATAGATATACCCAACAAGAAGCATGAGACCGCCAGACTCCGCCAAGTCACCCATAAGGCACAGAAGAAAATTGTAGCAATTGGCGTATGCAAATGGAAAACTCCAAAGCACCAGAGTGGGTGTCGGAGAAGAACATTCTTAGCCATGCACAACCTCGGAGTAATTTGAATGCCACCTGGGAATGCGCGATAAAAACCGCAAGTACTTACCAAGGCGGAGTCCACATTCCGAAAGCATAAGATGAAGACCACTCCCTAGACCTGGAGTGCACATAGTTTGCAACGCTACCCCTAGAGCAAGGAGGAAGGTCAAAATAAGGTACACCCGCACACCTGGGGCGAGGGTAATGTGATCAAACTCCGAATGGATAATCACACCCTAACAGTCAGCCCAAGAGCTAGACCTTGGTTTTAAGACGTTATCATTGATGTAACGAAAGTTGACTATCAAAAAAACTATTAAAACATTTTTTTACTATTCAAGCTTGCTATCCTTTAAACAAGAGGTTGTGCATGTTTACCAAATGATAACAAGGACTGATCATCCACGTCGTTTGAGTGAAACCAATGTGAGAATGAAACCATATGCTTCAAAGGCTCATAACCTTTCCCTAAACATGTCAATTCAACCTAAAAGGGCCATAACTTTTGACCATGACACGAATAAAGGCTTCCAAGGCTCATAACCTTTCCTTTGAAATAAAGAATACCTAAGTCCCAGGAGCCTCGAGGTGACGAACTCGGCTTAACTTAGACGACTGGGCCTGGTGTGCAACCCTCCTGGCTCATAGGCTTAAAACAAAACCTTAAAGGGTAACTAAGAAAACTCTAATTGAAAACAGTGCCCTAAAACAAAATGGACCACTCAAGGTTCATAAGAAAGGACCAAATAAGGTTTCATCTTGAGAACACAAGCTAAAAGCTCGAAGGAAGGACAAACCATGAGCTCACGAGTGCAACCTCCTGGGACAAAACCAAGGAACTTTGGCTAAATACAAACAAACTTTCACTTACTAAAAGAGAGAATTTTTCATAACCTAGTACCTTGGGAAGAAAGGAGGAGATGTCCTCAAGAAATTCCCATAGCTAGCACAAACCTTAGGAAAAGAACAACAATAAATACTACCTCATAGGCCAACACTAACCTCTAAGAAGAATTCAAACCTAGAGTGGCCAACATAAACCACCTGGGATCAGAAGCAAAGAAGCTTTAAATATAAGCACAATCCCTAAAAGCATATGATTCACTGGACAGACCTCGGGCTTAAGCAAAAAGGCCACCCAGGGCCAAGAAAGAAATTTAGAAGTTGTTTCTAGACATCATTCCACGAACACTAAACAAGTTCAAATATTTTCTTACACACCCAACAACCAAAGATGAGGAAAAGGATCACTTACCAAAGGGATTGGAGGTGGTCTTGGCCTCGGAGGAGCTATCTTCGGGATAGTCCCCTTCAACATCAGGATCGCGTCACAATTGGAAAAGGCCTTCCATATCCAGATCACCAAGGCGAAGATAGAAGGCAAAGTCCGTCTCCATAAAAGATTTACAGCAGCATGCATCGTCTGTGTATGCTCCACAACGGTGCTCGTCTCCCTGGAGGAAAAATTCTCGACGACAACCTGCTCATGGACTGCTTTCTTGCCACCCTCTACGCCAGTAGCAATGCATTCCCTCTTCATTCGCCTAACTCCAAGAGAGAACTCAGTACTCTCAAATACCTTGTCCACCACCCGGACAACACCCTTTTGAAGGAGCCACGCCACATCCTCTTCCTCAGCCTTCCTCCTCACAATGTCAACCTCCATCTACTCACACTGATACTTTACCTGGCTCCCCAACATTTATTTCTCCCCGACCAAGACCTTAATTCGATGAGAGAGATGCTCTACCAACCCATCCAAGCTAGCCAGTTGCTCCTTCGCCGACACCTTCTTGCAAGCCAAGAGGTCATAACATTCCTCGAACTTATTCCTCTCCGCTTCAAGGATCGACACCTTAGCTTTCAGCTCATCCCACTCAGCCTTGACAGAGTTCAACTCTGCCATCCCAGAGTTGACGTAGCGAAGACATTCAACAACGGCCACCAGATGAGGGGCCACTTGCGCCGCCACATACTAAAGACTGTTGGCCATGTGTAAATTGGAGAGTAACTCCCGAGCTTCAATTGCGGCCGGAGAGAAGGCATGGCAGCCTCACTCGTACACAACAGGATGTTGTGTAAGAAGAGACTCTCGAGTGAGCCTCCACTCTAGCGTGTGGACTCTAGAGGCTACAAAAAGCAAATAACAGGAACGTGCAATAGCATTATCCTTCACCGGAGGCGAAGCAAAATCAGAAGCAGTTTGAAACACAACCTCAGACTCCTTTCTGGTAAAACCTTCATCGAGGTTGGTAGCATCTTCTGACTCTTCATTTGGTTCACGAGGAAGTTCAGTCGCCTCCTTATTCATTCCTTCCGACAGGTTCGAAGCGTCATCATCGGGAATGACCACTACAACATCAGAGTCCCCCAGCAGGAAGTCCATGCTATGTCTTTTACAAAGACGCCTGACAAAAATGCTGACATTGGCACCTTTAGTAGGTGGGGAGTCCATCCTGGATATTCGCCGTTTGGTAGTTGGTCGGCTCCCTCTAGTTTCCAGCTCCTTTTTCGGCTAGACCACGGGGTCGGGAGGCAGAGGATCATCATGGGAAACACCCTCAATAGGCATGTCAACCAACTCCTGGTCGGCCTGAGGAGCAGATCCTTGCCTCACAGAAACGGCAGGACCAGCAAGCGCAGAGCATGATCAATGCTAACAGGTGGAGGAAGTATCTCCACTATGGGCACTTCTTTATCCTAACAACTTCCCTGGAACCTACCCCGCAGAACAATCTTGAAAAGGATAACCCTCTCATGACCTATAAAAAGGAACCCCTCACAGATAAGGGTAGTAAAAAAAACTCCAACTTCTTTCCCTTGAGATAGGGGAGGAGGAGATAAGCACTCAACATACTTCTCTACAAAGAACTGAGGTATCTTCCCGCGAGCCCTCCAAGTGGCGCTCATCCCAACTGCAACCATCATACAGGCCTCCCAGTCCTTCCCATTGAAGGAAATGGTTTTCAATGCTTGTGTCACACCCCCAAACCAGAACAGCGGAAACGTTCGGGGGCGGAGGACTTCAGGTAAGTATCACAACACATGCAATATAGTAATCAAAGTACAAACAACCATTGCATTAATAAGTATAAGTTTTACATAAGTGTTTAAACATTACATATTCAAACACAAAAGTAGGTACAGTAGAAGACAAGAGTCGCGGTACGGTACTAGTTAGTCTTCTCAAAAGCTTCGGGAGTGTACCTGTCTACTGGATTCTTGAGAATACAAGTTATTTGGAAAGAGTTGATCAGCATTTAAGTTGGTGAGTTCATAAGTATTTTAGTTCTGTTAAGTATACCCTAAGTTCTTTGGATAAGTTCACTGGTTCCTCCAGAAAATCCTATATTTCCTGAGGTCATAAACTGATAACCTCAATAGTTTCCCTCTATAATTACTTATTTTATACCAATTATATATAACCTAGTATCGAACGGACAGTTAAATGGGTGTATCTGTCCTAAGCCCACAACCAAACAAGGAACAGGAAGTAAGGCGGAAGTCACACATTTCACTGTCAATCGGATATTACTTATGTATAACTTTGATGTAATAACTAAGGAATTATAGAATTAACCACTAAAGGTCCTTTATGTTATACTAGTTGACTAAGTTCCAATTGTAAAAGTAGTTTAATCCCATAAACCATTTCATTTGTAAAAGTGGTTCAATCCCATAAACTGTTTCCTTTGTAAAAGTGGTTGAATCCCATAAAATGTTTCATTTGTAAAAGTGGTTTAATCCCATAAACCATTTCATTTGTAAAAGTGGTTTAATCCCATAAACCGTTTCATTTGTAAAAGTATTCTTAGTTTTATCCGTTCTATAGTAAAACATTAGTATTAATCCTGGAAAATATTATATTATCCATAATACTACCTTGTGGTTTTAAATGTTCCAAAACCAGAAGTACAAGTATATTTTCCATACTTGATTTCATGATACGTAGTTTTTACTGTAAGTTAAAACGAACAGAAGGTATATTTGGTCAGGATGTAAATATCTTTTCTTACTGTTTTAAGAGAAGTATATTACTTAGTAATTTACTCGTTGTTTTATCCATGTGAGTTCTATTAACCATACTAATATGACTGATATGCCTGTTGCGACGTTCTTCAGGCATCGGCAACGATATGATATTTGACACCCTAGGCCTGCCGGCCAAACTGTAGCGAACAGCAAAGGTGCGGGATTGTCATTCCCATATAGATCTATACATAAATTCACTCTCTCCCTACAAGAGATTCTTGTTAATAAGTCAGGACTTAAGGTCGTACTTAGATAAGTACACCATGAAGAGTCTCACAAATTTATTGTTTCAACGAGATTTACGATGTATTATTACCCAGTGATTGCTAACCCTGGTACGTTGTATCTGTACCTTTGTTGATGCAAACCCGGTATGATGTATTATTACCCCGTGATTGCTAACTCTGGTACGTTGTATTTGTACCTTTGTTAATGCAAACCCGGTATGATGTATTATTACCCCGTGTTTGCTAACCCTGGTACTCTGTATTGTACCTTTGTTAATGCAAACCCGGTATGATGTATTATTACCCCGTGTTTGCTAACCCTGGTACTCTGTATTGTACCTTTCTTAATGTAAACCCGGTATGATGTATTATTACTTCTTTAATATGTTATTCGTATATTAAAGGTATCATACATATCTTGGTATAGATAAATGAATCGTTGGTAATTTCCTTGGAAAGTATACAGTCGTGAATCATACTTGAATATTTAGTTTTGAATCATAAAGTATACCTATTATAATTTATATGTTCTATCTGATTAGCATGATTTCTCATGGATGAACACATTTGCTCAGCATGATATAAAGGTAATGATACTGAATGGAGTAACCTTTTATATTCGTATATTTATAATATATATATATATATAGATAATTATCAAGGAAACGACCTTCGGACAAATAACATCACCTTAATTCTACATCCAAACAAGGAAAATGAATAAGATAACTCATTAGTCCTAAGCCCTTCAAATCTTATTTATATATTTATACATATATAAACCTGATTTTGGCAATTATAATTTGAAATAGTTTATAAAATCTTTTTCAAAGAATTTAACGGAGTTTACATGACTTTAAAGATTTAACATGGCTTTAAGTCATTTTGGAAGTATTTGGTAATTCTTAAAAGCATACGAAAACCCTTTGTGTGATTATTATCACATACAATTATTAACACAATTTATATTGTGTTAAACTTGTATTCCCCCCCCCCCTAAAAAGAATTTAAAAACCATTAAAAAGGTAAATTATAGGGTTATGAACTCACTTTGATAAGTGGTGATTTGGGCAGCGTTTCGTTTCTATAGGTGCTCTTTCTCGAGGAAACCGTGAGTTTTTGAGTAAAAATCGGCTTTATGCGGGCAGCACTTCGACTGAAAAGAGGCTATCTTCTCGAGAATTCCGGGGCTTCAGGTCTTTCTTCGGGTTTTAGACACGATACCGGAGCCTTGGGGGTTGTTTGGGAGTTTATGGAAGTGAAAGGGGTGAAAAAAGACCAAAAATGGGGTGAAAAAGTGTAAAAATCAGGAGAGTCTCGCGGGCTATTTATAGTCCGAAGCTTCGGATCCGAGGCAAGGGGAGGAGATGCGTGTCTCGGACAGGTGGCGAGGGGGTAGCCTCGGTTTGGACACTTGGCTCATGCGAAGGCGAGTCAACAGCCACGCGTCAGAAGGAGAAGCGAGAAGGGTGGCAGCCTCCGATGCGTGTCGGACCACGAGAGGACCAGACTTCGGTCCAATCAGGAGGCGCCTATGACGACTTCGGACCAATCAGTGGGTGACACGCGAGACTGCGGTCCAATCAGAAGACGCCACGTAGCAGACATGTGGAAGCCTCGCATGCGAGGGTGACGTGTCCGAAGTGAGTCCATGCGAAATTTCCCGGTTTTCTAGATTTCTTGATTTTCGTGCCAAAAACTTGTGAAATTCATAACTTTTTCATACGAGCTCCGTTTTTGGCGTTCTTTATATGCACGCGTAGGTAAAATTATACTCTACGACTTTCATTTAGACTTCTTCGGCTAATTTTGAATTTATTTTTAATATTATTACTTTTAACAGACCGGGACAGGAAATCCGTTAAAAATTCAGAACTTCTTCATCCGACGTCCGTTTTCGTCTGTCTTTTTACCTTTGTACTACTTTTGATGAGACCTTCGATTCTCGTTTAAGTTGTGTCGGCTAAATATCGATTGATTTATATTTCGAATTTTTAGTTGCCTACTGCTAAACCGAAACTTAGAAAAATCATAACTTCCTCATACAAAGTCAGATTTTTATGTTCTTTTTATGAACGTTCTCGGTTTAAAATATTCTACAACTTTCATTTAGATTGTTAATGCTAAAAAGCCTTTTATTAAAAATTCACTTTTTACACTGAACAATGTTTTTTCGGTTTTGTCGCGGATTTTCGATTGGTCATAACTTCTTCGTTATAACTCGGATTTCAGTGTTCTTTATATTGTTGGAAACCTTGTTATAATCTATACGACTTTGTTCATCATAATTACAATTATTGATCAATTTATTTTTGACCTAAATTTGACTGGTGTCACATTATCCCCCCGTTAGAGGGAATTTCGTCCCGAAATTAAGTCTAAAGTGATACTCATGGACTAGGTCTAATCTTCCCTTTCCCAAGTGAATTCAGGTCCCTGGTTTGTAATCCAGCGAACCTTCACTAACGGGATAAGACTTTGCTTGGTTCTTTTGATTTCCCAATCCATGATTTCCATTGGTTCTTCTACAAAGTGTAGACTTTTATTTAACTTGATTTCATTGAGTGAAATAACAAGTGTTTCATCGGACATACACCTCTTTAGATTAGATATGTGAAAGGTGGGATGAATGTTATTAAGTTTTTGTGGTAGTCTGTGTTTATAAGCTACAAGACTGATTCTGATAAGAATATCGAATGGTCCTATGTACCTTGAATTTAGTATTCCACGCTTTCTCAAGCGTATCTTGTCCTTCCGGTGTGAGACCTTCATATGACAAGGTCATCAACCTGGAATTCCAAGGGTTTTCTTTTATCGAAGCCGTAGCTTCTCTGATCAACTCTGGAAGCTTTATGTCGCTTCCTAATTCGTATTTTCTTTTTGGTAGTTTCTAGGATGAATTCCAGATCAGCGAAGGTGTTGTGTGGAAATTGGACCTCTAATTTAGTCCAGTGTAGATAGGATCTGCACTTTCGACCACAGAAGGTTTTGAATGGAGCAACTTGAATGCTAGCGTGATAAAGGACTCGACTAATTGGTAAATGGGTATCCCATACTTTACCATAGTCGATCACATAGGCTCATGACTACTCTAGTTCCCAGAGATTTTTGAAGTGACTGCCTGAACTGGGAGATGATTCTATTATCTCAGCGGAGATAACAGATATTGGAATACCGTGCACTCACACGTTCTAGTTATCTTCTCTTCTTTCCACATTTTCAGGTTTCAAGGCTTCCTGTTGCGCCTCCTTACTTTGTGTGGACAGATTTTAATGGGTTATCATAGTCAATGATTGGCTCTATGACCTGAGTACTCTTTCCGACTTAGGGTGTCAGCTACTATATTGGCTTTGTCGGGATGACAACGAATTTCGAATTCGTAGTCATTTAGTAGCTCGACCCACTGTCGTGGTCTTACGTTGAATTCCTCCTGGTTGAATATATGATGAAGGCTTTTGCTCTGAAGTTCATGATAAGACTCAAACTTGGCTCATCCACCATCACCTCGTGTATACAAGTCGTATATGATTTAGATTTCACAAAATGTTCGGATGGGTGACTCTGCCCCAGGTCCACAACCAAACAAGGAACAGGAGATAGGGCGAAATTACACATCCTTAATCTTGTTAAGTCTAAATTATATACCACTCTCGTGTATATGCTTAGCAGCGATAGATTAACCTAATGAGTTCTTAGTCTCTATTCTTGAACTTGACCTGCGGTACAATGATTTTCCAATGAGATCTATTGGGGTACTTTGGTTGTTACTGACTTCTAAGACTCCTTCGGTGCTTTTCGTTTGAAGTTTCCTGTCTACCGAGTAGGCTAAAAGGGTGTGGTACCCTTCGCATGGGTACTTCTGAAGTTTTGAAATGAGAGACAACCTAATGGTTTGCGTTATGGATTGGAAGAATTTCATCTTACTGCTGATTAAGGAAAAAGTTCTCTTACACAGCATAAGAATTTTCACATGGTAAGGGCCAGGCCAAACCATGTCGAATGAGGATGTCGGAATTTTCTCGACGAAATAGATATTAAGTCGTTCTAGGAGGAATGATTACTAGGATGATATCCTATATACCTAAGTTTTCAGCGCTTCTGGTTACGATTCCCCTTTTTGAAATTGGCGGGTACTACCAATACGAGGGTTCTGATAATTTGAAATTATGAACTTTCATGAAAGGATCCTTACTAGGTCTCTCTATAATCGTTTGGTGTATATAAGTCATGTATAATTAAGATTGGTAAGACCTTTGACTGAGCAACCCTACCCTAAATCCACAACCAAACAAGGAACAAGAAATGAGGCCGGATTACTCACTCTAAGTCTACAAATCTTAATTATAAATGACCCTTATGTATACACTAAGTCATCATAGCTTACCTGTTAGGGTTTCAAATTTTATATGGATGTTGTGACTTAATTTGAACGGGAGAGTAATCATAACTATAGATAATTATCGGGGTTTGGAAGCATACCAAAATATAGCAGGGTTCTTTGATGTCTTTGTTGGATTAGTGTCTAAGTCCATAACTATTTTGGTATGTACTTGACCCGATTATGAGCATGGTCTTTTTGGGTTGCCTTCACCATAGCAATATGTAGGATGAATTAAGAAGAGAGAAAGGTTTAATTATGATTTATTAATATATTATGAGAATAATATATTAAAGGAAAAATCATATTGTTTAATTAATATTAGTCAAGAATTAATTGATAATTAATTTTGTGGCTAAAAGAGATTAATTAAACTTAAGGGACTGGAATTGTAATTATAAGATAATTGCAAGAGTGGGCTAATGGACTCCATAGAGTGGAGTCGATGAAATTTATGGGGAAGCCCATAAGATTTCGTCCATGACTCTAAAGAAAGGGATCCATGGGCTGCTTAGGGCCTAAGCAGTCAAATTAGGGTTTCCTAGTTGAAAACCCTAATAGCCTACATGTATATATAGGACCCTTAAGCCCCAAAAACGTGGACAAGTCTTCCTCTAGGGTTTCTAGTCGTTTTGGGCAGCCTCCTCTCTTCTCCTTCTTCACCAAGTTGCTTAGTGGTGTTTGTGACTCCATTAGAGGTGCAACAATTAAGGCACTAAGCTTTCTGAAGCCAATCAAAGCAAGGATTGATTGTTATTGCTAGATAACAATCAAAGGTAATTACTAAACTCTTATTTCAGTTCTTATTTGATAAATTAGGGTTTATAAGTCTTGGATTCAAAGCATGTACAATAGAGAAACCTAGATCCAAGCATTAGGGTTTGTATGAGCACATAGGATTGTTCTTATTCATAAAACCCATCAGTCTTCCCATGTATTGGGGTCAAA
This sequence comes from Lactuca virosa, assembly GCF_052849685.1. NCBI lineage: Eukaryota > Viridiplantae > Streptophyta > Magnoliopsida > Asterales > Asteraceae > Lactuca > Lactuca virosa. The sequence continues at coordinate 197,987,796 of NC_136430.1, forward strand.
CTCCTCCTGCTCCCCCGTCGTTCTTCTCTGTTGGACAGTCCCTCTTGTAATGTCCTATTTCATCACAAAGGTGACATATGGGAATGGTTCCAACATTGGCAGTTGAAGTGATGAACTCAACCGGAGTTTTACAGATGCGGGCGGTGTGCCCTTTCAGGTTGCATCTATTGCAATGCAACTCTCGGCAAACTCCATGATGATGGTAGTTGCACTTTCTGCAGTGTGGGAGGTTTCATAAGTATGACGTGGTCGGTGCTAGAATAACAGGGCTGATTGGGGTATTGACTGCCCCAGTTTGTTGCCCTCCGTTAGGTTCTTGAGTTGAACAACTCCCTTTCCTGTTCTCGAACTTTCGTTTCAGGATATTACGCTTAAGGTTCGAAATGTTCTTACAAATAGGTACTCGTTGCTGTACTTGGCCATCACCACAATCGGGGTTATCGATAGCGTTACCACTAACATTTGCATTGTTAGCATTAAGGTGTGCCATGACAGCTGCTACAGCTGCTGTGACTGCAGCTTGAATCGTAGCCGTATCTATTTGAAGGATTGGTGTTTTGCTGGTGGGTTGGTTACGTTCCTTCGGAGGCATGATTCTGTTTCATGATAAGAAAATGAGTTCGTGAGTGATTATCGTTGGCTCTAGGCGTATTCTAACCATTTGTATTTATGTATAAATCTTTCGTTTCGTTACATTGAACTCAATGATTTGACCTGCATCCCTCTGATGCAGTCCTGGTAAGGAACATAATTAACTTTCTAGAATGGTTATGAACCGAGTATCATCCGAACTAAGTTACCTTTGATTGGTGGATATCATTTTCCAACTTTCGAAAACATTCGAATACAATTCATAACAATGTCTACATAAAATAGACTTATGAATTTGAGAAGTAATCACTATCAATTAAGATTTCGTGATCTGATTTATTGTTATTAGCTGTGACAGGAAAAGAGGATAAGCTCAAAACCTAATGTGAGTAATGTAAGCACTAACTCACTAGGTTGTATCATTTATTAGTTATTACTTAGATGAAAAGGTGCTCAAACACTTCACATGAATCACGCGTGGTTTTCCTTTGTTCTCTGTTCTATTCTGGGTGGTAATGATTTGTTTTCTCCTGGTATCTATAGGGTGTCCTTTTCTTCCGTAAGTATATTGAATTCTTGAGTTGTCTTACTTCCGATTTTGACACTGATCCCCATTACTTCGTAATGAAGATTTTGAATCTCGGAAGTTCATGCGAATCTCTCATTGGTGTCCTTAATAGGGTAAGGGCACTAAATGATTTCTATAGTTTATTATCTTTTTCTTTCTCGGAATTCTCCTAATGAAATTCTGTTGGATCCTCCTTGACTCTTCTATTGATTGTTGAAGTAACTACATCTATCTAAGGGGTTTACACGAGAATGGGAATGTCTAAAGGATCTATGAGAAAATTTAAATTTTTACAAAGGTGATCCTTTCTGGTCCTTCTATAATCACAAGGTGTGTACCGATTATATATAATCCAGATCAAATAGACCTTCGAATAAGTAATCCTACTCTAAAACCACATCCAAACAAGGAAAAGGAAGTAGAGTGAAAATCACATATTCTAAGTCTATAAAATCTCGGCTATATATAACCTTAACGTATCCACTTAGTAATTATAGACTTATCAGAAAAAATCTTTTTAACATTTCCCCAAGGTTATTTATGGTATCTAAAATACCTCCTTGGTATTTTAATTATAAGTTTGATTGTTGAACTTCTAGATATAAGAAGTTGATAAGTTTTCAGTTTTCTAGTTATAGCATCCTAAAATACTCCTATAGTATATTAACCTTTATGTTTGTTTCTAGAATTCTTCTGGTACTTAGGTAAGTTTTAGACCTGTTGCAACACTACAATCACTCCGCAAACACATGTTGGTCATATCTCAAATGAATGTAGTTGATCAGGCTATATTGATCCCATATATGATTACGTCACTGTCTAGGTTTAACTGTAATGTCCAACATCCAAATACTTTTGTTTTGTTCTTCTTGTGATACTCGTTCTAGTATATATATTTTGTATGTACTTATACTTTTATAAAATATTGTTATATTTTTAAAGTATAACTCTTGGTCAGAGTGTTTTTATCCCAATGGGTTTATAGTTGTATATCTTTTATGACTGATATACTGAGTTCACTAAAAACACTACTCTGATACCAATCTGTCATACCCCCAAACCAGAACGGCACAAACGTTCGGGGGCGGAGGACTTCAGGTAAGTATCACAACACATGCAATATAGTAATCAAAGTACAAACAACCATTGCATTAATAAGTATAACTTTTACATAAGTGTTTAAACATTACATATTCAAACACCAAAGTAGGTATAGTAGAAGACAAGAGTCGCGGTACGGTACTAGGTAGTCTTCTCAAAAGCTTCGGGAGTGTACCTGTCTACTACATTCCTGAGAATACAAGATATTTGGAAAGAGTAGATCAGCATTTAAGCTGGTGAGTTCATAAGTATTTTAGTTCTGTTAAGTATACCCTAAGTTCTTTGGATAAGTTCACTGGTTCCTCCAGAAAATCCTATATTTCCTGAGGTGATAAACTGATAACCTCAATAGTTTCCCTCTGTAATTACTTAGTTTATACCAATTATATATAACCTAATATCGAACGGACAGTAAAATGGGTGTATCTGCCCTAAGCCCACAACCAAACAAGGAACAGGAAGTAAGGCAGAAGTCACACATTTCACTGTCAATCGGATATTACTTATGTACAACTCTAATGTAATAACTAAGGAATTATAGAATTAACCACTAAAGGCCCTTTATGTTATACTAGTTGACTAAGTTCCAATTGTAAAAGCAGTTTAATCCCATAAACCGTTTCATTTGTAAAAGTGGTTTAATCCCATAAACCGTTTCCTTTGTAAAAGTGGTTTAATCCCATAAATTGTTTCATTTGTAAAAGTGGTTTAATCCCATAAACCGTTTCATTTGTAAAAGTGGTTTAAGCCCATAAACCGTTTCATTTGTAAAAGTATTCTTAGTTTTATCCGTTCTACAGTAAAACATTAGTATTAATCCTGGAAAATATTATATTATCCATAATACTCCCTTGTGGTTTTAAATGTTCCAAAACCAGAAGTGCAAGTATATTTTCCATACTTGATTTCATGATACGTGGTTTTTATTGTAAGTAAAAACTAACAGAAAGTATATTTGGTCAGGATGTAATTATCTTTTCTTACTGTTTTAAAAGAAGTATATTACTTAGTAATTTACTCGTTGTTTTATCCATGTGAGTTCTATTAACCATACTAATATGACTGATATGCCTGCTGCGACGTTCTTCAGGGGTCGGAAATGATATGATATTTGACACCCTAGGCCTGCCGGCCAAACTGTAGCGAATACCAAAGGTGCGGGATTGTCAGTCTCATATAGATCTATACAAAAATTCATGCTCTCCCTACAAGAGATTCTGATTAATAAGTCAGGACTTAAGGTCGTACTTAGATAAGTACACCATGAAGAGTCTCACAAATTCATTGTTTCAACGAGATTTACGATGTATTATTACCCCGTGATTGCTAACCCTGGTACGTTGTATTTGTACCTTTGTTAATGCAAACCCGGTATGATGTATTATTACCCCGTGATTGCTAACCCTGGTACGTTGTATTTGTACCTTTGTTAATGCAAACCCGGTATGATGTATTATTACCCCGTGTTTGCTAACCCTGGTACTCTGTATTGTACCTTTGTTAATGAAAACCCGGTATGATGTATTATTACCCCGTGTTTTCTAACCCTGGTACTCTATATTGTACCTTTGTTAATGCAAAACGGTATGATGTATTATTACTTCTTTAATATGTTATTCGTATATTAAAGGTATTATACATATCCTGGTATACATAAATGAATTGTTGGTAATTTCCTTGGAAAGTATACAGTCGTGAATCATACTTGTATATTTAGTTTTGAATCATAAATTATACCTATTATAATTTATATGTTCTATCTGATTAGCATGATTTCTCATGGATGAACACCTTTCCTCATCATGATACAAAGGTAATGATACCGAATGGAGTAACCTTTTATATTTATATATGTTTAATATATATATATATATATATATATATATATATATATATATATATATATATATATATATATAAAATTAAGAAGGAAACGACCTTCGGACAAATAACATCACCTTAATTCCACATCCAAACAAGGAAAAGGAATAAGATAATTCATTAGTCCTAAGCCCTTCAAATCTTATTTATATATTTATACATATATAAACCTGATTTTGGCAATTATAATTGAAATAGTTTATAAAATCTTTTTCAAAGAATTTAACGGAGTTTACGTGACTTTAAAGATTTAACATGGCTTTAAGTCATTTTGGAAGTATTTGGTAATTCTTAAAAGCATACAGAAACCCTTTGTGTGATTATTATCACCTACAATTATTAACACAATTTATATTGTGTTAAACTTGTATTCCCCCCCCCCCCCTAAAAAGCATTTAAAAACCATTAAAAAGGTAAATTATAGGGTTATGAACTCACTTTGATAAGTGGTGATTTGGGCAGCGTTTCGTTTCTATAGGTGATCTTTCTCGAAGAAACCGCGAGTTTTTGAGTAAAAACCGACTTTATGCGGGCAGCACTTCGACTGGAAAGAGGCTATCTTCTCGAGAATTTCGGGGCTTCGGGGCTTCCTTCGTGTTTTAGACACGATACCGGGGCCTTGCGGGTTGTTTGGGAGTTTATGGAAGTGAAAGGGGTGAAAAAAGACCAAAAATGGGGTGAAAAAGTGTAAAAATTCGGAGAGTCTCGCGGGCTATTTATAGTCCGAAGCTTCGGATCCGAGGCAAGGGGAAGGAGACGCGTGTCTCGGACAGGTGGCGAGGGGGTAGTCTCGGTTCAGACACCTGGCTCATGTGAAGGCGAGTCAGCAGCCACACGTCAGAAGGAGAAGCGAGAAGGGTGGCAGCCTCGGATGCGTGTCGGACCAAGAGAGGACCGGACTTCGGTCCAAATAGGAGGTGCCTATGACGACTTCGGACCAATCAGTGGGTGACACGAGAGACTACGGTCCAATCAGAAGATGCCACGTAGCAGACACGTGGAAGCCTCGCATGCGAGGGTGACGTATCTGAAGAGAGTCCATGCGAAATTTCCCGGTTTTCTAGATTTCTTGATTTCCGTGTCAAAAACTTGCGAAATTTATAACTGTTGCATACGAGCTCTGTTTTTTGCGTTCTTTATATGCACACGTAGGTAAAATTATACTCTACGACTTTCATTTAGACTTCGTCGGCTAATTTTGATATTATTTTTAACAGACCGGGACAGGAAATCCGTTAAAAATTCATAACTTCTTCATCTGACGTCCGTTTTCGTCTTTATTTTTACCGTTGTACTACTTTTGACGAGACCTTCGATTCTCGTTTAAGTTGTGTCGGCTAAGTATCGATCGATTTATATTTCGAATTTTTAGCTGTCTACTGCTAAACCGAAACTTAGAAAAATCATAACTTCCTCATACGAAGTCAGATTTTTACGTTCTTTTTATGAATATTCTCGGTTTAACATATTCTAAAACTTTCAATTAGATTTTTAAGGCTAAAAAGCCTTTTATTGAAAATTCACTTTTTACACTGAACAGTGTTTTGCCGGTTTTTTCGCGGATTTTCGATTGGTCATAACTTCTTCGTTATAACTCGGATTTCAGTATTCTTTATATTTTTGGAAACCTTGTTACAATCTCTACCAATTTGTTCATCCCAATTACAATTATTGATCAATTTTTTTCGACCTAATATTGACTGGTGTCACAGCTTGCCCCACAGTTTCGTTGGCACTCGACAACTAAGGCATCCAGTCGAAGAAATTATTCATGCGGGGGTAGCCGTAATCGACCAAGTTCCGATTAACCCACAACCACTTGTCTTGCCAGTTCTTCTTGGGTACCTTCTGGTTAATAATGAACGGATGAATTCCATGCCGTTGAGAGAAAGTACAAACGCCAGATTGAGTGGAGGAGTTAAAATAGTACTTGAAGGCCTAGAACTGAGGAAGCACTCCCAGAGCTCAAAACGCCATTTCAAAACCGACTATCTTGTTGACAACATTGGGAGTCTGATCATCCATATAGAATCCATAACGCATTATCTCATCAAAGAAGTCGGTTATCGGTAGCCTCAAACCTGTATCGGAGATCGGGATAGGAACCCCAACCTTACCCTACGGCGGGCTAGAAATAATCGCCCCCTTCATAGGATACTGCACCCCGTGCTCAGGAAAAAAGTCGAATCGGGTTTGCAAGCTCTCGAGCTCACTCGATGTTGGCTCGATTCCGGTATATGGTGTCGCCATGGATTCCAATAAACAAGAACAACATGAAAGGAAGGCTAAGCAAAGAAAAGATAGAGGCAGTCAAAGAATAAGAAGCATAGAAAAGATAATTGTCCCCGATAAAGGAAGTCTTAAATTCAAAGCGAGAAAATCAAAGATTTACAATGATGAAACCATTTGTGCAGAAGGTTTCGTCACATCAGTGGACGTCAGAGCCCTCTCCTTCGAACATGTGTCTTGACCTAAGCTAGAACAACTCAGTTACCCCAGGCTAACGCTGACGTCTACTAGCCTATGAGACTTGTCAACGTATCCATCTAGGAATACGTCAAAGATAAAAGAGAGATTTTCTAAAGGACGAACTAGTTAATGGTCGCCACCTGGCGTAAGTGATTAGTCTCGGGCCCTCACTCTCATGGCCTCGCACTTAGGCCCCGACGCCCTAGAGCCAAGGTCTAATTCATGATGAGAAACTCTAGTTTAAAATAAGCCAAAAGAGTACTGGCCACTCCCCAGAGCATCAAGTTTAGCGCCCAGGGTGTTGTCCTCTATTTGTTCTGCACCAACAGCAGATAGCTGCTAGTGGTACACGATCCGCCAAATAGGAATCCTCCACATCTTGTCGGCCAAGATGGAACAACAGATCCTATCGGGATCACGTGAAGAGGAGAACAGGTATAAAAGGAACCCTTCTTCTCCAGGAGAAGGGATCACCTCATTCTATTCCATACCTAAACCTAATTCTCTCATACAACCACTAATTAGATCGTCAATGCTTCGTTCCGAGACCACCTCTCGGACGCCGACTGACGATTGTTCTCTCTTTGTTGTGATTCTTCGGATTAACCTAGGAGAAGCCATTACGAGATGACGTTAAGCTCAAAGAAGATATCATAATAGGGATGCTACCTTTTGGAAGGAAGACGTGGATGATGAAATGTCATCAATCCTAGAAAATAACACTTGGGTGTTATTTGATCTACCCCCAGGTTCAAAACCATTAGGTTGTAGATAGATCTTCAAAAAGAAGATGAAAATGGATGGAACTATTGAAAAGTTAAAAGCAAGGTTAGTCATTCAAGGTTTTAGGAAAAAGTTTAGAATTGACTACTTTGATACATACACTCTATTGGAAAGAGTGTCCAAGGTCATTAACTATTGGTAATATTTCTAATAATAACAAGGTCCTTTTAGGTTGCCCTCAAGACCCAAATTGAGTAGAATAAATAAAGGAGAAATTGGTTCTTAATTATTATGGTTAATAATTAATTAGAAACTAATTGGAAATATATTTTGAGAATTAATTGACATTATAATTAATCAAAGTGTTGAATATTCATTAATCGATAGTTGGTTAATCAGGAATGTTCTAGACCCTTATGGAATTAGCGTTGGACAAAAATCACTCCATCCTACAAGGGAAAGGAAGTGAATTTTGTGGTTATCTCCTCACCTCATATGGGAAGGAGTACAAAACCAAGAAAGGGATCCAAGGCTATAAATAGGGCCTTAGCGATTTCATGCTTCCTTGCACCTTGGATTGAAGTTTCGTGAACCCTTCTTCCTCCTCCCATAAGGACGATTTCTAACCCTCTTTGGGTTTGTGAAATTGACCCTAATTTTATTCCACTCTTTGGTGTCATTGGGTGTGATACGATTTGCGGGATTCTGGTTTGGGTCCTCCTATCCAAGCAACTTCGTAGAGGACGAGATCTCAAGCATGGAGATCAAGGGCTACATAAGAGGTATGTTTTTCTTGTTTATGTTTTTATGTTTCATAGGATAAATGTAATTAGTATGAAACCATAGATCCTAGGGTTCATGTACACTTAGTTATATTGTAGTTTCGATTTTTCTGCTACCTAGTTTAGAGTGTATTTGATGCTTAGAAAACCCAACAGTGGTATCAGAGTCATTGATTCATGATTACATTCACCTTACATGCATATTTTGTGTAAATGCTTGTTTGAAATAGAATGAAATAAGAAAGATTGAAATTTTCGTAATTAAGAAAACCTTTGAATCATAGGCCACGACGTGGGGGTTTATGCCTACGACGTGGGGCTGTCGATTTTAGGGTTTCCCTTTTTCTTTTATTTTTAAAATTTGAAGATTTGTTAAATATGGAAAAATACCAAATTTAAAATGTTTTAAATCTGAAAAATTGATAAATGTTATTTGAATATTATTATTTAAATTTGAATATTTAGTTATTATTCAAATAGTGAATTTAAATATTTAATATTATTTACATAAGAGATTTATAAATTTGAATATTAACCCCTCGTGATTCATTAATTGTTACATTGCATCCTCACAATTAATTTGAATTAATAATAGACAACTAAATTTAAAGGGTTTTAAATTTACCTCTTGTATTTATACATATCACAATTGTATCTATTATATGTATAAGAAAGTTACAACATGTGTCCTCGCATGTTTTAAAGATTGACATTATTAGTCTTACCATGACTAGTCTCAACCATTTTGATGTAGGGGTTTAAGGAGGTCTCTTTGATTCCTAATGAGGTCGGTTTTTAATGTGCTTCACGCATCCCACCATCACCGCCCTATTGCATTTTGAGAATGGAGTTGTCGAAAGGGTTTGATAGTAATAAAGGTCAATCTAAAAGTATTCTAAATACAAGTATAAACCAAAATCTTGTTTTATTAATAGAATGTGAACTTCATGTTATCCATGAGAATTGCACATTCTCTTTATATTATGTTGGTGGAGCTCGTGTGTTTAACCGACACATCAGTCTAGAGTATAGTTGAGAATACTATGGAACTCATGAATCTCAAGCGTAACTTGAGTCGGGGACCATTTGATTTTGCATGGTTAATTCGCAATATATTTAAAGTGAATCTTATGTTATCCATAAAAGTTGCACATTATCTTTATAACTTGTGTATGGTGCTCGCATGGTTAACCAACATGTCAATTTGAGAGTATAAGTAGAGAATGATGTGGAACTCACAAATCTCAAGCGTAACTTGAACCAGGGACCGTGTAATTTTTTATGGATGATTCACCATCTATTTAGTGATATGTGGCGACCCCATCATTGAATCTGAGATGAACATAATCCGAGATTAACATGCCATTGATAGTCAATGAATCTCAAATATCTAGGAATTTCATGGTGATCGAAATTGGCAAAGGGCTTTACCTACTTAAATAACTTTATGGTGTGTTTACGGCATCCCTTTACATATCATGGAGCCAAATAAGGATCCTAGCCTTCTTAAATAATTTTATTTAGGGTGATTATTTTCTAAGGATAAGTAAAACAAACTACTATAGGAATTGATATTGAATGATGTTTATAGCCTTATCCACTAAAATATAATGCTATAAAACCTTTAAAAGGATTAGTTGTGAGGATGATAAATCTTGTCTACATTCGTAGTTTGGGAATAGTTCTCATAAACAAAAAGAAAGATCATGCATTTGACAAAGCTCTTCCGGAGGTTTATCCATTCATTACATTCTAATCTATTAGAAAGAGAAATTATCAAGTGTACGTTGTAAATTGACATATTGAAGTAAAATGTAATATCTGTAATTAGAAATTGACTAGGGTTAATCAACTAGCTGACATGTACATATAATCATTCCATTCTGATTTTGATATGATCAACTTGGAATCTCCATTAAGGAGTTGTGTAGCATGTTGATATTTCCTTTTAGAACTAACATGGCCGATCATAGAAACTCAAACTTCAAAACACTCCCATCTTTTTACTATCATGAATAGAAGTGTCAAGAAGAAGAAATCCAATTACCCATGGGTTAAAAGGCAATTACTTTTGGTATGCCTAATCAAGGCTCAAATGCTAAGGATAAAGGAAGGCTTATTTTGAGACATGTTCTGATAGCAATTCATTCCCATAATAAGAAAGGACTAGGAAAGCATACATGCCCAAAATATATATTTGAGGTGAAAGGCCCGAAACATGAAGAACTTAAATTTGATCATGGATCACAAGCTCTTGGTACTTTCCATAGGATCAAAAGATAACTAGTTCTTCCATGTTTGGTAATCAATCAAATATCTGAATTCATAATACCATTTAAAACTACTTCTAAACCTTGAGTATTTTACTAAGGATTAAGTACTGGCATTTGCAAGAATATGTAGTGACTAAAACAAAGTAAGAAGACTGAAACATGGAGAAGATAATTTGATCATGAATGTCAAGACCTTGCTACTATTCATGGGATCAAAAGAAAACTCTCCCTAATGTTTAGTATACGGTGTTATAATTGAAATTGTTTATACTATTATTCATGAATAAGATGTATTATTGTGTGAATATTTGTTAAAATTACTTTAACTAATGGATCATTCAGCTTGACCATCATAAATACTTATTCAAATACATCCAAAGGTTTGGTTGAAGTGTATTTGTTAAATCATAGTCTTAGATACATAAATGAGAGATGGATTGCCAAGTATCCAGTTGGATCTGATTTTGGATATCATTTGACCTCGAGTATTGTGATAAATGAAAATCTTGTTTATGAAGATAGATGATGAACACATCACTGGGTGATAGGAATATCTGTTCGAATTAGTTTGCACTAATGGACCGTTCAGATTAACCATGATACATGGTAAAAACAATTTCATATGAACATGAGTCTGGAGCCTTTCAGGTGTTCAAAGCTCTCATAAAATGAAGTTAAGAATCAACTGGGCAATAAGATGAGACACTCATAGTGAGAATCTCAGTCCAAACTTTATCGATGATTGAAGGAATTTTGAAAGAGTCTCATGAGCTATCTCCACCTAAAATAATACCACAAGGAGTGTCAGTTGGATAGAGAAACAAATCATTCATTGATTTTGTACTAGATCAGTCAAACTATGCTTGCTAAGAATTCATGGATTGTACCATGAATAGTGTTATGACAAGTTTGTTGGTCTTGTACCAACTGAGAATGTTCATAAAGCACTCTATGATATGTGAAGTGGCATTCACTCCTCACTAGCACATATGGAAGTCTACGATTATGAGGTTTACGCTCGTCGTGAAGTGCTTGATAATCTAGAACTTAGAATAGAGATGTGTTATCTTGTTGGAGAACCCATCATGCATTTTGGAAAATTGTTTAACAATCCTTCTAAGCACAAATTGTATGTTACTCGAAGCGCAGTCTTCCAAGAGAGGGAACTGATATCTATAAGGGCTAGTGGGAGCTGTACTGATCTTAATAAGATTCAAGAGTCAACCAACAAAGAACCTAAAGTTGGACCTTGCATTCAATTTGGGATTGAAAGAGATATTGAGGAAACTGACATGTTTCCACCTTTTTCCTTTTGGATCTGATATAGGACGTTGTACACCTACCTATATAAGAGTTTATATTACTAAGATAAACGAGTCACTGGTATGGAGCAATCAGATTGTACCAGCCATCAGACATTATGGTAGGCCCTCTAGGCTACAACATGGAAGGAGGAGATGGAGAGCAAGATTCAGTCCATGTATGTGACAGCTTGGTAGAACTAGAACTTGGCCTTAACCATTAGGTATAATTAGATCTTCAAGAAGAGACAAGGATGGATACGAACAAACACATAATCAAACCAAGATAGGTAATAAAGGATGTGTAAGCTTACAAAGTTCATTTATGGACCGAAATAAGTATCTCGCAAGTGGAATATTTGTTTCAATGAGAAATTTCAAGGAGTTTGAATTTCTAGAAATAAAGATGAGCCATACATATGTCAAAGCTAGTGGGATTAATTGGAATCTTTGTTTCAATGAGAATGTTCAAGGAGTTTGAATTTTGAGAAACATAGATAAACCATATATATGTCAATGCTAGTGGGAGCATTGTAGTCACCCTTGTATTGTACATAGATAATGTACGATTCATAGGAAACTATATTCTAACTTAGCAAGTGTAAAAAATTGGCTTGGTATGAAAATTATTTCGCTATGATATACACAGGAGATACAAAATGCGTACATAATAAGGATCTATAGAGATAGATCAAAGTGATTCAATGGACTAAGCCAAAGTACATGGACTCTTGAGGAAACTCAACATACATAACTCAAAAGGAGTTCATGCTTATTAGAATATGGCATAACATTAAGCAATGCTAATGTCGTAGTTTAACTATTGAAATAAAGGTTATGAGTCGTGTCCCACATGCTTCTGCTATGGGATCGATCATATATGTCATGACATGTACTAGATCTGATGACTCGTATGCCTTGAGCATGACAAATTGTATCAGATCAATTTGGCAAGAATCAACGAATCAAGATCAAGAACATTATTAAGTGTCCTTGGAGGATAAAGGAAATGATCTTGATAGTATGGAAGAGCTCATTGTAAAAGTTTCATTGATGCTAAGTTCCACACTAATAAACACGATTTCATTCGCAGTCAGAACTCGTGCTTTTACTGAATGGTGAAGTATTAGCTTGGAAGAGTACCAAGTAATACACCATAGTTGATTCAACAAAATTAGAGTATATTGCAAATGGTTAAATTGAAAAGAAGATAACGTGACTACAAGAGATTCATTAGTGACATTTTTGTTGAAATTCAATCATTGATGGTCCTTTTGGAGGCTCTTGTGACTATAAGGGTGAACTTACCTCGAGTATGGATCCCAAGTCACACATGCTCATAAGACACATACTTAGTAAGTACCATCACATTTGATATCGAGTCAAATTTAAAGACATCATAGTCAATAAGTAATCTTGAAAGATAATCTTGTCGATCTAATCCACAAGCCAATTTCACTGACCAAGTCTGACGATAATATCTTTTATTTTTCAAACCTAGATACACGTGGGGTTTTGTTGTATGATTCTATTATGCATTGGTCTACTCCAACGTTATCTGTAACTAGTAATTATAAAGGGTATTTCCATGTGTGACATGATGAAATAGACAAAAACTATGTAGTCAAAGTTTATTTGTTCCTTCTGCCTTAACAGGAGAAGCGATATCTATGGGCCCCTCGATGACTTGTTGCTGACATCTAAGGTGCTTGGCTGAGACCTAACTGGAATTGATGTGTTCATTTTAGTAGTCAGATGCAGTCGTTATAAATCCATATTGGGAAACATAATCTTGAATTATGAGATAAACCATTATCCATGTCACGAGTTCATACAGATATCATAGAAAGAAGGGATAGTTGATCACTTATCTAAGGGTTGAATCTTGATTAGATTAAGCGTTTGATAGTTGCATTGGATGGCTAGCTCCCTGTTAATTATTGGAGAAGTATTGGTCCTCATATAGTTGATGACTTGTCCAAGTGGGAGCCTGTTGAAAAGAGTGTCTAAGGTCGTTAACTATTAGTAATATTTCTAATAATAACAGGATCCTTTTTGGTTGCCCTTAAGATGCAAATTGAGTAGAATAAATAAAGGAGAAATTGGTTTATTAATTATTATGGTTAATAATTAATTAGAAACTAATTGGAAATATATTTTGGGAATTAATTAATAGTTTAATTAATCAAAGGGTTGAATATTCATTAATCGATAGTTGGTTAATCAGGAATGTTCCAAAACCTTTATGGAATTAAGGTTGGACGAAAATCACTCCATCCTACATGGGAAAAGGAGTGAATTTCGTGGTTACCTCCTCACCCCACATGGGAAGGAGTACAAAACCTAGAAATGCATCCAAGGCTATAAATAGGGCCTTAAGGATTTCATTCTTCCTTGCACCTTGGCTTGAAGTTTCGCAAACCCTTCTTCCTCCTCCCATAGGGACGATTTCTAACCCTCTTAGGGTTTGTGAAATTGACCCTTCTACTAGTTATTGTTTTTCCATTCTTTGGTGTCATTGGGTCTGATACAATTAGAGGGATTCTGGTTTGGGTTCTCTCATACAAGCAACTTCGTGGAGGACGATATCTAAAGCATGGAGATCAATGGCTACATAAGAGGTATGTTTTTCTTCTTTATGTTTTTATGTTTCATAGGGTTGATGTAATTAGTATGAAACCATAGATCCTAGGATGCATGTACACTTAGGTATATTGTAGTTTCGATTTTTTCGCTACCTAGTTTAGAGTGTATTTGATGCTTAGAAAACCCAACACACTCCTGTAGCATGAATTTCCACTAGAATGTTATTGAATGCCTTAGATTCAATACATAACCTTGTTATCCATAAAATGGATGTCAAGACTATATTCTTTAATGTAGATCACGATGAAGAAGTTTACAAGGTTCAAACTGAAGGGTTTGTCATGCATGGACAAGAGCGTAAGCTTTATAAACTTGTAAAATCACTTTATAGGCTGAAACAAGCTCCAAAGGATTGGCGTAAAAAATATGATAAAGTGATTTTGTCTTTTGGTTTTGTGTTGAATCATAATTACAAGTGTGTGTCAGTGAGTTTGACACTAATAGACAAGGTGTCCTCATATGCCTTTATGTTGAAGACATGTTGATTTTTGGAACATACCAAAATCATGTAGATGAGGTGAAGACCTTTCTCTCATATAAGTTTTCTATGAAGGATATGGGGGAGGCAGATGTGATTCTTGATATTAGAATCTAAAGGTTGAACAAAGGATTATCCTTGACTTAATCTCATTTATTGAGAAAATCTTGAAAATATTCAATTTTAGTAAATGTTCGCCTGTTACTACTCCTATGGATCCTCAGGTTAAACTTATGTCGAATGGTGGGAAACCAATTTCACAATTGGAGTATTCGAAGGTCATAGGATTCTTGATGTATGCCATGACAAGCACAAGACCTAACATTGCTTTTCCTGTTGGGAAGTTGAGGCAGATACACTGGTAATCGTAGTGCTCAACATTGGCAAGCAATACACTAGTAATCCTAGTTCTCAAGGGTACTATGAATCATATCTTGAGATATTTGGGATATCCTTCCGTCTTAAAAGGCTATTCAGATGGAAGTTGGATTTCCAACTTGGAAGATCACTCTTCAACTACTGGTTGGGGTTTCCTCTTAGGTGGAGGTGCAGTTTCTTGGGGATCAAAGAAACAGTTATGCATGACAAATTCAACCATGCAATTCGAATTTGTAGCTTTACCTGCTGCTGGCAAGGAAGTCGAGCGGTTAAGAAACTTGATGTTTGAAATACCACTGATTCCTAAACCTACTGCTCATATATCAATTAGGTGTGATAGTGCTGAAACTTTAGCTAAGGCTTATAGCTAAATCTATAATGGAAAGTATAGACACTTGGGTGTTAGACATAGCATGATTAGGAATTTAATCATGGATGGAATCATTTCAATTAAGTTTGTGAGAACTCATAAAAACTTGGCGGATCACCTTACTAAAGGGTTGGCCAGAGACCTCGTGCACAAGTCTGGAATAGGGATAGGATTAAAGTCCATTTAATGTAAAATGATGAGACACCCAATTCCCCTCGAATGAGTCATTCGGGGCTAAATTTAATGTGGTTTGATCATTGTTATTAGATTGGAATAAATTGTATGAAATCATCCCAAGGTATGTGTTCAGTTGTACAAGTAGCCAGGTTGAAGTTTTTCTTGTTACTAACTCCTTTGAGAAAATGTATGTGTAGGTACATGATATAAAGGAGTTACCTATGTGATTGTGAAGTGTAGCCGTGCTTCAAAAAGTTTGCGTACTTGACCTTTGATACGAGCATGGGAGGATTAGGACATACAACTTACAATGGTGTCAAAGTTTTACTTCTAGAGTAGGAAAACACGTATGTGGTTTAGAGTCAGGTAGTCAAAATGGGTTGAAGGGTTCAATTCTTAAGAACACCTCGATTCTCGGTTATTTGATATATAAATTACTAAAAGAGAATTCAATCATTTTGAAATTTTCATTATGTGCATGCTTTTGGTTTGTTTAACAAATTAAAATATAAACTCAGGGTAACTCTAAAATGGGGGATGATTGTTTGTGATTTTAGAGTCACCATGTTCGGGTGGCTCTAATGAATTCACCTGCTTCATTTTGAGTTATGGAGATTATATTGTGCTGCTGATATTCCAAATCATGGTTATAATGCAAGAAAGGAGGTGGGGAGTACAAACTTGCGCAAACCTAGACTAGAATATGTATATAAAAGGTTTAAGGAAAATTAAGCATGAATAAACTTGGTAAATATGTAATCAATTAAGTTAAATACTTGAAATTGATGAAATCATGTATAGATAAAGTTATTAATGCATCCTTAAATATCTTAGCCATTGTGATGAACTCAAAATAAATTAATACTTTGGGGTTACACTTATTAATGGAATGTAACTAACATCTTGGGGGTTACAACTTTGGTGTTAATGAACTCTTTAATAGTGTAGGTTATAACTTTGGTGTTAATGAGCTCCTTAATGTTGTAGGTTACTCCTTTGGTATTCATGAGCTCCTTAATGGTGTAAGTGACAACTTTGGAGTTAATGAGCTCCATAAGATCACCTTGTAAGCTACATCTTCTACTTAGTATAAATGGAAAGGAGGTATTCATTTTCAAGTAGATGAAAAACTTGATTTATTGGCACTTTCACTTAAACAAACGAATTATGTAGAAGTTGCTAACACTATTTTGGTGCCTCAATATTGTGTTGCCTCGGGTAGATTATCCTTGTTGGTAATTTGGGTTACCCAGGAATAGGGCGAAGATTACTTAGCAAATAAAGTGATCACATGATCTGTTCGAACTAATCTGGTGCTCACCGTCTTTACCCCATTCACCCATATTCCCCCAACAATTTGTGTAGTCATCTCTAACATGATATATGTACACTTTTTGACAATATTTAAAATGAAAATTGTGAATGTATGGTCCATTAGCATGGCCCAGCCGTCAAGACTTGATGTGCTAGCCTTGCATGGCGCTCTCCTGGTGCTCGCCTGTCAACCTTGTCTAGCGCTCGCCTGGAGCCCGATCACTCGTACCCAGCTCCTTGCTAGATAGTCCTAAGTTGGGCTGACCCAAGGCCTGACCTAATTCTTCCTTGACCTAATTGTCTCATATAAATAGATTGATTCCTCCTCTATGATGATGCAACTCTTAACAAGCTTCTAGGCACCTTCTCTAACCTAGAGCTTCCATGGCCAAACTCTCACCCAACACATCAAGATGGTTCTCTCCATCTAGGGAGAACCATATCTTCTCTACTAACCGATCTAAGTTGATTATTGGAGCTTGCTCCTGAGACACATTTCTTGGGGAAACTCTTAACGACTTTTTTATGATGGAAGCTTAGGCATCTCATTGGAAACTTGATGATGACACCACCTCCAGATCTCCGATCCAGATCCAACACAGAAGACCCAACAGCCTGAGTACATGTCACAACATTTGGCACCATCTGTGGGACCAAGAACGAATAGCTATCATCTCTTGGTCTCAACCTCATTTTCGCCACTGATATGTTCAGATCTGTTTTTCTTCACCTTATATTTGCTCAGATATGTTCATTTCAACCATTATTTTTTCACATCCGTTTAGCTATCGCCAAGATCTGTTCAGATATGCTTCCCAAACGTTCAGATCTCTAGATCTACTTCGTCAGCCTAAGCACATGTCATAACATTTGGCACCATCTGTGGGACCAAGAACGAATAGTTATCGTCTCTTGGTCTCAACCTCATTTTCGCCACCGATCTATTCAGATCTGTTTTTCTTTGTCTCAGATTTGCTCAGATATGTTCATTTCAACAATTATTTTTTCATATCCGTTTGGGTCTCGCCAAGATCTGTTCAGATATGCTTTCTAGACGTTCAGATCTTTAGATATGCTTCATTTTTTTCCATCAAATCTCTAGATCTGCTCCATTTCTTTCTCATTCAAAAATTTTCCAAGCTTTCAAAGATCTTCTCAGATCTATTTTCGTTTATGCTTTGGCGGCTTGTTCACCAAATTGGGAAGAAAATAAGTTTCTATGAGGTTTTACCCATTCTTTGTTCATATTTTAGTGTTTCATCCAACAACTTGAAAAGAACAGAAGTTTTCATAAGTTGTTACACCATTTCTAGTTTATATGACCAACATAATCCATTCGTAGCTCATCAGAACATTTATCATACATAAGAAAAGCCTCTCATATCAATTTTCGTTCATATTTTGGTGATTTATTTAGAAAAGTGGGAAGAACAAAGGAAGTTTTATGAGTTCTTAAACTCTTATCAGCTCATATCATAAGTAAATTCCTTTTAGTTAGTAGTTTATTATGTAAAACCTCATTATTTGAACTATTGCTTGTACACACAGCTGCAAAGCTTATACATATCATAAAACTTAGCAAAAACCCAAGGAACCATGTTCATATTTACCACTTTCACAAAAATAGATCTTATTTATCAAAAAGAAATAGATCTTGAAAATGACAGCTCATAAGTTGTACCAATCTTATTAAAAATACAAGAAAAATGCATTTGTTTATCTCATTTCAATAGAAAAAAGAAAAAAATTTGTGTATTCTATCAGCAAGATACATGAGGTATTTTTGAAGACCATTCAAAAATTTACCCTACCTATTTACATTTTACTTCTTCGTAAAAAAAAGAATAGAAAATGGTCTGTGTTTCCTAGTAAAAACCTCAAAAATAACAGCTTACAGCTCAATATGTACAAATGATACATAAAAATATAAAAGGGATTATCCTTTTCCTCTTATCATCTAACACAAAAGAAACAGCTAGACCATCAAAGAATGTGGGTCCATACATCTCAACAACGCACTAGAATAGCTACACCAGCGAAATGCTGCTCTGATCCACCTCTTCACACATCGCCGCCGACGATACGACCCAACCATCACAAGTCGCCAGCAGCCTCCATATCAGGTGTAGCATCTCACCACTGTTCGTCTGCAAACTCAGAAGAAGCATTGACGGCGACAAGTATCGCCCTTGTTTCTTCCTTACCCATCGATGCTGCCGACATAATCCAAATCATCAACGGCCTACCATCTCCACTCATCGGTCACCGTCTGTAACTCCCTCAACATGACGATCCCCGGCGACAGCAGTTTTAATACCCGTCGCCACCAACATTGGGAACCAAAAGGAAACACCGATCATCACATGTTGTTCCATTACTCCTCTCAAATGACGACCCTCTGGAAGCTGAAGCTTCAACATCGGAAAACTGTATGAGCATCAGACTACTCTCAGTCGGCGGTTTCCAATAACCCGACTTCCTTCAACAGGTGATGCAATCGATGAGCATCGTCGACGAAATGCTTCTCCAATCAGGGGCGGAGCTTGAACATATAACTTTGGGGGAGAAAGTATTAGAAACTAAAATTAAGGATTTTACAAATAAACAAGCCTTATTTCAGCAATTAAATACCAAAATACCTAAAATTACAATGATTGTATCTATAAAAATCAAAATGGAGGAAAAATTCATTCAAAATCAACCCTCTAACTTAAATCAAATTTAGGGCAATAAAAATCAAATATTAGATAAATAGAAGCAATGCTCATCACTCATCACTCATTAGCTCAATTTAGACAAAACATTAGAAAATTTTTGCAAAAGAGAACATTTAACAGTGTGTGAAATTCTAATTAGTTGATTCCCAAATTCCAACAACAAGCAAATGGAGGAATAATTCATATTACTCATCAATTAGTTCTTTGTAGACAAACATTAGCAATTTTCTGCAAAAATCCATTTAAATGTGTGTGAAATCATAATTAGTTGTATACCATATCCCAATGACAAGCAAAATAGCGAACGGAGGAAACAAATTCAATACTCAAGTTTTAATACTAAATAGATTGGCTGCTAATTTCCAGCAGAATTGGAAAAGAGAGAATACATAACAACCGAACAGGAGATCACTCAGGAGCATACCTAATTTTCTTCAGTTCTGTGAACAAGAAAGAGTAGCGGAAGTGCATAACAACTCAAAAGCAGGTGGACGGTGGTGACTGTCGGCTCTGCGATGGATAGTGGTGACGGGCTGGCGACCGACACTCCAATGTCGTATGAAGTTTTTTAACAATACAACCCATCGTGGGGTCCCATGTACACTTTGATTTTCTCTGAAGCAGAACCAAATCAGTTTATTTTTTTTTGTTAGTGTGGTGTCCTTAATCGACATCTTGAAGAGCTAAACAAATCATAAACTAGAGTACTAGACAGCTAAGTCAAAAACAGAAACTAACTCAGGATATGATAATTGAGATTTCAGATTTGTAAATTCTAATTTCTAATTCTACTATTCTAATTTCAAGAATAGATGAATCCAAGAGATTGAGAGAACGAGAGAACAGGAGAAGAACAGGAGCATTATATACCTGATTTTCGGTGACTGTTATTGCGGTGGTGAATGGCAACGGCCAGCGACTGAGTAAGGTAAGGAGGTAGCGACTAGTGACGATGGTGGAGGAACTGGGTAACATGGTAAGATACGAAAAGATTTTGACTTCTTGTCGCTAGGTTTGGAAATCGGACTGAAATTAGGAGGGGCTACAGCCCAATTTCTACACTAACAGGCCTATAATTAAAAATTTTGAAGATATATTTACTATTTCTAACCCAAATATCAGGGGGGCCAAAGCCCCTCCTGACCCTATATATAATCCGCCCATGTCTCCGATACTCCTCAACCAACGATGAACTCTGGCGAGTAGCCACTAGGAGCTCCGATGGTCGGACACTATTTTTTTGACATCCGTGACAGGTTTTCAGAAGGAGACGGCCGCAACATTTTTCAGCCAATGGATGCCTAACCCTAATATAACCAAAAATAGAATTGGGCCAAATTAGCACACGGGCTTCCATCTCCTCCTTGGGTCTATAATTCGAAAACAGACTACCATTTCTTATCCTGGACTTTAGCCATGACTAGATGAGCTGCATCAAATATGTTTTGGTCTCCCTGTATTTTATCTTGGGCTTCTCCAAATGGACTAAGCATTTCCATTTTGGGCTCAAACAATTTCTTGGGCTACCATTTAATCAGATTTTTAATGGGCTAGCTCAACAAAAAAAATGACATATTGCAAGATAAGAGTCAGCCGCTTAGTGCTCAAATTTCGTAGCTCTGCCCAACAAAATATGTTTTTAGGATGCGTATTGCGGTCCGGACTCGCCCTTCATTCTTAAAAAAAAGGAAGTTGGGTTGATAATGTTGTTGACATTTCAACCTTGGATTCCCCTAAGTGGGCCAAGCAATTCCATTTTGGGCTCAACAGCTTTCGGGCTCTAACAGTTTTTGTGGGCTTCCATTAACTCAAAATTTTAATGGGTTAGCTCAACAATGTTAAAATGGGCCAGCTCATGTTAAAATGGGCCAAAATATTATTGTGATAGAAAGGATTAGATTGAAAACCGACATCATACACACATCGACCTACTTTAGATATCAAGATAGCAGCCGTGCTACTTACAACCCCTCGGCATCTCTGTTTCTTGGCTCTTGGCAATAGTCATGCTATCGATTATCATGAAAACAACCTTTTTGTATATTCTTATAGCAACCTTATCATATTTACCATACTCTAATATGCCACGAAGACCACGTTGCATATTCATATAGCATCCTCGCTCTATATATTACCATCGAAACAATTGTTGACGCCAGGTCCATTAGCATGGCCTAGACACCTCTGGCGTACGAGAAGGATAGTAGGGATGCTCCAAAATAATGCTTGCCACCTGGAAGCACAATATGGGAGGCCCATATCCGAAACTTGGAATGCGCACAATCAGCGCCATTTTACTCCTAGAGCAAGGAGAAAAGACAGAAAAAGACACACCAAGGGTTATTCAAGCTTGTTCCGAGCCAATTTTCGGGTCAAAGATTATTCAAGCTTGATATCCTTTCAATAAGAGCTTGTGAACATTTACCAAGTGACAAGAAGGACTGATCATCCGCGTCACTTGAGCGAAATTGATGGAGGAATGCAACCAATAGGTGTCAACGACTCATAACCTTTCCCTAAACATGTAAGTATAATCCAAAGGACTATTACCTATGCACATGACATGAACAAATGCTTTAAAGGCTCGTAACCTTTCCCCTTGTTATAAAAATACCGATGTCCTAAACGCCACGGGGTGACGATCTTGGCTTAACTTATGACTAGGCCCAGGACTTAGAACAAAGTATCAAAAGGGTAATCAGTAAACTCTAGCTAAAAAGAGTACCCTAGCAAAATGGACTAGTTAAGGTTCATAATAAGGGACCAGCCAAGGTCTCGGCTTAAAAGCATAGGCCAAGGACTCGAAGGAAAGATGAGCCCCGAGCCCACGAGTACGCACTCCTAGGACAAAGCCAAAGAACTTTGGTTGAGTACAAATAAACTCCCACTTACCAAAAAAGAGAGAATTTATAACATCCCGAGATTTGCACGTATTTCCGAATCCTCTCTTTTATTATTATTCTGTCATTTGTAGTCCCTGGGGTTGAAAGAGTTGAGCAATGAGAAGCCTAAGGGCTAAAGTTGCAACTTTGAGAACAAGACGAGTACGCTAAGTGTACTAGGCGTACTCACGATAGATGGACACCCTAATATTTAGGGTTTAGGTGTTATATAAACGTCCTTATGAGCTCAAAACCCTCCATCATCTCAGCCTCCATAGTTTTGAGCCATTTTCCCCAAACCCTAACCCCTTTCTTGAATGTGTGAGCTAAAAGTGTATGTTTTGAGTAGTTGGAGAAGAAGGTGTTGCATCAAGAAGTTGGAGAAGGAAGACAAGCTTGTAAATCTGAGGTCTCTTTGTGCTCGAGAAGCTCCAGGAGGTAAAAAGCTCCAACCTTTATGCTTGTATGATGTAGATCTTTCCATGCTAGCTTTATGAAACCATTTCTTGTCCCAAAAGTCCCAAGTTGGTGCATGTTAAGTTTTGAATTAAATAAGCTGTCCTTTCAGACCCTAGAAAGGGTCCTAAGTGATAAAAATGATGTCCTAATGGCTAAAAGTGTCCCATGCATGTAGTTGAAAGGTCTTAATGGGTTCATACCATGTATTAAGAACTTTCTGGACATGCAAAGTCTTAAATTTCAAGACTTTATGGTTCTAAGTGTGACATCCCAGAATTTAGGTCAAAGATTGTGAACGGTCAAGTTCACAGTAAGTCTGTTGATAAATTGACTCATTGAGTTTTAGTGCATCTAATATAAAATAAATGAGTTATTCTAACTATTATAAGATACCAGATGGTATCTTACTTCTAAATGTTTAATTTGGCAATGATATTGCCATATTTATACATATTTTTAGGCAATATTTAAGTACATTTTTATATATATTTTGGTCATTTGCATAGAATAATGGTACTTATAAGGTTAAATTATATTTTGCAGCCAAAAAGAAGACATTTTGAAGAAAAGGGACTAGAAGCGTTAAAGGATGGAACTTTGAAGGTTGAAGGCTTGAAAGACAAGAAAAACACCCAAAAAAGACGTATTCACGACGTGAACAGTTGATGGTTCACGACGTGAGTGGAAAGAGTTAGAAGATAAGCATCCGGGTGAAGGAATCCTTGACGATCACGATTACCTCGAGTTCACGACGTGAGTTTTACATTCTCACGACGTGAACGGTGATTTTGGAGAAAATATATATACTCTTCTCCATTACGATTGGGGGACTTTTTGGCTGGCTTAGAAGGGTTCCTAGAGACGAAATTCAGAGGAGAAGAAGCTCTGGGAGTTGGTTTTAACACCAAGGAAGAAGAAGTTCATAATTTGGTTTATAGATTGGTACACTTAAACATGTCCTTGATTATGGTTTTTGTTTATTTAGCTGTTAGTATGTCCAGCTAAATCTAGCTGCTTCTGTTAGCTAGATGAAGCTGGAACTCATGGTTTTAATGCGTTAGACTTGACTTTACTTGTTGGTGATACGCTTGTGTTGATTGATTTTACCTAGCATGCTTGAATTAATTATTTGATTGCTTTAAATTCTTGTTCTGTGTAGTTAGTTAACATAAATCTGTATGAATTTGAATACCTAATAATATAGTGAACACTAGGTATTAGAGCTAAGATCAAACCAATCTTAGATAAATAATTGAATCATTGAATTAAGCTGTGTTAGAGAACTCATATTATGACTGTAATTGTGTTTTGATTAATCAATCTTTCATGGCTCCAATCTTATTTAATAATTGATTCTGTGTTAACTATTGTATGACCATACATAGATTTACATGAATTGATTAATAATTAGTAGATTTAGAACTAAATTGCTAATACTTCTTAATTTGGTAACCAACAGTAATAGTCCTAGCTAATGTATAACTATTGAGTGAAAGCGGATTCGAACTAACAGAAGTGTTTTGTTTATTGATTGAGTTTTTGTTAAAGAATTAAGTTCATCTAAACTTGCAAAATTAGATAAAAACCCCTTTTTAGCTCGTTAGTAATTAGGTTAGTTTAGTAGTAAATAAATTAATTAGTCAACACCGTTCCCTGTGATCGACACCCGACTTACCAAACTATTCTATAATTCGACTAGGTACACTGCCTAGGTGCAATTTAGTTAGTTAGTTAGTTAGGTTATATATTATAAAATTAGTGGGTACTATCGTGCACATCAAGTTTTTGGCGCCGTTGCCGGGGAACGGCTTAGTTTATAACTTATTTATTTGCTTTTGATTAACCGGTACTTTTTGTGGGATAAAACCTGCAAAAAGTTAATTTTCCAGCAAGGTTTGAATTTTTTTCATCTGTTACAGGACTCACGACGTGAATCTTAAAGATTCACGACGTGAGAACTGTGATTTTTAGTTTTCTTTAGTTTTTAGTTTATTTTTCTATTTTAGTTCGTTTTTACGTTGTTATTTTGTTTAGTTTGCAGGAGTTCATGACCAGAGGCTCTAACACACCTTTGGTGCCACCACTTGAAGATCCGGAGTCAGCCCTTCACAAAAATAAGAATAAGAACGCGAAGGAAGATCACACGCCAAAGAAGACGCCACTACAAGAATTAAAATCAGCCTTTTCAAGGAAGTCGGGAAAGAAGACAGGAGAGTCAAGTTCAACCCCAAAGGATAAAGGCAAAGTTTAAGAACTTGATCCAGTTTCTAATCCACACGAATCAGAATACGAGTCAAACCCAGAATTTGAAATATTTGCGAGTGAGCCCGAAGACAAGCAAGATGATGAAATGGCAAACATTAAGGAGATGTCCATGGGAGCTTACAAGAAGCGGATCCGAGAGGATGTGGGTCCCGGTTTAATCCAACCCGCAATACCTGCCACTGCCACATTCGAGCTGAAGGGGCACATCTTGAATGCACTAAAGGATATCCCATTTTATGGGAAGGATCATGAGGATGCTTTCAAGCATCTCGATGAAGTCAATGACATTGCGGATTACTTCAATGTCCCAAATGTCAATAGAAACACCGTCTTGCTGAGGATGTTGCCCATTACTTTTAAGGGAGCTGCTAAAGAATGGTTAAAATAACTTCCACCGGGTACGATCACCCCTTGGGCTCAAATGTGTGAGCAGTTTCTTGACCAATTTTTCCCACCATCCAAGATAGCTAAACTCAAGAAGGCAATTGCCAACTTTGAACAACAACCGGGGGAGTCATTATACGAAGCATAGGAGCATTACAAAGGCTTGATCAGAAATTGCCCTCAACATGATCTTAATGTTCAACAAGAGATGTCAATCTTCTATCATGGGGTCAATGTTATGACAAGACAACTCCTTGATTCTCAAGGACCTTTAACAAAGAAAAATCCAAGGGAGGTCAAGGAGCTGATTGAAGAATTCACGAAGCACTCTCGTGAGTACCACAACCCTAGGCAAGAAGGAATCAAAGGCAGTGGAGGTGCACAAACTGAAGAAATAGCAGCTATGATGGCTATGTTGAATAATATGGACCGGAGGTTAACACAAATGGACCAATCAATTCATGCTATAAGAGTTGGTTGCGAACAGTGTAATGGTCCACACCTGACCAAGGACTGCAATTTGGATGAGTATGGGAATAAAAAGGCTCAAGTATGCTACTCGAGTGGGGACAAGTACGATGAAGACTAGAGGAAACCGAAGAAAGAGTGGCTGCCATATGAAGAATACAAGAAGCAAAAGGAAGATAAGTATTGCCAAACAAGCCGAGGCTTCTACCAAAAGGAGCAACCACCAGCTGAGAAAAAACCCGATCTAGAGACCATGATAGTTAAGTTTATGGAAGCTTCAGAAAAGAGACACGAGGCTACTGATTCTGCTATTGATGAACAAAGAACTTTGATGAAGAATCATCACGCAATGATGGTAGAACAACAAGCTTTAATAAAAAATCAACAAGCCTCCATCAATAATCTTGAAGTACAACTTGGTCAACTTACCACTTTGGTTCATGAGAAGATGTCCCCGAAAAATCCTGAAAAGAAGACCCAATCTCACGTAATGGCCATCAATATTGAAGAAGAGGCAATTTCTGAGTTCCTGGAAGCCTTGGAAGAAGAGCCACAACAGCCCGATCTAAAGCCAAAGGAACCCAAGCTCGAAGATCATAATGCTGCTGAATTAACGAATTCACGACGTGAGCCATATCGGGTCACGACGTGGGCCCGTCCTGAATAGAAAAATCCTGAATTTATTCTGACATTTCAACCACCTTTGTCGTTTCCTTCTCGAGCTGCCCTTAGTCCATTGGAAAGAGAGCATATAGAGTTTATTAAGCACGTGAAGGGTATCCCGATTAATACACCCTTTGTCGAGTCGTTATCCAAAATTCCCGAATATGAAAATTTTTTACAAGACTTCATAGACACTCGTCAGCAACTAAAGAAGAATTCTAAAGTTATTCTAAGTGAGCAAAGTTCAAGGGCTGTATTGGGAGACATACCTAAGAAGATGAGAGATCCTGGACGCCTCACTCTTCCATGTGAGTTTGGGAACAATATGAAGGTTTATGCTTTAGCCGATTCTGGGGCTAGCATAAATTTGATGCCTTATTCGTTTTATCAGAAATTGAATATTCAGAAGTTAAAAGCTACAAAGATGACTATTCACATGGCGAACCGTTCGGTGACACAACCCAGGGGCATTGTGGAAGATATTCTAGTGAAAATTGGGAAATTTGTTTTTCCAATAGATTTTGTAGTATTGGATATGAAAGAAGATCCCAATGTTCCAATTATCCTTGGTCGTCCGTTACTTAACACCGCTGGAGCTCTTGTTGATATACGCGAATCCAAGCTCACCTTGAGAGTTGGAGATGAAATAGAAGTTTTTGGGATAGAAGATGGTTTCCAAGAGAGTGATGCGCAAGAAGAGCTTTTCAACATTGATGAAGAGAATGAACTTGAAGAATTAGAGAAGCTCATGGAAGAAGAAATCAAACAAATTCAACAAGTTAAAAGAACAAAACCGAGAGCATCCGTTCCATTTTTAGTTGAAGTTATTACTTACACAAATCCCACTTCTTGGGTAAGCAAAGAGGATGATGAGATGTCAAGTGATGAAGAGGAGGTTACTTCAAAAGTAACAAGTCCAGTGGTGAAAGAAGAAAAGGATACTATGGAGATTAAGAATGAAGAAAACTTGGGCACAAAAGGAACAAAGAGGAAGCTTGATTAAGACGAGGTCAAAGCTAAAAAGGAAAATTCGAAAAAGGCGTACAAAAGACGAGTTCAAGCTTACAAGAGGCGTTTCAATGAACAAAAGATCCTAGTGGTGGATTCTTCGGATGACTCAACGTAGGAGGCAAGGAGTCCGGCTCATGACTCCAAGAAAAAGAAGCGCTTCTCGGGAGGCAACCCGAGTTTGGTTTGCAATTTTTTTCTTTTCTTTTTAGTTTTTGCATTTTATTCTTAGAAACATAGATCATATCATCCAACTCGTTTTATTCATAATTAAACACTGAGTGTGGGGTCCCTAAAAATGAAGTGGTGATAATTAAGAATTTAGTTAATAGACAAACTTTACTTATTAAAAAAAAATTTACAGTATTCACGACGTGAATCCTTCAGGACTCACGACGTGAGTTTTGAAAAACACGGGACCACAGATTAAAGGGTAAAGAACCAGTTTGACCCCCTTTTGTTTATTCCTCACGAAGTGAAACACGAGATCCGGTCCCCCCTTGCTCCGATTTTGGCCGACAACACTCAATTTTCGTTTTTACTTACCTAATACTTCAATCTAAGGTAATGATTCTTAATTATTAAGTTTAATTTTTCTCTTATAGTTGAACTTAGGGTTAGGGTTTGTTAGTTAGATGAAATGTTGAATTTATTTCTTAAAATCCCGTAATAGCCTTGGAATGTTGATGCTTTGTGCTTGGGATTAGTATAGGAGTAAACCCCATTAATATTGTGACCTGATTTGCCTTCTGATTTTAGCGATTTTGGTTGCTGAGTTACGAATTCACGCCGTGAATCCTGAAGGATTCACGACGTGAATACTGGGACTGGACAATTTCAGTTTTGTTAATTTCTAATCTGTTGGGTTGTTTCTTTTGGATATGTTTGTTGTTTTTTTTTTGCAGAAATGGCTCCCAGAAGAGAGATTCCAACTGGAGTAGCGAGTTTACATCCATTTTACAACTTTCCAACAACTACACCCCGGGATATCTCTACGCGATGGAACAATCGGTTGGGATGGCTTTACAACCGGGAGTTTGCTATTGCCCCCACTATTCAGTGGGCACAGTTGCGGGAGGTTGGGATGGTGGATCGGATGTACCAATATCTTACTAAGATATTTTTGGGGGATGGATTTTCCTTCACGTGCAAGGGGTGGTATAATTTGTTTGCCATCCAAGAGCGGGTCTATACAGATCTTTGCGTGGAATTCTTTTCAACGGTGACATTCCATGAGAATGTCCAAGATCCTACTTTCCCGCAAGCTTTGGTTTTTCGTCTAGGAGGGGAATTTCGGGAGTGCAGTTTGGTGGAGTTTTCACGCAGAATGGGGTTATACGAGGCTCATGAGATCATAACTCATGAGTTTATTTTATTTTTTAGGGACGCCACACGTGGTTATGCGGATGGGGTTTCAGGACCGGAGTTTTGGAGCAATATCGTGACCGGTGTGTTCAATTCCGGTGTATCCTTCGAAAGTAGCATCAAATCACCGATACATCGCCTTATCCATCACCTTATCACATTTTCTATTCATCACAAACGCCATGGTGATAAGGTTACTAAGGTCAACTTGTTCTTTTTGTGGTGCATTTTACAGCCCGGCGTGTGCTGTAACATTCCGTATTTCTTGGCCCGATACTTGGCGGAGTATGCTACGAGTGCTCGTCCCGGGAGCCCCATTTGTGGAGGGCACTTTGTTACGCGCTTGGCCCGATCTTATGGCCTCATTGTTTCCGGCATCACTCGTTCTTTGACATGCATGGAGGGGAACGAGTTTAGTATGGGGTATTTAGAGACAATGAAGGTGATCAAGAATTATGGGACACATTGGGGAATTCTTGAGGATAATGATGATGGTGATGAGCAGCCGACCGACCAACCTGAACCACAACCGAGGACGAGGCGCAGGAACGTAAGAGGAAGGGGAGAAAGAGGGCAACCAATGCATCCACCCGCATCCATGGTAGGGGTACCTTTTGGGGGTGATATGGCTGGTTATTTTGACCAGTTATATTTGAGTGTCAAATGGATTGGGGGCAGCATGGAGAACGTCGTTCGACACCTTGGGGTTGAGCAGCCGCCTCATTTGGGGTATCACTACCCAATTTGCCCGAGGTGGACGGAGTATAGAGGACATGGACGCGACGGAGCGGGCACTAGCGGGGTGAACGAGGATGACGAGGATCATTGATCGTTTCTTTTAGTTTTGTTTGGTTTAGTTTTATTTTTATTCGTTTGGGATTGTAAAACTATTAATATATTATGTTACTTTTCTCTTCTTGGTAGTTATTTTTCAGAATTGCTAGGAGCGCATACAAAGGATGTCGACATATGAGTGCATATGTGTTTAGCCGGGAGTGTTTAAAGTCGAGAGTCGAGACCCATAATTTAAATTAAGTGTGGGGTGAGTCAAGCGAGAAGAAAGTTAGAGAGAAG
Source organism: Lactuca virosa (assembly GCF_052849685.1). NCBI lineage: Eukaryota > Viridiplantae > Streptophyta > Magnoliopsida > Asterales > Asteraceae > Lactuca > Lactuca virosa. The sequence goes on from NC_136430.1 coordinate 198,018,133, forward strand.
AGTCGAAATTAATAGGGTTAGAAGAGTCTTAATCCATTACGACATGGGGGTGAATATAAGAATTGAAAGAAAGGTTGGAAGAAAAATATTTCTGGGATTCCAGTTTTCACGTCGTGACTACTTTGTTATTCACCTCGTGAGTCAGTATATGGTGGCTTTCCAGAACCCGCTTCATATCAAATTCACGTCGTGAATCTTCATAAACTCACGTCGTGACTTTGTAATTTTCACAAAAGGAGTCTTATTTTTCCATATTCATTGTGTGGTTCACCACCATTCATTTTGGGATTATTATGAAGATAATCATGGCTCATTTTCTCTACCATGCAATGTGGCGTATGCTTTCCCACATTGTTCTGTTCATTCTGCACATTTTTCTACACCACATTTGTTGAAGATTGAAGACTCGATTCCATATTTTGCCGGTACATTACTTATCTCGCGTGTTCAAGATCCAAGTTTCTATTTCTCAAAGTCTGTATTCAAGATGCACATTCCATCCGCACTTTTGGAGATGATCACGCCACTATCCCAGGGGAGTCTGTTCCTTTTTCTCCTTTCTCTTAATTTTTATATTATTTTAAGCATACAATGAGGGCATTGTATGAAATAAGGGTGGGGTAGGGGGTAGAAAAAGTAAATTGCTAAAAAAATTGAAAATTGAAAATTTTAGGCGTGGGTTTGAAATAATAATCTAATAATTTATTCTAGTAATAATAATTTAAACTTAAGTTGCTAGTATTGCATTGGGATGATCCGATAAGAGTTCAAATGTTTAGTTGAGCCAACACACGTTATAGTGCATTTGTGGCCTCCCTTATTTTAGTGAAATCATGGAACAAAAACATAACCTCGCTTAGTTTGAGGGATGCAATATGTTTAGCAGCCTAAACCTGAAATGTATCCAGGAAAGCTATGTCTTAGCCAATAAAGGTTGAAGTTAAGCGCCCATGCTTAAGCATGTAGGTTTTTGAGTGATATAGAAAAGTGAGACACATGTTAAAAAAAAAGAGAGAAATTACCGAAAAGTAAAGAAATTGAAGAATTTTGGAGCATAAAAGTATCACAGTTTGAAGATCAAAAGATCAAAATTCTAAAAGTTGAAAGTTGAAGATGCCAAAAATCATGAAAAAAGTGAATTTAAAGAAATCAGAGATCAAACATAAAAAAAAGAATTCAAGAGCTCCAAGTTGTGGTATCTTCTAAAAAGCTGTAATTCTATAGTTTATGTATGCCTGGGTAGCTTTACAAAAATACCTTGAGGTTAGTAAGATTTCTGGGGATGGATTCGGAGGGTTGCATAAAATGAGTATTGTTCAAAAGAAGTGGGTGCGTGTTTATGAAGATTGTGAGTATTTAAAGTATGGGGGTGCTTTAGGAAAATTTTAGACACAAATGCATGCGTTGAGGTCTTGGCATAATGGCTGAGTTTGAGTTGGATTGTTCTATGTGATGTTAGTGATAAATGTTTAAGTTTAAAATAGTTAGATTTGCTTGAGGGCAAGCAAAGCATAAGTGTGGGGTATTTTGATATCGCCATATTTATACATATTTTTAGGCAATATTTAAGTACATTTTTATATATATTTTGGTCATTTGCATAGAATAATGGTACTTATAAGGTTAAATTATATTTTGCAGCCAAAAAGAAGACATTTTGAAGAAAAGGGACTAGAAGCGTTAAAGGATGGAACTTTGGAGGTTGAAGGCTTGAAAGACAAGAAAAACACCCAAAAAAGACGTACTCACGACGTGAACAGTTGATGGTTCACGACGTGAGTGGAAAGAGTTAGAAGATAAGCATCCGGGTGAAGGAATCCTTGACGATCACGATTACCTCGAGTTCACGACGTGAGTTTTACATTCTCAGGATGTGAACGGTGATTTTGGAGAAAATATATATACCCTTCTCCATTGCGATTGGGGGACTTTTTGGCTGGCTTAGAAGGGTTCCTGGAGACGAAATTCATAGGAGAAGAAGCTCTGGGAGCTGGTTTTAACACCAAGGAAGAAGAAGTTCATAATTTGCTTTATAGATTGGTACACTTAAACATGTCCTTGATTATAGTTTTTATTTATTTAGCTGTTAGTATGTCCAGCTAAATCTAGCTGCTTCTGTTAGCTAGATGAAGCTGGAACTCATGGTTTTAATGCGTTAGACTTGACTTTACTTGTTGGTAATACGCTTGTGTTGATTGATTTTACCTAGCATGCTTGAATTAATTATTTGATTGCTTTAAATTCTTGTTCTGTGTAGTTAGTGAACATAAATCTGCATGAATTTGAATACCTAATAATATAGTGAACACTAGTTATTAGAGCTAAGATCAAACCAATCTTAGATAAATAATTGAATCATTGAATTAAGCTGTGTTAGAGAACTCATATTATGACTGTAATTGTGTTTTGATTAATCAATCTTTCATGGCTCCAATCTTATTTAATAATTGATTCTGTGTTAACTATTGTATGACCATACATAGATTTACATGAATTGATTAATAATTAGTAGATTTAGAACTAAATTGCTAATACTTCTTAATTTGGTAACCAACAGTAATAGTCCTAGCTAATGTATAACTATTGAGTGAAAGCGGATTCGAACTAACAGAAGTGTTTTGTTTATTGATTGAGTTTTTGTTAAAGAATTAAGTTCATCTAAACTTGCAAAATTAGATAAAACCCCCTTTTTAGCTCGTTAGTAATTAGGTTAGTTTAGTAGTAAATAAATTAATTAGTCAACACCGTTCCCTGTGATCGACACCCGACTTACCAAACTATTCTATAATTCGACTAGGTACACTGCCTAGGTGCAATTTAGTTAGTTAGTTAGTTAGGTTATAAATTATAAAATTAGTGGATACTATCGTGCACATCAGGCAAATAAATCAAACAACTCAAACGACAACCTTAGGAGTGCGCCTGAAAAACTGAAATATCATATTAAGCCATTGTGAGAAAAACAAACACTCTAGTCTCGTAAAACTCGTTTCCCTGTTTCCGAAAATATAAAGAACGTCCAAAATGGAGTTAATATGCGAAAGATACGACCGTTTTAAGAATCGAAAACCAGTAAACTACTGATTTTCTTAAAAACTATCAAAAACCGTCTCTAATCATTAAAGGACTTGCGCACCTCGAATAGAAATTCTGAAAGCATTCTTGAATTCAGGCTATTGCCTAATATTTAATTTCATATTTGAAATATTTTTAAAAAAAGTATTTATAAAAGTTGAGAAATCAAACGTTTTAAGATTTATTAATCGCGAAACTTTAAACTATTGATTTAAACCTGATTTTAATTGTTGCCAATCCATCAAACGTGATTTTTAATAATTTAGATAACATTATATTTTCATCTACGGATATAACCATTTATGTCGAAGCATAATTAACAAAATTTGGTCAGCATAACTAACAAAATATGGTCGGCTATAGATAGATTATTATAAATTTTATAATACATACATTAAATTAACTATAGCATAAGATACATGACATGAACCAATTGGTACCATAATTTATATAGTTTCATCCAAAGATTCAATCATGTATTTTTTTTAATAATACATGCATTCATACACAAAATACATATGAAAATTTATTAGTTACAAATTACAAATTACACACACATTACGTAATCAAACAATTCATTATACAAAATATTAAAATGAAACTTATACTCCACTCTTAAATATCCTGCCAAATAAAGATAAACTTGCAAACTACTCAACTCTTTTGCACATTTACTCAACTATTGTACAAATTGCTCCTAAGTTTCAACTTATACAAAATCATACGCCAAGGTCTCTTTCTTCTGTGTCCTTCAGTTGTTGCCAGGGAATTATAGGGCAACAACCCTCTTTCGATCTTTCTTCTTTCCCACGGGTTTCACAGTAACACCCAAAACACCTTAAGGTTTTGTTGCTGTTCTTCTTGTCCTTCACTTCCCTACCAAAAACCAAACCCAAACACATACAAGAAAAAGGACTTTGTTGTTCTTCTCCATCCATTTCTGTCATCACATAAAAAGAAAGAAAGAAATCCCCCACCTGTGATTGTAGAGAAAACAGTCACCACCAAAACCAATGTCACTCCCCATCTTCTTCCACTTTCCTTTTCCTTGGCTCATAGATGAACCACCACCGAGACCGGCGACCTCGTCGTCCCTCTTTCCTCTTGAGTTCCAGTCGAAGAACCTCCACCGGAGGCAAGGTTTTTCGGCGATCAAGAGGGCAACGAACCTTCCTCAAGTTCCCTGTGTTCCCCTACGACTCCACAGCAGCAAACACCCTCCAAATCACCGTCCATCTGCCTTCGAATCACACCCATTCCCGATCAGACAGAGATTACCCTTCCCCTTTCTTTATCATGGAGGATCGAAAACCATCAAGCCTTCCAATCGATGCTACTGTTCGTTCTTCATCCCTCCTCGATCGAAAATAGCGCTTCTTCAAAAACCTTCGTTCGTGATTCTCCCGATCAGACAAGGATCGAAACCCAATAGATTTTACCTTTGATTTCGTTTGGTCTCTGAGTTTTCCCATCGTGAAAGCTTCGAGTTCTCTTCGATCCCTTCTCCTCTTTTGTCGATCAATGAAGGGTCGACTGATATCTTTCCCAATCGAGCCTTGTGTTCAATTCTCCCTCCTGTTTCGAGCCAACACCGAAGATGTGTATTCACCTGCCGTCGCTCGTTTCTCCCTCCGGATGCAAGACCCATGAATGACGATCTGCATCCAAGGTTTCAAGTGATAAACGCACATTCAATTTTGACCCAGTCAAAGGTTAAAACAAATCAAACTTTCATTCGTTTTAATTAAATATAACCCTCAACTTTTGAACTTGTGCGACTTTGGCCCCTCCTACGAAATAAGTCACCATTTAAGTCAAACTATCTTTAAAATATTAGAGAACAGCTCCTCCCTTCAGAAATCTTAACAAGATGGGTCCGAAACTGTAATTTAGGCTGAGAATGTACACTTTCAGTCTCTGTCTTGTAAACAGATTACAAGATTAGTCCCTGAAGTATGATTTTGGCAAAATCAAACCCTAGAGTTTATTTATTTAAAGAAAGACCACCATATACTTAGTAATTAATACCAAATTACTATTTGGTTTATTAGGAAATACAAATATACTCAGTGATTCGTCTTACGAACGAGGAATGTCACGTAACAAATCTCACGACAAGTTTCCCAAAGGAATCCGAATACCGTACGAATCAAACTCACACTTCAAGGGTGAGTGCTTACGGCCCCTTTTTAATATTTCAATTACTTTGGGGGGGAATACATGTGTCGATATATTTTGTTTATACAAACCAATTACCTTTTTATGCGAAAAACCTAGTTTATAAAAATATTATTATTTAACAATTTACTATATTGTTACGAATAAACTAGTATAAATTTTCATATACGTATTATGGTTATTTTATCGTGAAATAACAATTTCACACAACAAATACTACATGATACAAAGTTTTATGATTTTTATATTATAACAAGTACGTTATGAAATTGTGTAGTATTTGTATGGTTCAAAATATTACTATACATGTATATATTTATATGTTTATATGAATAAAGTTTATACATGTACATATGTTTATTAATTTGAAACATTCATTTTTAGTCTTATATGATATGCATACTACCATTTTAAAGTATTCCAAAGTTTTAAGACTTCTATACATGAATACTTTTATGCATAAGGCTTTACACACATATACAAGTTTAAATATTTAAAAGTTTCAAAGACTTTTATACATGAATACTTTTATCCATGAGGCTTTACACACTTATAAAAGACCATTATATTGAACTACATTTCTCTATAAAAGCGAGTAATTTATACATTTATAAATACGACAATCATACTCGGCTTTTACGAATACTATACTACGAAATTCATTATGCCTGACACTTAATTTAATTAAGTTAGGGCTGAGAGTTATTCACAACTTTTCGTTAATGGTTTTTGAGTGAGACGCTACTATTCATTATCTGAGTTTAATTACTTATCCTGCCCCACACTTCTATAATCGTTAATCTTCGGAGCGAGGTACATATGTATAGATCTATATGGGGTCGACAACCCCACCTGCGGTTGCTAGCTACAACCATCGACTGATCAATCGTAGCAGGTGATATGTGTCTACGATCGTTACTACGACGTCCAATGAAGCGTCGTAGGGAGGGGTACTTTTCGTCCATAGCTCGATTATAGAACTCACTAAAAACATTAACACGAATTTCTCTCTCTCTTACTACAACCATAGGTTTGGTTGCCTTCAAGTATATTTTTTAAGTATGGAAATTACTTATACAAAGCATTCATTTTGACTTTTAAGAAGTCATTACATGTACATTTTATGTATGGAAATTACTTATGGAACATAACGTTTTGGCTTTCAAAGATTCATTATAAACGCAGTTTTAAGTATGGAAGTTACTTATACAAAGCATTCATTTTGACTTTCAATGAATTATTACAAGTACATGTTAAAAGCATGAATTTACTCATATCAAAATACATTCTTGGCTTTTAAAGACTCTTTGCAAATACTGTTTTTAACGATCATTATACATACAAAGATAATACTTTTTAGACTTATTAAAAGTATTACTGCGTTAGCAGAAAACCTGTGACACTCACCAACCTTTGTGTTGACTTTTAAAACTACATGTGTTCTCAGGAAAACACTTAACAGAGATTCAAGACAGATTGGATTACAGGTGACCAAGTTTATTTGTTGTTGTATCATATGCCTACCTGTTAAGGCAATTCATGTATTATTATTATTTGTAAAACCTTGTATTCAAATATCAAGATCGAACATGAATGCTATTTTGTTTATTGTTGTACTCGTGCTGTATATTCAATTTGCCTGTGATCCATGAACTTAGTCACACAGCCCGGCGTGTTCCGCCGCCTCGGTCGGGGGTGTGACACTAAGGCACATTTGGTTGATGGATCTGGAGTTTGGTCCTAAGTGCTTAAGCCATTAAGCATTTATTAGGGTTTTAGTGAGACTTTCTTATGCCCCATGTAATTCCTGTACGCCCAGCGTACTGAGTCAACCACCCCGATGGTGGTCAACGCAAATTAGAGTACGCCCAACGTACCAGAGGAGTACGCCCCGCGTACGCCCTTTGTTGGGCTTTTGGCGATTTACGCTTTGGGATTCAGCTTCTTTTTGGTCCAGTTTGACATGGGACTTGTTGGGCTTTCTGAATAGATGTGCTTTGGGCCGGTAGTGGTAATAGATCTTAAAATGAGGCCCGATTAGGGAGTTGGGGCCCAATTGGGAAATGTGGGCCAATAATGGGCATTATGTATATGGACTTTGGATAGTGAATTTGATATTGGGCCTTGGGCCAAATTAGATAAAAGGAAAAATGGACTATGTGGACCCTTAGTCAAGATTGATATCCTATGTGTTGAGTTAGTATTAATTATTTTGGATAGTTCAGGATTTTCGGTGAGACAGCGATCGGAGACTTTCAGTCCAGTTCAACACTACTTGCGAGGTAAGTTGTCCTCACTATACTAACAGGGTCGAAGGCACCAATGTCAGCCCTTTTTGGATTTGTATCCGGGTTTATTACATGTTGATATGCTTAGTGACCTGTTAGGTCGGTATCCTGGTATATAGGATAATGCTATGTTAGTAACATGTTAGGTCGGTATCCTGGTATATAGGATGATGATATGATTAGTGATATGTTAGATCGTTCTGACTGTTTGTGTATGCTAACATTTGATATTATGTGTTGATTGTGTGATTGGGGATGGGTTGAGGCGAACTTTCTTTGTGCTAAAGGCCAACAAACCCAGGGCGTGGGACCGGATAGACTGCAGATCAGGTAAGGGCGTACTAGTCAGACTGGAGGCCCGACGAGCTATCCGGATAGGCTGAAGGCCCGCGAGGCGGTCCAGACGTGTCCATGGCTCGGAGAGCGGTCCAAATAGACTGATGGCCCTGCGGGGCGGTCCAGACAGGCTGAAGGCTCAGTATGCATGTTGTTTGTTTTTATTATATGGTTATGGTATGTATGGCGTTGGTATTTTGGGGAAACTTACTAAGCTTCGGGCTTACAGTTTTGGATTTTGTTTCAGCTACTTTAGATGAACGCAGGAATGCAAAGGCGTGATCGTGCACCTCCTTATATTTTATGATTTTGATTTCTGGGATACTCTGACACGAAACTATTTTGAAAACACTTTGTAATAATTAATGATTTTTGAATGGTTGAAAAGTTTTAAATTGGCTTGAATTTTATGGATATTACATGTTAGTATCAGATCCTTATTTTGAATTAATTGGAGGAACACTCGTGTGAAACCATTCTCAAACTAAGGAAAAAAGTTTTCAAAATGGTTTTCAAAATACTAAAGGAGGATGCAGAGTGTACGATTAGCCGGAGCCAGTAAGTAGACCCCAAAATACCATACAGATATTTGATATTATGATATGTTAGAAAAGCATGCTAGTTCTAGGCTAGGGATCTTCAGGAATTGCATGATAGGATTACTTGATTATATGATGCATGTTAGCCTAGGGTTGTCATATATGAAATTGACATCATTACTTTAGTTTCTTAGTGTATGCATCATATGTACATAATTAGGATCTTATAGCCTGGGAATGTTTGGTTTGGCCTTATTTCCTGTTCTGGTTTGATGAAGGGCTTAGGGTAGGATCAAATATTCGAATGTCTATAGGGTCCAGCGTTATGTTTGACTAGCATACTGTTATACCTCTGATATTAGGCAAATAAGTTAATTAAGGGTAATATGGGAAATCATCTAGTTAAAGAGTATCTTATTAGTGGGAGGGCATTTTAGGCATTTTATAGTATTAGCTGTTTTGTCAGAAGAGGGCAGTCGGCAGGGAGTGATCTATCTATCTTTTGTGTGAAATTTGGAATTATTTCCTCTGGGAGATTGGCTATCTCGAATCAACTAAACTATCTTCATTCTTGTAAACATTTTGTATTATTGAGTGTTTTCAATCAATATTGGAATCATTTGATTGTTAATGTGTTATTGAATCGGTTCTTAGAATCCAATTCATAACAAATTGGTATCAGAGCAATGAACCTGGTTCCTGTGGATCAAAGAATAGATGCAGCAGAAGCAGGATGGGAAGGAGTGAAATCAGCTCTAACTTATTTGCAGCAACTAATGAACAATCAGTGTTCTCTATTTGTGGAAAAGATGACTGAGATGGCTACCGAGAACAAGAGAGTTTGTTCCATGTTTTCAGAGAAAAGAGGTAAAGACAACAGCTATAGACTACCGTCGCTGCCACCACCGGAAGATGAAATAAAGAAGAGAGAAACGGTTCTTAAGGAAGGAGGGACCAACCGGAGGTTTCACAAACTTGAGATGCTCTTGTTTAATGGAACTAACGCAGAGGAGTGGATTTTTAATGTGGAAAGGTCATTCTACACGAATGAGGATGAAGAAATGATGAAGGGTGTTGTGAGATCTCTAGAAGGAGACGCTTTACTTTTCTATGAATGGGAGCATCGGAGGCGGCCCATACGAGATTGGGAAGAGCTTAAAGGATTAATACGTCGGCGGTTCAACTCTTCTAACGATGCAGCATAACATATTTTGGCGAATTCTCAGTTTGGATCGATAGAATATTCAGACCATTACAGCAGCAAGAATGCAGTTCCGATCCCATGAGGTCCCAAGCTACCTTCCGAAGAGCTAGAGATGCCCTTGTTGGATGGTAATCAGTCGGACTGGATCCTAGAGGCTGAATGGTATTTTTCTTTTTACGGATTGAGAGAAGAAGACAAGCTCGATGCTGCAGTGATGGCTCTTCAAGGCGACACCCTATTATGGTATGAATGGGAGCACCGAAAATGACCCATTAAAGACTGGGAAGAGATGAAGAGTCTAATTCGTCATCGGTACACATTACCATTGTACCGGGAATGCAAAGCAAAGAAGAGTGGGGAGACGAACTCGACTATGAACAAGGAAGAAAGGATCGGGGACCACCGGAAGGTAGCGACGTCGTCTCAGGTCACAGCAATGGTGACAGAGATCAAACCAAGCCTCGATGAGGTAACGGCTCCGTTAAAAGACATAACAGAGGCAACGTTACTAGGGTTTCACAAAAATGGGCTTAAAAAAGACTGGGGCCAAAGTTAAAGAGATGTGCCAACAAAAATCATATGAAGTGGACTCAGTTATAAAGGTCCAAAAGAAATTAACCCGAGTGTTATTAACGCAGACACAACTCGTCTAACCTCACAGTTAACACCGATTTCACCAAAATCAGACACCGGTTCATCACTTCTCAACTACACAAAACATACCTTGACCGCCCCCCTATGTACCGACTACCTCAAGCGAAGGAGGTCCTGTTCAATTCCCAATCAAGTAATAGTGGATGATGAACACCTTATTTTTTCTGTTAAGCTGGATACAAAAATTCCATGTAAGGTTTTAGTGGATGATGCGAATGATGGGGCGAACTATAGGAAGAGAGCACCTACGAAATTCGTCAGTGGTGCTCCGACGACAAAACATAGTCCGGAAATCAGACATCTGACCGAGAATGCTATCATCAAAGCGGAGAATACGAAGGAAGGACAGGTTGAACCGTCAGAACTAGCCAACATGGTACTTTCAATCCTAGCTGTTGATTATACTAAGAATTTGGTCTCCTGTTATGTCTCTGGTGATGGTGATGTAACGCTTTCATTGGAATCTCTTGTTATAATCACTGAGTCTATAAGGAAGTGGGTCACATTCTGTAATCGGATCTCAATAGAACCAAATGCACCAGATTTTTACTTCTCTCAAAAGATTGACTACTTTAAAATTAGAGTACAACCATCCTTTGTGAGGGAAAGTAGAGCAGTGAAATGGGGTTATGAGGAAAAACTACTAGTAAATGCCCTGGGAGCAAAAGATTAGAAATCCATGGCTAATTGTCATTTTCCTTGGTCTGTTTGTGATGTTGCTACTGTTATAATTAGAGAATTGATCATCAGATGTGTCTTTCAAATGGTTCAGTATCATGTCAATAAGGTCAAGTCTGGATTGAATAACATGATCGTGGTCTTCATAGCAACAATTTATGATAACCATAAAAACATTGTACACTTGGCGTTTGAAATGGTTGAGAAGATAGTGCAAGATTATTTCTTGTTGTGTACTGAAGAATTGGCTACAATAGATACTGGATCAGCTGCATACAAAATTCTCATGGAGCTTCTAGTAACAATTGATGTGGGTAGAAAAGCATTAGCCAAGAACATCACAAAAATTATACCATATTTTAGATATGTTGAAACAGATAGAAAGACTCAATGGCATGAATCTATTGCTATAAAACAAGTATCAAATCTCATTATGGAAGAAGGTGCGGATCGTGTTCTTGCTTGTGATTTTCATTCTGGGCAGTCAATGGGTTATTTTGATATTTCAGTTAACCATGTTTACTGTCAGCATGCTATTCTTGATTATCTTGCCAGCAAGTCAATTTGCTCAAATGATTTGGTAATGTTGTTGCCTGATGTTGGTGGAGTGGCTAGGGCGAGTGCTTTTGCCAAAAAGTTATCTAATGTATCTTTGGCAATTAATAAAAAAAAGGATTGCAGACGCAATGTGGCTGAGATGATGAACTTAACTGGTGGAAATGTTTCTATATTGTGTGACATGATTAACAATGTTGGAACTATTTCTAAGGGTGCAACTACTAAAATTTGGCCAGGGAAAGAAGGTACTAACTCCTTAGCCATGGAAAAGCAAAGTATAAGGACGAACGTGCAGTTCCTAGAGAAGTTTGGAGTTGAGGGATGGTATTTTCAAGCGGTGAAGGTACGAAGAGGAAAGAATCAAGATGAAGATGAAGAGCTAAAGAATGTGCATATTGGCAATGTTGAGACTACTGATGTGGCTTGCAAGGCTGATGAGGAAGCTGTTAAGAGGATCATGGGGGAAATGGAGCAAATAGATGGAATATATGTGGTGATTGTTATGGTTGTTGCAGATCATGGTAAGGCTAAGGGCAAGAAGAAGAAGCCACCTGAGAGAATTTGGGTGTGATGCATTATTTTATCCACCTTGAGGACAAGGTGGTTCTTTTGGGGTGGGTATTGTTATACCTCTGATATTAGGCAAATAAGTTAGTTAAGGGTAATATGGGAAATCATCTAGTTAAAGAGTATCTTATTAGTGGGAGGGCATTTTAGGCATTTTATAGTATTAGTTGTTTTGTCAGATAGTATAAGAAGAGGGCAGTCGGCAAGGAGTGATCTATCTATCTTTTGTGTGAAATTTGGAATTATTTCCTTTGGGAGATTGGCTATCTCGAATTAGCTAAACTATGTTCATTCTTTTAAACATTTGGTATTATTGAGTGTTTTCAATCAATATTGGAATCATTTGATTGTTAATGTGTTATTGAATCGGTTCTTAGAATCGAGTTCATAACACATACACAAGTGCTGCAGGGTTGGTGGAAGTTTCATGGGTCAGTTGTGGAGGGTCAGTCAGCCAGTTATGAGATATTTAGCCTTCCTTTAGGAGTGAGGATTGAGTGCACGCCATGCTTACGTATATTGTTAGTGTATTGTGGTGATACTTGAGACAAATACGGGTTGGTGTGGAAGGTAGTATGGGCCCGTACTACTTAAAGCACAGGACCCATATGCGTAGCAAGGAAGTCAAAACCCCTAGGGCTTTGTTGGGAGTTGGTTCCCGAATTATTATATGGAATGTCTGATATCTTCCTGGTATTTTTTCAGCATGGTGGTTACTAGACGATTTGTGACTACATCTGGGTCTGGATCAGGAGACAGCGGTCAGGAGGGACAAGCAGTGCCCGAGGTCATTGATCAGATGAGGTCGGATGAGCTGGACGCCAGGATTCGAGAGATCCTGCATTATGAGGTTGCTACTCTGCTCCGGGCCCAGCTACCGGAGATGTTTGGGTCTATCAAGACCGCTATGCTGGAGTACTTTGATGAGTGATATGCAACTCTTGCTGAGACGGCTGCCGCTATAGGCTCTGTAGCCGTAGCAGCCGCTGGTGGTGGGACCAGCCGGGCTTTTCAGTACCAGGACTTCGATAACACAAAGCCCCAGGCTTTTGATGGGATTCAGTTCCTGATTGTAGCCATGAGGTGGCTATCTGACATAGAGGGATGTTTCTTCACATGCTCATGTCATGCTGACCAGAAGGTCGGGTGTGCTCTGAACCTGTTAAGGTCCGGAGCCAAGGACTGGTGGTGGTTGATGACAGGGTTGTATACTGATGATCAGAGAGCTACAGTTACTTGGGATCAATTTAGGGATATGTTCCATGCTCTCTACATTCCATAGGTTGAGCGCGAGCGGCTGGCACAGGAGTTCTTGGATTTGAGGCAGTTTACGGAGTCGGTGACAGAGATCACCCGTATGTTCACTGAGAGGGCGATGTTTTGCCCGAAATTTGCTTCCGAGCAAGCTCAGATGACACGTTATTTGAGCATGCTCAAGACTGACATCCGTCAATTTGTTGCTACCCAGCGTTGTGATACACTGCTAGAGTTATAGGAGGTCGCTACCCGGCGTGAGCTTGAGATCGAGTTACAGTTGCGGGAGCAGAGTCAGGCCTCGACGCAGTCACAGCCTGCGCCGAAACGGCCCAAGAACGTTGATTCTAGGTCTGGGGGCCAGCGTGGCTGCACTTGTGGGAAGTGTGGGAAAGGTCATTCGGGAGTTGGTAGATCGGGTAGTGTATGCCGTAAATGCGGAAAAGAGGGGACTTCGCGCGGGATTGTCGCCAGCTAGCCCCGGTTCAAGATATAAGGATCTGCTATCACTGCGATCAAGTTGGTCGCGTGAAGACCAATTGTCCACAGGCCACTACCAGACCGGCGCAGGCTCCGGCGCCAGCTACACTACGGATTACTGATGTGGGTCAGGATAAAGTAGAACCTCCGAAGGCTCGGGGACGCTCCTTCCAGCTTACAGCCGAGGAGGCCATGACATCACCAGATGTGGTTGTCGGTATGTTTCTATCCTTTATGTTATTGATTATATATGTTTATACTTATATGTTTGTACCTATGATTAGGTACGTTCTTAGTGAACTCTTTACCTGCGTTGGTATTATTTGACTCCAGGGCGAGTCGGTCTTTTGTCTCTCAGTCATTCAGTAAGGAGTTTGGTTTGCCACTAGGAGAGCTAGAGTGTCTGTTGCGAGTCTCTATCGCCGACAAACATGGGATTTCCGCTTGTTCGGTCTACCGGGGCTGCATGTTGGAGATCTTCGGGGTATCTTTCCCGATAGACTTGATTCCGAATTCCATGGGGGATATATGTGTGATTGTGGGTATGCGCTGGCTTAGTCGCTTCGGTGCCATGATCGACTGCGAGGGTCAACGGGTGGTAGTTCGAACCCCAAGTGGGGGGAACAGATTACGTGTGGCAAGGTGTCACACCCCCAAACCAAGGATGGCGGAAACGTCCGGGGGTGGCGGACTTCATGTATAGTATCATAACAACGAGTATAATAGTGACCAAAGCAAATACAACCATCATAAATATAATCAAAAAATGTTACACCTCAATATGTGTTTACATGTTTCGAAAATCAATTACATTATGATGGACAAAATGAATTGCTTGACGCCTTAGCGTCCTATCCTCAAAAGCTGCGGTTTACCTATTTTACTAATTTCCTGAGAATACAAGTAGTTTTGAAAGAGTGTCAACAAATAAGTTGGTGAGTTCATAAGCTTTTGTATGTGGTGTTGAAATTCTTTCTTTGTAAGAGTAATGTTTGTTCCAGAAAAATCCAATATTTTCATTTTAAAAGTGAGTCGTAGTCTTAAAACCCAAAGACCAAAATGTACAAGTATTTTCCATACCTAAAGTAAATTATGCAAGTTTAAATCGACATAAACTTGTTTAAATGAAAGAAAACCCGTAAATCGTATGTTTTGTTAATACCCCATGTGAGTTATTATAACCATGCTATGACCCAGTCGGCCTTGTACGCGAAGTTCTTCAGGCGTCGGAATGTTAATGACACTTGTCACCCCTGGCTTGCCGGCCGAGCTGTTGCAAGCAGCTTGGGTGCGGGTTTGTCAGACCCAATACAGATCTATACACAACTACCACTCTCTCCCTACAAGAGACTCTGGTTAAAATTACAGGACTTTAAATGCGCTACTTTGATAGTAACGTGAAACGAATGTCTCACAAATTTATTCATTAACAGATTTATGTGAAGTGAAATGAAAATCACTTTTCGTGGAAATGAAACCTTCCATAGTATGTTTGTTGTGTAAATGAAACATAAACTATACCTATTATAGCTTATCCAAAGTTTTTCTTGTGGTGGTATTCCTTTTTGTATATGATATATATACCTTTATACTAAGGTAATTACATGGAATATAAACAGCAAGTATATATATATATATATATATATATATATATATATATATATATATAACATAGTAAACACTTTTCTCAGCTTATTACAAAGTGTACATGAACTTGTTAACTAATTTTTCTAGTTTTAACTTTTCTGTTCCTGTTCTTGGAAAAATTATAGAAAAATCATTTTAGGTTGAAATCAGAATCTGTAGATTCAGTGAGTTTAGGAAATAAGTTTACTTTTTTCATAATTTTTATTATGATTTTTAGTGGCGTCTAACTTGTGTGAAAATGTCCATATTCACAGACTGGTCCAAATTTGTTTCTGAAATGATAGGCCGTTTTGTAAAATTCTCCATAAATTGTAGAAAAATCGTATGGAGATGTGCAAGTAGTCATTGTAAAGGCAGAAACCTGAGCTACTTTCATATTAAATATTTTGAAAAATATTAAGTTTAACATGGTCAAAACAGTCCGTGAATAGAACCCAACTTTTATGTGAAAAGCTGATGTATGAGTTTGTGTTATGTTAAGGTGATTTAACTTGTATCCCCCCCCCCCTAAAACTTGAAGAAAACATGAAAATGTAGGGGTATTAACTCACCTTGAGTGATTTTCTGAGACGGATGTGGAAGAAAAGAGGTTTCCAAGTCAAGAACACTTGGAGGATGCTTGAGGATTTGAAGATCCCAAGAACAAATATGACGATATTTGTATAAGAAATCCATGATTTGAAGGAAGGAGTGTAGAATATTCAAGAGTGGGAATGAAAAACTTACCAAGAGTGAAGTAGAAGCAAAATGCTTCCTGGACAATCTCGAGTTCCAGAGATGAGAAGAGTGGGAGGGAGAAAAAGTGTATTTTTGGAGGATATGCTTGCGATTTTATAGGTGAGGATTGGAGATCTAATGAGTGGATTTAGGATACGGAAATCTGATGGAGTGTTGGGGCAAGATCTTGATTTGACCAGGTACAAAGGGGAATAGTGACATAAAGTTGTCATAGAGTGGGTATGGGGGATGGCTTGTTGTCATAGTTTTTAAGAAAGGTCAACCACTTTTAGATAATATATTATACAAAATATATTATTTATAGTAAATATCCCCCCCCCAAATATGATTAAAATATGAATTTACGGAGTTTAATATGTTAAAATATGAGTTTGGGTGAAAATTCCCCGTCAAAATCACCAAAAGCGAGTTTAACAGGCGAAAGTGGTCGGAAACGGGGAAGGAAGTAGCGAACCTGCGAGGGTTAGGTCCATGAATCTTAGAACCGAAGGTAGGCTCGGTCTATGGGGCTGAGAACCGAAACTAGGTTGATCCGAGCCGAAGGAGTGTTCGGTTGCGAGGCTAGGGAGCGAAGGTGGTAGAACCGAAGCGAGATGAACCGAGAAGCTGGAAATCGAGAGCAACCTGGACCGAAAGTGGTTATTCGGACCGAAGGTAAACTGGACCGAAGGGGGGGGGGGGTTCGGTCTTAAATAGGGGTTCGATTGAAAGGGAGGTTCGACTCTAAGAGGGTTCGACTCTAAGAGGGTTCGGCTCTAAGAGGGTTCGGTCCTATAAGAGGGTTCGGCCCGAGTGTTTATAAAAAGTTAAAAGAAATTTTGAGAGAGATTTGGGAGAGAGAGATAGAGGGAGAGATTTAGAGAGACTTCGTTTGTGACCTTTGTTAGTGTTTAGCCTCGTAATGGAAGGTTTGTAAACCCTATTATGCCTCATTATGAGTATTATACGCCCCCGAAAGGCATGTAATAGTGTTTTATCGAGTTGTTACATCACTTACCCTTATTAGGACTTAGATTTCCTGAACCCATGGAATTTCTAAGTGATACTTTGTATTAAGATAGGTAGTTGTACAATAGTGAACATAAAGTAAACCCTAATATACAAGGTTTAGTTGAGTTGACCGGTTCGACTTGTTGACTTTATTTGACTTAGGTTCGACCAAAATTTGACGGTTGTCACATGATCCCCCCGTTAGAAGGAATTTTGTCCCGAAATTAGCGTTTCGACTGGGACTTCAGATGTTGGGGAAAAGATATGGGTACTTTTGTTTCATCTGATCCTCGCGTTCCCAGGAGAACTCGGGTCCTCGTTTAGCATTCCATCTGACCTTCACAATGGGAATGCGACTTTGTTTCATTCTTTTGATCTCTCGATCCATGATTTCAACCGATTCTTCTACGAAGTGGAGGCTCTCGTTGATTTTGATTTCGTCGAGTGGTATCACAAGAGTCTCGTCAGACAGACACTTCTTTAAATTTGACATGTGGAAGGTCAGATGTACACTATTAGGTTCTTGTGGTAGTCGAAGTTTGTATGCCACTGAACCAAGCCTGGCAAGGATTTCGAACGGCCCAACGTACCTTGGACTTAGTTTCCCACGTTTATCAAAATGTACCATTCCTTTCCATGGTGAGACCTTCAGTAGTACTCGCTCACAAACCTGGAATTCCAAGGGTTTGCGTCGCTTATCTGCGTAGCTCTTTCGTCGATCTCGAGATGTTTTCAGTCTTTCCCGTATTTGGACAATCTTTTCCATATTGTCGGTTTCCTTAATTGGCAGGAAGTGTGCGGATTTGGTCAATCTATCGACGATTACCCAATTCGTATCTAGACCACCCGCTGTCTTGGGTAACTTGGTTATGAAATCCATGATTATCCGCTTCCACTTCCATTCGGGTATCACCGGTTATTGTAGTAAGTCCGAAGGCTTCTGGTATTCTACCTTGACCTTGGCACAAGTCAGACACTTGCCCACATAGGTGGCGATTTCGGCTTTCATGTTTGGCCACCAGTAGAGTTTCTTAAGGTCCAGGTACATCTTTTCGGAACCGGGGTGTTCGGAGTATCGAGTTTTGTGTGCTTCGTTCATGATGACGTCTCTGAATCCCTCGAAGCTCGGTATCCAGATCCGATTCATGATATAACAAGCTCCGTCGTCTTTGACTCTAGGTTATTATCTATTCCTCTTAATGCCTCACCTGTCACATTCTCTGTTTCCAAGGCTTCCAGCTGAGCTTCTCTGATCTGTGTGGACATGTGTGAATGGATTGTCATTGATAATGACTTTACTCGATGGCCCTAGTATTCCTTTCTGCTCGGGGCATCTGCTACTAGATTGGCCTTGCCCGGATGATAGCCAATCTCATACTCATAGTCATTTAGTAGTTCTACCCATCGTCTTTGCCTCATGTTAAGTTCCTTTTGGTCGAGGATGTATTGAGGGGCTCTTATGACCGGTGAAAATTATGCATTTTTGCATCGTAGAAGTAGCGCCTCCAAACCTCTAGGGCTGATACTACTACCCTTAGCTCGAGATCATGTGTGGCCTAGACGACCTCGTACGTCTTAAGCCGTCTTGAGGCATAAGTAATGACTCCTACTCGTCGCATCAACACACACCCAAGGTCTAGGTTCGTTGCATTGAAGTAGGCCACCGGGTCTTTGGCTCCTCCTAGTAAGGATAAAATCAGAGCGCTGCACAGGGCTTGCTTTATTGTTTGGAGCGCGTTTTATTGCTTCTCTCTCTAAGTGAATTTTGATGCCCGCTTGTCGTTCCAGCGGATTTTCACCATCTCGTCTGCTGTTTAGATCGGTAGGGAACGTATGGGTTCGGCTTGCTTGACTAGACTCATTCGAATGGTAGAACGTCCACTCGTAGTCCAGGGTGACTTTGTCCCAGAGTTCATGGTAGGACTCATACCTGGTCCATCTATTATTATCTCGTGCATATAGGTCGTATATAATTAAGATTGGTAAGACAGTCGGATGAGTGACTCTGCCCCCGAGTCCACAACCAGAGAAGGAACAGGAAATGAGGCGGAAACACACATCCCACGTTCGTAGAATCTTAATTATATACTGCCCTCGCATATATACATAGTAGTGATAGGTTAACCGCATTCGTCCCAAGTCATCATGCTTGATCTTGACCTGCTATACAAGTGATATTCTCGAAGGGTCTGCTGGGAATACTTTGGAAAGGTTTTGGAAGTTATAATACTCCTCCAGTGAGTGCTTCGGGCGTTCGTAACGAGTGATGCCCCGAAGGTCCGTGTCGGATTGGTGGTTATGAGAGACGAGGGTTTCGATATTTAGTTGGTTAGGCGAAGGGTCTTCTCGTAGCACATGCAATTGGTATGGTCAGGACCAAACCAATCCATATTGAATGACGACATCGGATCTTCCTAGTAAAACATGTGCTAAGTTGTATTCGAACGAAATATTTGTTAAGGAGATAGAGCATCTTGTGCTTCTTGTTAGTACGTTCTGTGTTGGTCGGTGTTATTATTATTGCAGATGATTCGCATTGCAGCAACTAGTACTGATAGTAAAAGTGTTCTGATAGCTAGCGATGATACTTCATATTATGATCCCTAACAGGTCTCTCTATGATCGCTCGATGTATATAAGTGTTTTGATTTGATTGAACGAGAGAGTATTTTAACTACTCTTTAAAAGACGGTAATCTTAGCAAGATACCACGTACATTACAAACATATGGTACTTAAATGTTCTTGTTTTTGAAAAATTCCCAAAAGTCCTAAGAAGGTTCCTTGCTGCTTCTGTTCGTTCGGTTGTCACACTCCTCCTGCCCCTTCGTCATTCCTCTCGTTTGGACAGTCCCTCTTGACGTGTCCCGCTTCACCGCATAGGTGGCGTCTTGGACTTACACCAGTATTAGTGGTTGAAGCGATGTGTTGGGTCTGGGTCCTGCAGAAGCGGGTAGTATGCCCATTCCTGTTGCAGTTTTTACAGTACAACACCCGGCAAACCCCCTTGTGATGGTAGTTACACTTGTTACACTTTGGAAGCATTACAATATATCGTCTGGCCGGTGCTTGAGTGACAGATGTTGTGGCTAATGTCAAGGCATGTGTCGTGACTGTAGTTGTAATTACAGGGGCAGCCACATATTGTTGTCTTTTAGCGAGTTTTTGAGATAGGTTGCGCTCCTTTTTGTTCCAAAACTCTCGTTTCTTGCTCTTAGGTTTGTGGTCTGAGGTGTTTTCGTTGGTAGTCACCCACTGGTGTTCTTGATTGTTACTGCGGTAAGTACTGCTGGCACCACCTCCGTATCCGCTGGTGTTGTTAGCATTGAGTTGCACCATGACGACTGGTATGGCTGTCGTGAACGCAACTTGAAAAGTAGCAGAGTCTATCTGCAGGATTTGTGCCTTGCTAGTTGGCCGGTTACTTCCTTGTGAAGACATAACTCTGTTGCATGGAGAGAAACGATTTCGTGAATGGGGATGATTATCTCTAGTTATATCTTTAGAATTTATATACACATATATAAATTTCGCACTTTAATGAACTATTCTCGATGTTCCTGCTAAACATTCTTGCGACGGAGTTATGGTAATGGGTAGAAGTAGGTGTTGTATGAATGTTAAATTTACCCATCCTAGTTACTATCTTTGCCCAAACACACTTAGCTGAGGAGTTCTGATGGGATCCGGTGCATTAATGCTGGTATGATCGCACCCTATAGGTCTACGAAGAAGGCACCTTTCAACCATAATGTTTAAAAGGTGAGATGATAATGCGTCTTTAGAAAGGGTTATACGTCGTGATTTATCTAACTAAGTTTATCTTAGTTCTAAGTGTATCGTGTTCCGAGATTTTTTTTATGGTGTTCTGAATAAAATTCATAATGAAAGTCTATATATATAATAAACTTATGAATTTTTAGTAGTACTGTTCCAAATGAAATCTTGTAACTTGATCCATACTAGGTCCTTCCTACCACCACTTGATGCATACTCAGTTATATATAATTAATACTTAATAGACCTTTGAATCTAATGGGTCTGCCCTAAGTGCACAACCAAACAAGGAACAGGATCTAAGGCGGATGCACCATTACTGAGTCGATAGACTCTTAACTATATATAACTTTATTGTATACACAAAGCAAAGGTAGATTAACCCTTAGTAATGACAAACATTGTTATGAATTTAGTAGTACTGCTCCCAATGATTCTAGTATATATAGTTTTTAGAGAAAGTTTTGAGCCTGATGCAGGTCTACATCATAAACCTAATCCCTCGACTAGTGTAGTCACTAAATCACAGGGTCGAGTCTATAGATAGAAAAGAGTAGCACCAACGCATACTCATAAACCTAATCTACAAGGTCTTGTGAGTAGCATGAACTCTACTCACGACGATCCGTCCCCGGTGGTGCTTGAGGCGAAGTCGATGCGCCCCATAGTTCTGTCAACCTCCGCTTGGCTGCGACCACTCTCTCTTCGAGTGTTGAGTGCCTTTCCTGACACTCCTTTGCCTCCGCGCGAGCGGCGATAAGGTCCTTAATGAGTTGGTCTCTGAAATAGCAGTCTCTTTCCAAGTCTCTGGTATGTGAGATGGTAGTGTCCGTAGCAGCATGCAGCTCCCGAACTTGATTTGCAGCCTCCCTAATTTGATCCCCGATGTTCGTGATTAGTTGGGTCATCACCGGGAGGGCTATGTCAGCCGGTCCCCCGTGGTTGAATTCATAGTAACCTCATTAGTCTCCAAATGGTGATCGCTTGCCGTTGCTGACGACTCCACCCCTCGATCAAGGTTGCCCAACGGGGCACAGGTCCGATGTAGTTGAAACGGTCCGCGGGAACCCTAGCTATGTACGGAGGGTTTATGACCTCCAGCTCCTCTTTTGGCTCTTCCCCTTCGTCTTCTTTGGGTTCTTCGTTAGGATCTTCTTCGGATTCTTATTCTTCGTCTTCTTCGGGCTCTTTCCTCGAACACCTCTTTGGGATCCTCTTCTGGTTCTTCTCCTAACCATCCACCCTTTCTCGGGTTCGGAAAGTAGGGGTCGCCTGGTAAGTAGAATCTTTCCATGATGTCCGTGCGAGAATAGGAGGGGTAAGAGGCATATAATATAGTCATATTCCTAGAAATACTTATAGGGTTTTCATTCTCATTAGTTACTTCTATAATGACATAGTGCATACCAGTTATATATAGTTAACAAATGATATGATGGACCTTCGAATAAGTGATCCTACTCTAAGAGCACAACCAAACAAGGAACAGGTAGTAAAGTAATGATCACAGATTCTAAGTCTATGACATCTAAGTTATATATAACTTTAGCGTATCCACTTAGTGATTATAGACCTACTAGAAAGGATCTGTTTAGTTTTCACATAAGTTATAGTACCACAAAATACTCCTATAGTATTTTAAAATACTCACATAAGCTTAGCGTATCCACTTAGTGATTATAGACCTACGGGAAGTTTTTAGGCTTATTGCTCACTACGACGTTTCCTCGGCATACCTTAGTCATACCTTGGATAAATATAGTTGATCAGGCTATATTCATCCCAAGTCTGATTACATATCCCAAGGTCTATTCGTAGTGTCCAACTCCTCATTTTACTTTTGTATCGACCTAGATATGACACTATACTAGCATGTGTGCATGTACTCATACTTTTAACAAGAAACTATTTATTTCTAAAAGTATATTTATTTGAAAATGTTTAATCAGAGACTTTTAGTCCCAATGTATTTATAGTGTATATCTTATGTGGTTCGATATACTTAGTTCACTATAAACAGTGCTCTGATACCAATCTATCACACCCCCAAACCAAGGATGGCGGAAACGTCCGGGGGTGGCGGACTTCATGTATAGTATCATAACAACGAGTATAATAGTGACCAAAGAAAATACAACCATCATAAATATAATCGAAAAAGCTTACACCATAGTATGTGTTTACATGTTTCGAAAATCAATTATATTATGATGTCAAAAATGAATTGCTTTACGCCTTAGCGTCTCATCCTCAAAAGCTGCGGTTTACCTGTTTTACTGATTTCCTGAGAATACAAGTAGTTTTGAAAGAGTGTCAACAATTAAGTTGGTGAGTTCATAAGCTTTTGTATATGGTGTTGAAATTCTTTCTTTGTAAGAGTAACGTTTGTTCCAGAAAAATCCAATATTTTCCTTTTAAAAGTGAGTCGTAGTCTTAAAATCCAAAGACCAAAATGTACAAGTATTTTCCATACCTAAAGTAAATCATGCAAGTTTAAATCGACATAAACTTGTTTAAATGAAAGAAAACCAATAAATCGTATGTTTTGTTAATACCCCATGTGAGTTATTATAACCATGCTATGACCCAGTCGGCCTTGTACGCGACGTTCTTTAGGCGTCGGAATGTTAATGACACTTGTCACCCCTGGCCTGTCGGCCGAGCTGTTGCAAGAAGCTCGGGTGCGAGTTTTTCAGACCCAATATAGATATATACACAACTACCATGCTCTCCCTACAAGAGACTCTGGTTACAATTACAGGACTTTAAATGCGCTACTTTAATAGTAAGGTGAAGCGAATGTCTCACAAATTTATTCATTAACAGATTTACGTGAAGTGAAATGAAAATCCCTTTTTCTAAAAATGAAACCTTCCATGGTATGTTTGTTGTGTAAATGAAACATAAACTATACCTGTTATAGCTTATCAAAAGGTTTTGTTGTGGTGGTATTCCTTTTTGTATATGATATATATATACCTTTATACTAAGGTAATGACATGAAATATAAACAAGTATATATATATATATAACATAGTAAACACTTTGCTCAGCATATTACAAAGTGTACATGAACTTGTTAACTAATTTTTCTAGTTTTAACTTTTCTATTCCTGTTCTTGGAAATATTATAGAAAAATCATTTTAGGTTGAAATCAGAATCCGTAAACTCTGTGACTTTAGAAAATGAGTCTACTTTGTTCATAATTTTTATTATGATTTTTAGTGGCGTCTAACTTGTGTGAAAATGTCCATATTCACAGACTAGTCCGAATTTGTTTCCGAAATGATAGACAGTTTTGTAAAAATCACCATAAATTGTAGAAACATAGTATGGAGATGTGTGAGTAGTCATTTTAAAGGCAGAAACCTGAACTACTCGCATTGTACACAGTTTTGAAGAATATTAAGTTTAAGATGGTCAAAACAGTCCGTGAATAGAACCCAACTTTTATGTGAAAAGCTGATGTATGAGTTTGTGTTATGTTAAGGTGATTTAACTTGAATTCCCCCCCCCCCCTCCCAAAAAAAACTGAAGAAAACATGAAAATGTAGGGGTATGAACTCACCTTGAGTGATTTTCTGAGATGGATGTGGAATAAAAGAGGTTTCCAAGTCAAGAACACTTGGAGGATGCTTGAGGTTTTGAAGATCCTAAGTGAAAAACATTCAAGAATGGGAATGAAAAACATACCAAGAGTGAAGTAGAAGAAAAATGCTTCCTGGAGAATCTCGAGTTCTAGAGATGAGAAGAGTGGGAGGGAGAAAAAGTGTATTTTTGGAGGTTGTGCTTGGGATTTTATAGGTGAGGCTTGGAGATCTAATCAGTAGATTTAGGATAGGCAAATCTGATGGAGTGTTGGGGCAAGATCTTGATTTGACCAGGTACAAAGGGGAATAGTGACATAAAGTTCTCATAGAGTGGGTATGGGGGATGGCTTGTTGTCATAGCTTTTAAAGAAGGTCAACCACTTTTAGGTAATATCTTGTACAAAATATATTATCTATAGTAAAGATCCCCCCCCCCAAAAAAAATATGATTAAAATATGAATTTATGGAGTTTAATATGTTAAAATATGAGTTTGGGTGAAAATTTCCCGTCAAAATCACCAAAAACGAGTTTAACAGGTGAAAGTGGTCGAAAACCGGGAAGGAAGTAGCGAACCTGCGAGGGTTCGGTCCATGAAGCTTAGAACCGAAGGTAGGTTCGGTCTATGGGGCTGAAAACCGAAAGTAGGTTGATGCGAGCCGAAGGAGTGTTCGGTTGCGAGGCTAGGGACCGAAGGTGGTAGAACCGAAGCGAGATGAACTAAGAAGCTGGAAACCGAGAGCAACCTGGACCGAAAGTGGTTCTTCGGACCGAAGGTAAACTGGACCGAAGGGGGGGGGGTTCGGTCTTAAATAGGGGTTCGGTTCTAAGGGACGTTCTGCTCTAAGAGGGTTCGGCTCTAAGAGGGTTCGGTCCTATAAGAGGGTTCGGCCCGATAAGGCTGTTTTTCAATAATCTTCCCGTTTCAAGTGGTTTTTGACTAAGTTAAGGGTCGGGATGCCCCAATTGTTTATAAAAAGTTAAAAGAGATTTTGAGAGAGATTTAGGGGAGAGAGAGAGAGAGATAGAGAGAGAGAGAGAGATTTAGAGAGACGTCGTTTGTGACCTTTGTTAGTGTTTAGCCTCGTAATGCAAGGTTTGTAAACCCTATTATGCCTAGTTATGAGTATTATACGCCCTCAAAAGGCATGTAATAGTGTTTTATCGAGTCGTTACATCACTTACCCTTATTAGGGCTTAGATTTCCTGAACACATGGAATTTCTAAGTGATACTTTGTATTAAGATAGGTAGTTGTACAATAGTGAACATAAAGTAAACCCTAATATACAAGGGTTAGTTGAGTTGACCGGTTTGACTTGTTGACTTTATTTGACTTGGTCTTGACCAAAATTTGACGGTTGTCACACAAGGGCACCAGATTGGGATCAGGGTTTTGCTCAGCTGCCAGGTCTCAATAGTACATTCAGCACGGGTGTGCGGGTTATTTAGTGTATGTGGTGGATACGTAGGTCAGGGATTAGGTTTCAGTTTCATATGTTCCGGTTGTTAAAGAGTTCGCTGATGTGTTTCCGGAGGAGTTACCCTGAGTGCCTCTGGAGAGACAGTTCGAATTTAGGATCGACCTAGTGCCAGGTGCAGCCCCTATCGCCAAGGTGTCGTACCGATTGGCACCACCAGAGATGTAGGAGCTGTCATCACAGCTGCAGGAACTACTGGGCAAGCAGTTCATCCGTCCGAGCAGTTCTCCGTGCGGAACGCCGATTCTCTTCGTGAAGAAGAAGGATGGTTCACACCGGATGTGCATTGTCTACCGGGAGTTGAACAAATTGATGGTGAAAAACCGTTATCCACTACCACAGATCGATGATCTCTTTGATAAGCTATAGGGAGCATTTGGTTCTCCAAGAAAGATTTGAGGTCTGGGTACCATCAGGTCAGGGTACGGGAGGAGGACATGGAGCATTCGGACTCGTTATGGACATTACGAGTTTGTGGTGATGTCGTTTGGGCTCACCAACATGACGGCTATATTTATGGACCTGATGAATCGGGTATGCAGACCGATGCTTGATCGCTCAGTCATTGTGTTTATAGATGACATCTTTGTGTATTCCAAGACCAAAGAGCAGCACGAGGAGCATCTTCGGGAGCTATTGGGAGTCTTGAGACGAGAATGGCTTTATGCCAAGTTCTCAAAGTGCGAGTTTTGGTTACGAGAGGTTCAGTTCCTTGGACATCTCGTTAACCAGGAGGGGATTTTGGTCGACCCGGCCAAGATCGAGGCCGTTATGCAGTGGGAGGTTCCGAAATCTCCCTCGGATATTAGGAGCTTCTTGGGATTAGCAGGGTACTACCGGAGATTCATATAGGATTTCTCCAAGATTGCAGTACCCCTCACTCGTCTAACGAGGAAGGTGGTGGATTTTCGGTGGGGCCCTGAGCGGCAGAGGGCATTTGAGACCCTCATAAAGAAACTTTGCGAGGCTCTAGTCTTGACTCTCCCGGAGTGCGTTAAGGATTTTGTAGTATTTTGTGATACATCGATTACCGGGTTGGGAGCAGTACATATGTAGAGGGGACGGGTTATAGCCTATGCATCGTGGCAGTTGAAGCTGCACGAGACGAGATACCCTACTCATGATCTGGAGTTGGAAGCGGTGGTATTCGCTCTCAAGATTTGAAGACATTACCTCTATGGGGTCCGTTGTACCATATACACGGACCACAAGAGTCTGAGGCGCATCATGGATTAGCTAAACTTGAAGATGAGGCAGCACAGGTGGCTTGACGTAGTCAAGGATTATGACTACGAGATCATTTACCATCCTGATAAAGCAAATGTGGTTGCGGACGCCCTGAGCCACAAGTCAAGTGGATCCTCTGCTCCAACTGCATGTATGAAGATATCTGTGGATTCTCCACTTCTGAGTTTGATTAGGCAAGCTCAAGCTGAGGGTATGCGACAGGAGAACTAGAAGCATGAGAGAATCAGGGCGAGAACACCCGATTTTTGCAGGATAGTCGGGGATTATTTTTCCGTTGCGGTCGGGTCCGGGTTCTGATGTCTGGTGGCGTCAAACAGATTGTTCTAGAGGAGGCTCATAAGTCTCGCTTCTCTATTCGCGTAGGGGTCACCAAAATGTACCGGGATTTGCGATTGAGTTATTGGTGGCCATGCATGAAGAGGGAGATTGCATGGTATGTTGAGAGGTGCTTGACCTGCCGGATGGTCAAGGCCGAGCATCAGAGGCCGTATGGCCAGCTGCAACCTCTGGATATTCACGTTGGATTTCAGCACTAAGCTACTGTGGACAGCTAGGGGCTTCGACGCTATTTGGGTCATTGTGGATTGATTGACAAAGAGCACCCACTTTCTAGCGATATCAGAGATTTCGTCAGCCGAAAAGATGGCCGACATATATATCCGCGAGGTCGTTGCTCGCCACGGGATATCAGTCTCTATTGTCTCAGACCGTGATGTTCGGTTCACCTCCTGTTTATGGCAGAAGTTCCACAAGGAACTGGTCACGCGGGTGCATTTCAGTACAACTTATCATCCGTAGATAGATGTCCAGAGTGAGCAGACCATACGAACTCTCGAGGATATGCTAAGAGCCTGTGTTATTGACTTCGTGGGAGATGGGACTCCTACCTACCCCTTGAAGAGTTTTCCTACAACAACTTTCATTCCAGTATTGGTGCTCCACCATTCGAGATGTTGTATGGACAGAGATGTCGCACTCCAGTCTGTTGGCGTGAGGTTGGCCACAGGGTGATGGGTCGGAGAGAGGTAGTTCTTCAGACTACCGAGAGGATCTAGCAGATTAGCCAGCTGCTGCAGACTGCTCAGAGTGGGCAGAAGAGTTACGCCGACCGGCACCGATCTGAGTTGCAGTTTCAGGTTGGCGACATGGTATTAGTGAAGGTCTCACCCTAGAAGGGTGTGATTCACTTCAGAAAGAGGGGGAAGTTGGGTGCCGATACACTGGACCATTTTGGGTTATTGTCAGGGTTGGCAAGGTGGCATATAGACTGGATCTTCCAAAGGAGCTCCTTCAGATTCATAGCACTTTCCATGTTTCGCATTTGCGAAAGTGCATATTGGACGAGGATGTGGTAGTGTCGTTAGATGACATTCAGGTTGACGAGCGACTGAATTATGTGGAGCAGCCAGTGGCTATATTGGAGAGGAAGATAAAGGTTATGCACAACAAGTAGATACCTCTGGTAAAGGTACAGCGGAGGCATCGGAAAGGATCCGATTGGACTTGGGAGCCAGAGTCCAAGATGCGGGAGCATTATCCAGATCTATTTGCTACAACAGACTTTGAGGACGAAGTCTAGGTCAAGTAGGGGAGAGTTGTAACATCCCGAGACTTGCAGGTATTTCCGAATCCTCTCTTTTATTATTATTATGTCATTTGTAGTCCCTGAGGTTGGAAGAGTAGAGCCATGAGAAGCCTAAGGGATAAAGTTGCAACTTTGAGAACAAGACGAGTAAGCTAAGCGTACATAAGGTACGCTAAGTGTACTAGGTGTGCCCTAGTACGTTGGACGTACACTTATGCACGCTAGGTGTACTCACGACAGATGGACACCCTAATATTTAGGGTTTGGGTGTTATATAAACGTCCTTATGAGCTCAAAACCCTCCATCATCTCAGCCTCCATAGTTTTGAGCCGTATTCCCCAAACCCTAACTCCTTTCTTGAGTGTGTGAGCTACAAGTGTGTGTTTTGAGTAGTTGAAGAAGAAGGTGTTGCATCAATAAGTTGGAGAAGGAAGACAAGCTTGTAGATCTGAGGCTTCTTTGTGCTCTAGAAGCTCCAGGAGGTAAAAAAAGCTCCAACCTTTATGCTTGTAGGATGTAGATCTTTCCATGCTAGCTTTATGAAACCATTTATTGTCCCAAAAGTCCCAAGTTGGTGTATGTTATGTTTTGAATGAAATAAGTTGTCCTTTCAGACCCTAGAGAGGGTCCTAAGTGATAAACACGATGTCCCAATGGCTGAAATTCTTCCATACATGTAGTAGAAAGGTCTGAGTGGGTTAAGATGATGTATTATGAACTTTCTGGACGTCCAAAGTCTTAAAGTTCAAGAGTTTATGGTTCTAAGGAACATTTGGTCGATGGATCTGGAGTTTGGGCTTATGTGATTAAGCCTCTAAGCACTTATTAGGGTTTTGGTTAAACTTGTGTACGCCCCGCGTAATTTCTGTACGCCCAGCATACTGCGTCAACCACCCAGATGGTGGTCAACGTAAATCGAAGTACGCCCCGCGTATGCCCTCTGTTGGGATTTTGGCGATTTGGGCTTCGGGATTAGGCTCCTTTATAGGCCAGTTTGACATGGGACTTGTTGGGATTTCTTAATAGATGTGTTTTATGCCGGTCGTGGTAATAGATAATGAGGCTCGATTAGGGAGTTGGGGCCCAGTTGGGAAAATTGGGCCAATAATGGGCCTTATATATATGGACTTTGGATAGTGAATTTGATATTGAGCCTTGGACAAAATTACAAAAATTGCAAAATGGACTATGTGGACCCTTAGTCAAGATTGATATCTGATGTGTTAACTTAGTATTCGTTATTTTGGATAGTTCAGGATTTTCGGTGAGACAGCGGTCAGAGACTTTCAGTCCAATTCAGCACTACTTGCGAGGTGAGTTGTCCTCACTATACTAACAGGGTCGAAGGCACCAATGCCGGCCCTTTTCGGATTTGTATCCGGGTTTATTGTATGTTGATATGCTTAGTGACCTATTAGGTTGGTATCCTGGAATATAGGATGATGCTATGTTAGTGACCTGTTAGGTCGGTATCCTAGTATATAGGATGATGCTATGATTAATGATCTGTTAGATCGGTCTGACTGTTTGTATATGCTACCATTTGATATTATGTGTTGATTGTGTGATTGGGGATGGGTTGAGGCAGACTTGCTTTGTGCTGAATGCCAACAAACCCAGGGCGGACCGGATAGACTGCAGACCCGGTAAGGGCGTACTAGTTAGACCGGAGGCCCGACGAGCGGTCCGGATAGGTTGAAGGCCCGCGATGCGGTCCAGGTGTGCCGATGGCTCAGAGAGTAGTCCAGATAGGCTGATGGCCCTGCGAGGCGGTCCATTCAGGCTGATTACTTAGTGTGCATGTTATTTGATGTTATTATATGGTTATGGTTTGTATGGCGTTGGTATTTTGGGGAAACTCACTTAAGTTCGGTCTTACAGTTTTGGATTTTGTTTCAGGTACTTTAGATGATCGCGAGAAGGCAAAGGCGTGATCGTGCACCTCCTCATATTTTATGATTTTGATTTCTGGGATACTCTAACATGAAACTATTTTGAAAACACTTTGGAATAATTAATGATTTTTGAATGGTTGAAAAGTTTTAAATTGGCTTGAGTTTTATGAATGTTGCAGAATCCTTCGAATCTTAACACCTGTTAACCTGCCCTAGCAAGCACGAAAAGGGTCGCGCCCAGACGCGACAGAACGCTTCAGGCTTAGCGCGCCCGGTAGAGCAGACCCAGCGGAGCTTAGCGCCCGCCAGCTTAGGGCTCGCACCCGCTTAGGGCATTTCCTGCTCCACGACAAATGTTACTATCAAGCGACAAAGCAGACGATTAGGGCATTACTGCTAGAGCCAATCGCAGCGCTCTGAAAGATAGAGGAGCACGATCCTCCAATCAGCGCTCTTGATCCTGTCGCTTCTGGCGATCTGGTCTCGTACGGACGAGAAGGAGCGCCTAATATAAAAGGTTACACCCACAGCCACGACAGGTAAGCCATCTTTCCAAGTAACATACACCAAACCCTAGAATATCGAACTGACTTCACCGTCAAAGCGTCTTTCCGGGAGCTCCTCCCGGGAAACGGCTGACGGCCTTCTCTTCTTTGTGACCTTGTAGGAGAGGCTAAGCAATCGTTGTCGGAGTTTGAGCAATATGAGATCAAGGTCGCATCATTTGGTGCCATCTGTTGTGTGACGAAAAACAAAACCAAAAGCACACCGTTCATCAGAAAGAAATGGCATCAGGCGACACCGGAGGTACTGGTGGGACACCGCCCTGTCCCATTCGGTCAATGGAATCGTTAGAAGAAACGCCACCACCCATAGTGGTCGCTAAAGATGTGTCAGATGAGGGTGGTTAGGCGGTAACCGTCGAACCACCAGGTAGAGAGCAACAACCAGTCGGCGAGGGACACCTTTCCTCCGCCACCGTCCTAACAAGAATCACTTCGACGCAGACGACTCAACCACCACCTGCGCTATCAAGGGCAATCACCCATATCACAGCACCGGTCCCACCCCAATAGTCGATGCCAGTCCAGATGAAAATGCCACAACCGATATTTTTTCAAACACCGCCATTGGGCCAACTGGCAGCGGCGCAACCGGTAGCTTCCTAGATACCACTGCTGTTTAATCCAATGGCAAGAGAGCAAGAAACGAACCTTCAAGCAATGCTGCCACTAAATCAAACGATCGGGATCCAACCAACATTTCACCCATCGCCGATAATCCAGACACCAGCGGAAGCGCAAGCAACCCCCTCAATGCCACCGCTGGCTCGCGCAATGGCAACCCAAACACCGGATTTCTTGACATCGCCATTTCCGGCGAGTGCACCCCTCCTTCCCGTAAATTCCCATTACCAACAAGCTACACCGAACAACCTTCATACCCAAAACCTGCCCACATCATCAAACCACCTGTTAACATTACCATTTTCACAACAAGCGTTCTATGGTCCAAACCCTGCTTATTATACACCTTATAATAACTCAATTGTGCAGCCGCATACCGTAGCCCAGCAGTACAATTTGCAACACATGCTGCCTATTCCAAACCAAGATTGTTTATCACGTAGCGTGACATCTCCGTTCGCCAAAGAACTGGTAGACTACAAAATTCAAAACACAGCTAAACTCCCCAATCTTAAAACCTACAATGGAACCACAGATCCGGACAGCCACATCGATACATACGAATGGACGATGAAGTCACTCAAGTTGGAACGATTCTGGGGCACATACTTTCCGACAACTCTGGACAGCAACGCTGGAGCATAGTTCAACACGCTCCGACCAGGAAGCATATACAACTTTGGGCAGCTGAAATACTTGTTCCTCACAAATTTGATGCAACTACGGATGTATAAAAGTGACTCACACTCCATTATCGGTTGCAAACAAAAAGAAGGGGAAATGGTAAGAGAATATTTCACAAGGTTCACGAACGCCACACTATATGTCCTAGGGCATGACGAAGGCTTAGTAGTAGGAGCCTTCACGTGGGGACTCCTGCTCGACCCTCTATCCGAAAAGCTTATGGGCAAGAAACCGTAGACACTGGCCGAACTGAAAGAACAGGTAGAATGATATTTGAGACAAGAGGAAGGGGAAGCAACGAAACAGGCATACCTGAACGCCATGACAACCCCCGCAAAGCGCCACAGCCCGGCTCATGCAGAGGCACAAGGCGGGAACAAACATTTTAGGCGAGGAAAGCGCTTGCAGGGGCGTTTCAGGCCATTCACCAGAGATGACAGGCGGGTCGACGGCCAAACATCAATGTGGTTGCAAACAAGCAGCAGCCAGCAAAAGTAGCGAAGGGACGGTTCTGCGAATACCATAAGAGAAAAACGCATGACACCAATTGTTCAGTGTTGAAGAGAGAAATGGAGGAAAAGCAGCTAAAGGGAAACCTCATCGAGGTAGCACGGAGCCTCCGCGCCAAATTTGACGCCGAAAACGCTAAGGATGCAATAAAAGAGCATGCTCAACCCAGGGAAATCCTCATGATACGAGCTAAAGGGGGGGGGGGGGGCGACAAGACGAACAGGACGACCTGGAAAGACTCACCACGACAATGCAAGGGCTCACATTTTCAATGAGACACCCTCGACCCAAAGGTTGGAAGGGAGACAACCCACTCATAATCCAAGGGTCCATTAGGAATGTAAAAATCCATAGGGTGTACACGACACAGGCAGCTCGACGAACATCATCTACGAACATCATTTCCGTCTCCTCCCTGACAGATGGAAAGAGAACCACGCCCGCCACAGGGAGGCTCGTGGGTTTTACAGGGCATAGCTTGTGGCCCATAGGCACAATTCACCTGCCTCTCATGCTGAAAAGCCATGACAAGCAGCGCAGGAAAACAGATCTAATCAACTTCGTAGTAATACGACACCCGACAGAGCATAACATCATTCTGGGAAGGACAGCTCTACTCAAGCTTGGAGCAATTCCGTCAATAATGCACGAGATCGTAAAATTCAGCACCACCGATAGGCCAGGGACAGTCCTCGTGACCCCACCAAGGGAACTGCATTGTTTCGAAGTCATGCGACCGACAGAAATAGCATAAGAAAGCAAAATGGCACGGGTTGAGACAACAAACGGGAAAGAAATCATCTAGGAAGAATACTCGGATCATCCGGTCAGCGCCGACAGTAACCTACTTGAACCAGCTAGACGCGTGCTGGTCAACCTTTTAAAACAATACACACATGTGTTCGCATGAACCCCCACCGACATGGTAGGGGTAGACAGGGAAGTTATAGAGCACAGGATGATGATCAAACCGGGCGCAAATGAAGTTAAGCAGAAGAAAAGGGTTCAAGGGGGAGACCGCAATAGAGCAATTAATGTCGAGGTAGCCAAGCTAGCACAGGCATGGATTCTAAGGGAAGCGATTTTTCCAACGTAGATTGTCAAGCTCGTTATGGTAAAGAAGCACGATGGCTCATGGCGCATGTGTGGCGACTACTCTGATCTGAATAAAGCATGCCCCAAAGATTATTATCCCCTGCCAGAGATCGATCAGAAAGTAGAATCGTTGCAGGGGTTCAAGTTAAAATGTTTCTTAGATGCATACAAGGGGTACCATCAGATCCTGATGAGCAAAGAAGATGAAGAGAAGATAGCCTTCTACACAGACCATAGAGCTTTCTGCTACACCAAGATGCGATTTGGGCTAAAAAATGCAAGCGCAACATACCAACGATTAGTTGATTCCATATTTGCTAAAAAATTAGAAAGAATATCGAGGTATACGTCGACGACATGGTCATCAAAAGCTCGGATGAAGAAAGCTACTAGAGGATGTGGAGGAAACCCTCAAGACGTTTGAAAAAATCAGGATGAACCTAAACCACGGCACGTGCACCTTCAGAGTAGAAGAGGGGCAGTTTCTGGGATACTATGTCACTAGGCAAGGAATACAGCCTAGCCCAGTCAAGGTGGATGAGTTCATGGAGACCCCGTCACCAAGCACCCTTAGAGATGCCCAAGGCTTGAACGGAAAGCTCACATCACTAAGTCGTTTCATTTCGAAATCGGATGAGAAGGCTATGCCACTCTTTCACACGCTCAAGGGTTGTATCGAGAAAAATAAATTCCAATGGACAGCAGCAACGGAGGCAGCGAGACGTTGAAAATGTACCTCTCAGCCTCAGCAGAAGCCATCTCGTCTGTTTTGGTCATGGAAAGAGAATGAAGACAGACACTGATCTACTTTGTTAGTCGGGCATTGCATGGCCCCGAGCTCAATTATCCCACTCTCGAAAAACTAGTGTTCACACTCATCTATGTTGCGAGACACCTGAGGTGCTACTTCCAGGTGCACCAGATAGAAGTATTAACAAACTGTCCAATCAAGCAAATAATGCTCAAGCCAGAGACCTCTGGACGGCTTGCAAAATGGGCAATCGAACTGGGTGAGCACGACATTAACTACCGTCCATGAACAAGCATCAAAGGGCAGGCGCTTGCAGATTTCCTACTTGAAATCCCCGGGGAAGGGGAAGACATGAACCAGGAAGGAATACCAGCGACAAGGAAACCATCAAAGGATAGCCGGAGATGGACTCTATACATGGATGGTGTATCCAGCAGGGAAGGCTCAGGAGCGGGCCTAATCTTAATCAGTCCAGAGGGGGAGGAAGTCACGTACGCCCTCCGTTTTGACTTCCATACCTCCAATAATGAAGTGGAATACAAGGCTTTGCTCGCCGGCCTGCGGTTGGCCAAACAAATGGGGGCGGAAGTAGTGGTAGCCCTGACAGACTCAAGACTGGCTGCCAACCAAATCAACGGAAGCATCGAAACAAAAGATGAAAGGATGGAGAAGTATGTCAAGATAGTACAACGACTTTTCAAGCCCTTCAAATATTTTATCATCAAGCAGATACCAAGAAGCGAGAACAGAAGGGCAGACACCCTAAGCAAGTTGGCGTCGACATGCTTTGACCACCTGTCCAATAAGGTCCTAGTGGAGGTGCTCAAAGAAATAAGCATAGACGAGCGGCGGGTGCACACCTTGACCATGCCCAGGCACACATGGATGACCCCTCTAATCGAATATTTGCACAACAGCATTTTACCAGACAGCCATGAAGAGGCAAGGAAAGTACGCGTTAAAGCACCCTCGTATGCACTCGTGGATGGAGAATTACATCAGAAGGGATTTACGACACCATGGCTAAAGTGTGTAGACGAGGCCAAAGGCAGAGAAGCACTCCAGGAGGCACACGCCGGTCAGGCGGGCGCACACAAAGGAGCGCACTCATTGGCAGGAAAGGTGCTCCGCATGGGCATCTACTGGCCAACCAAACATCAGGATGTGACGAAGTTAACAAAAAATGTGTAGAATGCCAGACGTATTCCCTAGTCCAGGGGAACCCCTCAGCTCCCTTGACAAACATATCCAGCCCATGGCGATTTTACCAATGGCGGATAGACATCGTGCGGTCGTTCCTAGAGGCCTCGGGCAAGGTAAAATACTTGATCTTCGCAGTAGATTACTTCACAAAGTGGATATAGGCCAAACCATTGGCATGTATATCGGGGAGGTAGGTAATCAAATTCATGTGGAAAAACATTGTGACCAGATTTCGGATTCCCAAGATACTCATCAGCAACAACGGGTTGCAGTTCGTTGAGAACCCGTTCAGACATTGGTGCACCGACAAAGGAATCATGCAAGGTTTACATCGGTAGCTCACCCTCAAGCGAACGGCCAGACAGAGGTGTCCAACATAACGATCGTAAATGGAATCAAGAAGCGCCTTGGGAAAGCTAAGGGCAATTGGGCCGAAGAACTACTAACCGTACTATGGTCATACAGGACAACACCAAGACTGGGCACGCAAGAGATTCCATTCAGCCTGACATATGGCGTAGAGGCAATGCTACCAGCGGAACTGACGGTGGACTCACTAAGAGCAACCCACTCCGAAGAAGAAACCAACTTCTAAGACCTGAGGATGAGTTTGGACCTCCTCAAAGAGCGCCGCAAACAATCAAGCATCCGGCAAGCTGCTTACAAACACACTGTCGAAAGGTACTATAACCAGCAGGTCAAGGAAAAAGCTTTCAAAGTGGGAGACCATGTGCTAAGGCGCAACGAAGCAAGTCGGGCCCAAACACAGAGCAAGTTGGGTCCCGTTTGGGAAGGACCAAATAAGGTCATCGAAGCCAGTCAGAGTGGCGCATATACACTAGAAACGATGGAAGGAAGACAGATTCCGAGCACCTCGAATGTGAGAAACCAGAAGAAGTTCTACTTCTAGTACGCCCCCAAGTTGATCACTTAAAGGAAACGGCTAATGCCAAACACTCAGAGCGCTTGGGCAGATAACTTTATCTTTTATTCAATGTAGTGTGGGGTCGAGCAACATTTCTCTCATACTTCAAAATACTCAGTGTATTGAAAACATGAGTCCTATCTATAATACTTAGCGTATTAACTCCAAAACGTTCAGTTTCTTATTTTTAATACATAGTGTATTAATTCTAAAATACTCAGGGTATTGAAAACATATGCTCCTTCCATAATGCTTAACGTATTATGCCCAAAGGCTCAGTGCATTAGGATAAGCTCTATCCATGGTACTCATTGTATCGAATACTCAGTGTATTTGCGTGGCTCAGAACAGGCCACAAAAGTTTAACTATTCAAAACGTTTATGCAATGGAAATAACAAACATACCCATGCGGGTCAGAGCCATAATTGATGTAACATGCATGGGAGCGCCCACAAACTAAATGGACTACACGGAAAACAAAATACATAAAAAGCTATTCATATGATAGAGGTCTATTACAAAACCAAGGCCTACAAGGCCGACATTAACAAACTATCCATCAACAAAACAACAAGTTACAAAGCTTCAAAGTTTTTTTCACACCCCAGAGGGACAGCACACGGTACAGAGTACCTCAAGAAACAACAGGATCAACACCACTAGCACCATCCTTCAATCCCGGATCACCGACATCAGTTCTGACACTGCCACCCATGTTCTTGTCATTATCACCATCGCTATCACCATCATTAACACCAATATTACCACAGGTACCCTCGCCGCCATCACCGTTAATTAGCATACCCTCAGGGGTCTCCTCAACACTGTCAAAAGCACAAAGTTCTCGGACGCCATGCATGTCCAAGTCTCCCAAACCTAGCAGAGACGTATGATCCATACTTGCAAAAGCAAGAAGGGCTTCGTTCACACTTAAAGCAGGGCCCGATTGGGAGTCACTAGCACTGGGATTGTGGGAACCAGAACCCATTTCATACATCAAGTTGCTATGACCAGACTCCTCCCCAGCAACAAAGGCAACATGGCGAATGAGACTCATGACGCCGGTGAACTCTGGATGTTCGATCAACTTGTCCATAATTCGGACAATGCCCACGTGTAGCAACCAATCCAGATCGCACCGAGCAGCCTCGACGTTCGCTTGGACGGTAGCAACCAACTAATCACGGTCAACAACAACACACTTAATAATTTCATTCTGGATCATGAATCCATCATTTATCTGGGTTAGAGAATCCACTTTGCTCTCCAGGGCAGATCGAACCTCTTCTACAGTGGCCTTTTAAGCAGCAAGCAGCATGCATTTCTTGTCTAAACCCTAGACATCGCTCTCAAGCTCAGAGATTCGACCCCTCAAACCATCCTCATGGACGCTACACCCTGAATGAGCAACCTCCATTTCATTGAGTAACTGAATCCGGCGGGCACCTGCAACCAGGTAAAACATTGTTTGCGCAGCGGTATAGGACATGTTGTGGGACAGGGCAGGACTGCCCATGGCTTCTATATCAGAGACAGCGGCGGGTGGAAATGCATGGCGGGCAAAATCCACCGTATTTTCACAAATAGATAAATGAGAATCATTGTTGAGACTCCAAAAGGGAAGAAATCTGCGGGACCCAGAAAAATCCCCGTAGATCCCCTCGCGGGGAGGGGTCCGACGCTCCTCAATGCCACCAGAACCCCTAGGGGAAGAAAGACCAGAAGGAGCTTGAGGAACAGATTGGATAAGAATTTCGGGCTGCTTAGTCGCCCCCTGATTCCCCTCAGACCGTTGAGCCTCATCATCAG
The DNA here is from genome assembly GCF_052849685.1 of Lactuca virosa. Taxonomy (NCBI): domain Eukaryota; kingdom Viridiplantae; phylum Streptophyta; class Magnoliopsida; order Asterales; family Asteraceae; genus Lactuca; species Lactuca virosa. The sequence continues at coordinate 198,057,059 of NC_136430.1, forward strand.
GGATCACAACAATTGCTTCCACAGTCGAAGATATCAAATTCAGGAGACGAGTAAAGTTGCGCGCCTCGACTGAACTCGCTTACCAATGTTAAGCGCACCGGTAACCGCCTTACCTATGGCCAAAATAGCTTTCCTTTTGGCATGCACACGACGGACATCTGAGATTATACCATCCTTGTTATCTTCAACCATTTTCGTGGAGTCGGAGTAAGCACCAACAGGAGGAGCAACAGTCGAGATAGGGCGGGCGATCATAGGGGCTTCCTGGACCAACATCGATGTCCCTTCAGTCACGGGCGGAGAAGGAGTAGCAGTAGTTAAAGAAAGTTGCGATGAGACAATGAATCAAGTATTGAATGAATTAGAGTGTAAATTCAAAGTAGAATTGAAAGATTTGAACACCGATGTAAATATGATCTGTTTGGCTCTATTACGCTTTTGTAAATTTTACAGAGTACAATGAATATTCTGTAAAGACTTCCTTACAAAGACACTAGTAACCACTCCTATTTATAGAATAGAAAAGCGTACAAAAAATATACTAAGGACTAAACATGAAGCTTCGAATATTATGCCCTAGTAAAATACATTACAAAAATGTTAGAAGACCCTAAATACAAACTTCGACTATTACAACATTTCGACCCTAACAATCTCCCCCTTTGTAATCAAAGTCGAAGTCTTCAGTTTGTAAGTAGAGTAATGGAGTACAGCAAAACTCTTCGAACCTCAGTATACCAAGAAATAATTTTCTTCAATTCCTTCTTGTCTCCTTCATTGTTCTTTTTGCAGTGGTTCATACGAACAATCAAGTTCGTATATTGAGATGTAGAATATCTCTCCACTTCGCTAGCTTGGAACAAAAACCGCTTCGCTTTTCCAGCTTTATCCTTTCCAGCAAAAACTATTCCAAATGGCTTTAAACATATTTCTCCATCAGCATATTTCTTTAACTCAGTCCGAGTCAACGAAGGAGCCATTGGAACTTTTACTTCCATTCCCGTTGCAGTAGCCAACTCCACATCAGTCAGTGCTAGGCACTCATAATAATTCTCAATGAAGATTTTGATTTGAGCAACTCCAAGTTTGAATTCCTCTGGATCTATGTTTTGCAGAAAAGAAAAGGATTTGTCTTTCAGAAGCAATGTCACTTGTATAAGGTCATACAAGTTCATCAGAGGAAAATCTGCAATAGTGAATTCGCATGTTTTTCCATTTGCCCTGGCCACAACATATTTAACATTTTGAACAATGTTTTCAAAGACCACATCCTTTTTCATGCTTATCACCTTCTTGATCTTGATCAGTGACCAAACATCCTCAGGGGCTTTGCCAAGTACTGCATGAAAACGAATTTTCATATGAGTCCCTTCATCTTTTTCTTTGAAATTCCCTTCAGCTTTGAACTGAGGCATGATGAACATCATCTCATTTATAGGGAAATCCAACTGGCATGCATCAGTGTTTGTAACCATATAACTCTGTTTTGGCTTCTTATCAAATGAGTACATGTGATTAAAGGCAACCAAGGCTTCGATTGTTTCATAGTTGTAATGTTTTGCTGGATCACCTTTATTCATGCCCTTCAGATCACCTGCCCTCTGAGTCATGATGCTTTGAATAAGCCTCATTTTCTCGAGTTCAGCTTCAGCTTCAGCCTTCTTTTCTTCTTTAGATTTTTCAACCAGAATTGATTTTCCTTTGTCTTTCGAAGCAGATTTTTCAGTTACGTCTTTTAGCTTCGAACCACTTCCACCAGATTCCAAAGGTTTACCAATTACAATTCCTTTCGAAATTGTTCTTGTAATTGGTAATGTTGTTACGATTGTTGAGGTCACTGGTTTAGCAGACACAATTACTGGTTTTGTTGAAGGGATGCTAGATGAAAATACCTTGACCACCACTTTTGCTTCTTCTTCTGTTGACTTCCTTTCTCCCCCTTGCACCCCTGTGAAAGCAGGAGGGGCAGTAGTTGTGGGAAGAAGACTGGATATGCGAAATAGTGGACCAAGTTGCTTGTTAAGTATGGCTTCGAACTGCACAAACTTCTGGGATAAAAATTCTGGAGTAATCAACGGTGACGAAACCGGTTTCGTTGAGAACTCCTTCAACTCCTTTAACAACTTGATCACACCTTCAAAATTTTCACTTACAGCCTTGGAGATTTGAGTTATTTGAGGACTCAAACCTTCGTATAGCTTGACAAATCGAGTGACAGCATCACAAATGATATCGACCTTCTGATTCAAGGACGCATAATCATACCCTTCGAATGGAGGCAAGGCTCTTTCACTTTTGGGATAAAAAGCGAAGTCATTTGCCAGATGTTCGAAATCATCAGCCGGAGTTGGTATTACTCAGAACGTCAACGATTTCGTGTGTGTAGTGTGCCAAAGAAAGTTTAGACAAGAAACAACAAAAAAAAATTTAATTTTGTGATGTCAAAAATTTAATTTGACACGAAGGCAGTTAAACCCCGGGCAAAGGTTGCTTCGTTAATCATCAAGAGAGATGATCAACAGCTTGTGTATGTTCCCGTGAATTACAATCGAATACTTTTTGATAAGTATCAAAGGGCTTCTTTTAATAATGCTTCGTGGGTAGGTTCAAAATTTCGTTACATGTCAACCTAAACATAAGGTGATAAAGTGTAACAGAAATTACTTGTATGACCAGTGTAGTCAGTGACAAGTCGGCTTTGAAAAATTTTAACATGACTAGGACATTCGAATGAAACTCACACGGAAATTATATTCATAAAAAATTTGTATACTGGATCTTGTTGGGTAACAAACATCGTGGGTTTCGAATGCTTGATCAAGACCACTCATTCGAAATGAATATGATTTGGAGTTTCGAACATTGGTACAGAAACAAAAGTTTCGTATATATCTGGAACAATGTTCCCCGTCAATTCCTTAATTTGTAAGATTTTTGGGTTTCACTTCCATCACGGACTCATGATGTCAGATCATAAACACAGAGTTTTTATATATCTAAGTCTCGATGGGTTTGATCAGAGACCTCTCGGATATACGTCTTTGTGTGTGATCGTGTAAGAATGTTTTGGATGAAAAAGATTGGTGTAAGACACGAAAAGTACCTCTGTTATGTTTTGGACCAAACAGGAAACTCTTAACTCATTGTGAGAAGAGTAAGGTAGCTCAGAGACTAATGTGAATATAAGCCTGATTGGGAAGAAATTTTCGTACGAAACATTTCATTAAGGCTTTCGTACACACACATTGAGTCATGGAGGCTTTGGACGACATGCAGCAGCATGCTTCTAGGGACAACCTAACTAATTCGAATAATGAGAAACATATCAATTCATACGAAAAATTTTACCTGACCCTAAAACTGCCTGCATTGTCCCCTCTGAATCATCATCATAATCTGCAACAAAAGTCTAAAAATAAAAATATTTTTGTTGTTTTGAATTTTTTTTTTTAAATAAAGACCGAACAAACGAAAATCTTTTTGGATTTTTGATTTTTCGAAAATTTAAGGACAAAACAAAAGAAAATCTTTTTGAATTTTTGATTTTTCGAAAATTTAAAGACAAAACAAAAGAAAATCTTTTTGAATTTGTTGCAAACAGACGAATATTTGGCATTCCTTGAAGAGTGACAAATGTACGAATTCGAAGCGTTCGAAGTGTTGACTATGAACAGTAACCATTAACTCAACGCTGAAAATAAGTGACAATCATGCGAATTCGAAGCGGTCGAAGCGTTGACCATGAACAATAATCTCTGAATGCTGAATGACTCTGTGTTATCTTTTATTCAGCGCCTCTGATTCATTCTTTTTCGCCTATCATTCTTCTTTTTCGCATGGAACAGAATTGCCATCGATCATTCCAAGACCTTCTATTATTCGCATTAGAGATTTTTCATCCAAAGCTTTCGTGAATATATCAGCTAACTGATCAGTTGTTTTCACGAAATGTACTTCAATGTTTCCATCCTCCACGTGATCTTTAATGAAATGATAACAAAGAGCTATGTGTTTAGTCTTCGAATGATGCACATGATTATGACAAATTCTTATTGCACTTTGAGAATCACAATATAATGGAATCTTTTTCATATTAATTGCATAATCACGCAATTGACTTTGGATCCATATTATTTGCGAAGTGCAAGCAGCAGTAGCCACATATTCTGCTTCAGCTGTGGAAATTGACAAACACGTTTGCTTTTCCGACTGCCAGCTGACTAATTTGCCATCAAGAAATTGACATCCTCCACTTGTGCTTTTTCGATCAAGATTACAACCACCCAAGTCTGCATCTAAGTATGCTTGAACGAAGAATCCAGTTTTCGAAGGAGACCACAATCCTAACGAAATTGTGCCATTAAGGTAATGAAAAATATTCTTCACTGCAGTAAGATGTGGTTCGCGTGGATTAATCTGATACCTAGCACAATTACACACAGAAAATATGATATCAGGTCTACTTGTTGTTAGATAAAGTAATGAACCAATCATGCTCCTATACAACGTTATATCAACAGCAGGTTTGTCCAACGATGGTGTTAGCTTTATGCCTGTTGCCATTGGTACATGAAGCTTTGTGCTATTCGTCAATCCAAACTTTTCTAACAGATTTTTCGTATATTTTTCCTGATTAATGAAAATCCCTTCTCTGTTTTGACGAATATTCAATCCAAGGAAATTATTGATTTTTTCCCATCATGCTCATTTCAAATTTGCTTTTCATCAATTCTTCGAATTCTCTATACAAAGCAGGGTCAGTCGAGCCAAAAATAATATCATCAACATAAATTTGAACAAGCATTAGATGATTCCCCACTTTCTTTCGAAATAATGTGGGATCAACTGATCCTTGTTTAAATTTAGATTGTTTCAAAAATGATGTAAGTGTTGCATACCATGCTCTTGGTGCTTGTTTCAGACCATAAACTGCCTTATCTAAAATATAAACATGATTAGGATATTCTTCGTTAATAAAACCTAGGGGTTGTTCCACATAAACTGTTTCTTCAAGCTCTCCATTGAGAAATGCACATTTCACGTCCATTTGATAAACATCAAAATCTTTGTGAGCTGCATAAGCCAAAAATATTCGAACCGCCTTGAGTCTTGCGATAGGGGCAAAAGTTTCTTCATTGTCGATTCCTTCTTGTTGTGAATATCCTTTTACAACAAGTCTGGCTTTATTTCGAATAATGTTTCCATCTTTGTCGGTTTTATTTTTAAAAATCCATTTTAACCCGACAATCGAAACATTTTCAGGTTTAGGAATTAATCTCCAAACCTTGTTTCGTTCGAATTCAGACAACTCCGATTGCATTGCAACAACCCAATCTGAGTGTTCCATTGCATTCTTAATTGTTTTTGGTTCAATTTTAGAGATGAAAACATTAAACATGCAAAATTCTTGATGAGTATTCAATACCTCATTCTTTGCACGAATTTGAGCTCTTGTCAGAACTCCCTCTTGTGGATTCCCAATAACTTGATCCTTCGGATGGTCTCTTGTCCATTTTTCCATGGGTGGATATGCTGGATCAAATTCCAAAGGGGCATCTTCGTATATTTCGTCATTTTCTGAGCCTGCATTCGAACAAGCATCATCAACATTATGCTCCCCCTCAACAACATGCTCCCCCTCAATTTCAGCATTCAATTGTTCTTTCTCCCCCTCGAAAGAATGTTCTTCATCATCTAAAGTATTCGAATCCAATTGCTCCCCCTCCAGTGGACTATCACTCATAGTTTCGCCTTCTTGAGGAGTCGATGGTGAATCATCAGTAAGTTTTGAAAATTCTGGTATGTGATTATCAGGAGCATGAACTTCAGCATCAACTGCATGATCTGAAATTCCAAAAATCAAATCATAATCAGTGTCATCCATTTGTATAGATTCAGTTTCAACTTGTGTTTCTTGTAAAATTGGATGATTCGTAAATCTATGCTCATTTGATTTAACATAATAATCATCGAATGTGAGATTGAATGTTTCTTCCACTTTTCGTGTTCGCTTATTTAACACTCGATATGCCACTGAATAGTGCGAATATCCAAGAAACATTTCTTCATCAGCTTTTGCTTGAAACTTCGAAAGATGATCCTTGAGATTCATAATAAAACACCTACATCCGAAAACATGAAAAAACTTCACATTAGGTTTACGATTATTCAGAATTTCGTATGGTGTAATATTAAATCGACGATGAATGAACGATCTGTTTTGAGTAAAACATGCAGTTGAAACAGCTTCAGCCCATAGATATTGAGGTAAATTCGCATATGCCAACATGGTTCTTGCCGCTTCGCATAATGAGCGATTCCTTCGTTCTACAACACCATTTTGTTGTGGTGTATATGGAGATGAAAAATTATGCGAAATTCCTTTGTCCACCAAAAATGAATCAAGAACTTTGTTCTTAAATTCAGTTCCATGATCACTCTTGATTTTTCTAACAGTCTTCTTCAACGTGGTTTCCATCTTTTTGATAAAGTCAATCATAATTTGTGCAACTTCGGATTTGAGCCTGAGAAAATAAACCCACGTAAATCTAGAAAAATCGTCAACAATAACTAAAATGTACCGTTTATTGTTGAGAGTTGAAACAGTCGAAGGACCACACAAATCAATATGTATCAACTCAAGAGGTGCAACAATTTTCGAATCAATTGTGATTGGATGACCTTGTTTATGTTGCTTGCCAACTTCACAAGCTGCACATAAAGAATCATTGTCAAATTTAAGTACAGGTAAACCTCTTACCAGATCTTGTACCACAAGTTTATTTATGTTTCGAAAGTTGAGATGTGAAAGTCTTCGATGCCATAACCAGCTTAAATCAGATGTAGCTTTCGAAAGAAGACATACTGCTGGTTTGCCTACAATTGGATTGATGTCCAAAGTGAACATGTCACCTTTCCTTTTAGATTTCAGTAATATTTCGTTTGTGTTAACATTCGAAATAACACTTCCTTCTTCGTTGAAAAGAACTTGATTGCTAGTGCCCACAACAAGTTGAGAAACACTAATCAAGTTATGTTGAAGACCTTCAACATATGCAACACGATTCACTGTGAATTGTCCATTTGTGATTTTTCCATATCCCATGACTTGGCACTTTTGATTGTTCCCAAACTTTACTACTCCAGCATTTTTGAGACTTCGAAAATCTCTTAAATTCTCCTTCTTTCCAGTCATGTGACGAGAGCAACCACTATCAATGTACCATTTGTTATCATATTGCTCGTCACACAATACCTGCAATCAATGAAAAATTTTAGGTACCCAAGGCTTTTTGGGTCCTTGGAAATTAGATTTCAATTTCGAATGAAATGAAGAACTTTTAACCCAATCACAAACTTTGATTTTGAGACTATCAATTAAGTTCACTTCATCATCTAAAGGAACTGAAACATAAGTGCTTGATAGTTTCGAATGTTCACTGACTTTTCCCTTCGCATCTTGAGTTTGTGATTGAACAGTCTTCGCTTTTGTGACAGGTCTCCATGTTTTGACTGAGATATTCGAATCCTTAGATGATGAGTTGCCATTCGAAGAAGTATTGACATACTTTTCGTATGCTTCATGAATTTTCTCTTTTGAATATTTATTTGACTGATACATTTTTCCTCTTCCGTCAAGCCAATGATCAATGTTCTTCCTTGAAGTCATTCCTTTTTCCCGTGACGTCCTCATAGTTTCTTTCTTTGTGTAATTAGGAAAATTTGGCTTTTGAGGTACAAAATCAACTTTGGGTTTGGTAACATAAGAGTAAGCATAGGATGTATCAATTTTTGATTTAAAATGTTGACGTTGAAAAACTTTTTGATTTGAATTGGATCTTTCTGAAAAATCTCTTGTTTTGTTAGTTTCAGAAACTTTCGAAAACTTTGTTTGCTTATGTACTTCAGACCTTGTTTGATTTGAATGAGATGATTGTTGAGTTTTTGAAAAAGAATCATTTTTAACGTTGAAAACCTTTTTGATAGATTGTGATTCAGACATCTTTTGAGACTCAATATTTTGCCAAAATATTTTCTTTCGTGCTTGTCTTTTTGAAATGTTGTTTTCCTTCGAAAATTTGTCAATTTGATCTTTAAATTCCTTAGAGTTTAATTTGACAACTTTTTCATTTTCCTTTTCAACACGAATTACTTTCTCTTTTTCAACTTTTGATTTTTCAACCCATTGTTTTTGTGGTTTTTGTCGTTGAAAAATATATGAATTCTTTGTTAAGTTGTTTTCAACTGTGTTTTGATTTGCGAAAAAACCTTCCTCAGTTGTTTTTGAATTATCCTCCTCAACCATCTTCTTGAACTCTGGGTTGATATTCTCAACATTTCCGGTAGTTACGAAAACTTGATTTGGAAAAATGACATCATCTGTGCATTTGAAATTTGGAAAAACCACCGTGTTTGTTTCAAGATAATGTTCACCTTTTTCATTCATCACTTTTTCAAACTTTTGTGTATCACCATACACTTGGTCAACAACTATTCGTGGAATTACTTCTTTCTTTGAAGATTTCTTTTCTTTCGAAACTTTCTCTACATCTTCATCATCACTATCATCAGTTTGGTAATCTTTGAGATCCACGAAGTTCATTTCACTAACTTTCGAAGTTGAGGGAATATCGGTTTCTTTCTCAACTTTCAAATCCTTAACTTTTTCTTTCCCTTTAGAATTCGAAGCAACATTAACAATAGACAACTGAGAACAATCAACATCTTCAAGCTCACTAGTTTCACTAATATTGTCAGAATTATCTTCAATATCAACAAAATTAGATTGAGAATCAGATGATGAATTCTCAGTCTTTTTCAAAATGTGAATTTGTTCAGATTTAGTCAAAGTATCATTTACAATGTTAACTAAATCATTCGAATCAAGACATTCATCAACTTTGACAATTCCATATCTATACTTGACATTCGGAACTTTGTCAAAATCAGCTATTTCTTTTTCACAGTCATACGAAATGTTATCTACCTTAGCTCTTTCATAAGCTAAAAATGGCAGCAATTTTCTATGTTGTTCTTTACTGATTTCGCATTAATGATGAAGTTCAGTTATTTTTCCATATAATCTTTTAGCATAACAACAGTTTATTATCACTAGATAAATTGTCCCTATCAACCATGATATTCGTTATTTGAAGTTCTAGACAATTTATCTTAGTGATTTTCGAATCTAATTTCTTCTGTGTCTCTAGCAATTGCATTGACAGCTTCTTCGCCTCATTGCTAGCAGATACCACAATCGAATCAAAATAAGTAACAGTTTCATCAAAAGATACTAATTCAGAATTATAAGCATGTACTGGAATATTAAAAGATTCAAGAATGTTTCGTACCTTTGTGGTCATTGGTGATTTGTCAGCAGCTTTTGATACGAAGCATCTTCCATGCACTTCGTATGTTTCCTCCTCTGATTCTTCCTCCATTTTTGCAAACACAGCTCCATGGGTTGGATTTCGCATTTCCTCATCATCTGATCCAGATGACCAGATTTGATAAGTACCATCTTCATCCTCATTCACACCCTTTGCAACCAGAGAAAAATTCTTGGCTTTCGTACGAACCTCCTCCAACTTTTCAGCATAGTACGCCTCATCCTTGACCTTATTCTTTCTCTCATCCTTCTTTCGAATCATACAGTCATTAGCAAGTTGATTAGCACCATTGCGATAATGACAATCAATCCCAGCATCTCCCTTTAGCTTCTTCTCAGACTTTCCCTCAACAGGCTTCGAATCTTTCATCTCATCTTTCTTTTTCTCTTCCCCAGCACTTTTACTCAGAAAGTTCCCTTTTGTCTCAGACGACTTTGCCTTCGGATTGAAAGGCTTTTTGAAGAACTTTTTCACACGATTGTTTGAATAAAAGGCAACTGCCTCATCATCTGAGTTCATGATGAACCCTTCATCTTCATCCGAAGCATCTTTCTCAGCATCTTTTTCAGAGATCTTCGAAACCAAAGCTAGTGGACCTCCCAACATAGCCTTCGATTCTTCAGCTATTTCATTCACTTCGCTTTCATGAGTCTTAAGTTGGTTGTACAAGTCATTCAATGTTGACGTATCAAAGCTCTGTTGATTCTTCACCATCATGCTCACACTACGCCATTCCTTTCGAAGTCCCATAACAAATATCAGATTGAATTCCATGGCTGATCTGGTGATACCATATCGATTGCATCGATATATCAATTCATTAAGACGATCGTAATAAACTTCAATTGTTTCACCATCTTTCTGTCTGAAGTCCTTCAGCTCCACTAAACATTGCTTCACATAATTAACTTTCGTCTTCTCACTTCCCTGAAATTTTTCCTTGAGATTGTTCTAGATTTCCTTTGCAGTTGTACAACTCCTCACGTAGTTGTAAACAACTGGAGGCAAAGCTCCTCTTAGCTCTCTTACACACCTTTTCTCCAGCTTTTTCAAACGATCAGATTGATTTTCAACTTCAAAGTTTCCAGAGGAAGAACCAATTGGTTGAACATTCGATGGTGGATTGAGATTGCCAGAAATGCAATTCCACAGTTCTTCATCCAATCCATTGAGATAATCCTGCATACGATCAGCCCACTGATCGTAATACTCAGGGATGAGCATAGGAATTTTGGTGGATGATCCTAGAAGATGAGAAAATGAAGTCATGAAATTCAGATTGAATGACGCCATTGTTGTACGGAATAGATCCTTGAGAATTTTTGAAGAAACTTTGAGAATTTGACAACAAACTGTATGATTCAAATCACAATCACTCTTAGAACACTCAATTCAATGAATTAAGTGCAGAATCGAATCACAGACTTAGATCTAAACAATTTTTCACTTTCAAAAAGTGCGGAAACTTTTGAATAAAAAAGTTGACTCAAAAACCTTTTTGAACAAAGTGAAAATCAGATCAGAGATATGATTCCTGCTCTGATACCAATTGATGAGACAATGAATCAAGTATTGAACGAATTAGAGTGTAAATTCAAAGTAGAATTGAAAGATTTGAACACCGATGTAAATATGATCTGTTTGGCTCTATTACGCTTTTGTAAATTTTACAGAGTACAATGAATATTCTGTAAAGACTTCCTTACAAAGACACTAGTAACCACTCCTATTTATAGAAGAGAAACGGGTACAAAAAATATACTAAGGACTAAACATGAAGCTTCGAATATTATGCCCTAGTAAAATACATTACAAAAATGTTCGAAGACCCTAAATACAAACTTCGACTATTACAACATTTCGACCCTAACAAGTTGGTTGATACGGTAGGGAGGAGTGAGATTGTCGACCAAGTCTGTCTCCTGATGCTCCAGTTTTTCGTGATAAAGTTTCCGCAACACCTCTTCCATAGACAGTGGGGAGTCGACACCTGCACAGGTACCAATGCACCAGAAAAGCAAGCAACCAAGTACAATATTATTAACTTGTTAATCTCCTTCAATAAGAGAAAAAGGGGGGGGGGGGAAGAGAACGAGAATGTACGATAGAAGCACTTACCATCAACAATGGAGAAAAAGGCTGCCATCTTCCCTCGTCGCAGTCAGGAGGGGCTCATCAAAAGGTCGGAATAGTCCTCGGGGGCGACCTGGATACTCTTCAAAAGGTCGAGGACGAACTAGTTATGAGGAAACAACTTGGGAGTGACGTCAACAAAGGAATTCGCACGGTATCGTCTGCTACCCACCAAGCCGTGGTTGAACCACAATCATTTGTCCTACCAGTTTTTGGGGGTGCTCCCGTCAGGGACCAAAGTATGTCCTCCCCGTCAGACAGAGAAGGTACACTTATCGCATCTGCAGCAGAACCTGAAGAAATACTTGAAGATGAAGTAATCTGGGAGCAAACCGTTAGCACGAAAAATCATCTCGAACTTCACCACCTTATTTATGGCGTTGGGGGTAAGCATCTGAACGCTGTATCCAACTTTCTAAAGAACTTCCTCCTGAAAGTCAGTAAGAGGAAGACGTAAACCAGTGTCGGGAGTCTTCAAGTAGACCCCCACATTACTGAGTGGGGACGACAGAATCGATGAACTGGGCAACGGGAACTCAACGCCGTCCACCGGAGAAAGGCCATACGTATCTCCAAGATACTTGAAATCCGCTTCAGAACGGAGTGTACCAGGTTGACCAGCCATGAGAGGATGGATAGAAAGAACCCTAGAAGAAGGAAAAGAAGGAAGGAAAGGTAGCGTGGAAAGAAGGTGTTAAACATTTTTATAAAGACAGGAAAGGGCGGGATGTTCAAAATCCCTGAAAAAAGTGACATAACCGACAGCCATGATGAGTGGTCACGTTTCCACTAAAACCGAAGCGGCGGATGAACCAGAAACGGTCACGTATATAGGGTAGTTGAGTCTAGAATGTCGTAGCTAGCGCAGGAACGCTACAACTACCGAACTAGGAGACTTGATAACCTGCCACAGCAAGCACGAAAAGAGTCGCGCCCGGCCTCGACAGAACACCTCAGGGCTTACCACGCCTAGCAGGGCAGACCCAGCAGAGCTTAGAACCCGCCAGCGCCTCTGAGAGCAGCGCGCTCTCGCAGAAAGGCTCGCGCCCGCTTAGGGCGTTTCCCGCTCCAAGACAAATGTTACGGTCAAGCGACAAAGCATACGATCACGACATTACTGCTAGAACCAATCGCAACACTCTGACTAATAGTGGAGCACGATCCTCCAATAAGTGCTCCTGATCCTGTCGCCTCTTGCGATCCTGTCTTGTATGGATAAGCAGGAGCGCCTAATATAAAAGGCTACACCCACAGCCCCGACAGGTAAGCCATCTTCTCCAAGTAACATACAACAAACCCTATAATACCCAACTGACTTGACCGTTGGAACGTCTTTCCGGGAGCTCCTCCCGGGAAATGGCTGACGGCCTTCTCTTCTGCATGACCTTGCAGGAGAGGTGAAGCAATTATAGCCGTAGTTCGAGCAATCTGAGATCAAGGTCGCATCAACACCCTACTGAGCAAGTAGGAATCACTCCCATTCAATTCCGAAGGCTAACACAAACCTTTGGAAATACATCCCCCCGATGGGAAAAACATGAGCAAGTAAATCTCATGGGCCAACATAAACCGTCCAGGACCAAAGAAGCAAGCTTTAGACAACAAATAGCCCACTAACTTTGAAAGACAAAAATCAGTCTCAGTCGGTGTTCGCATGTTGCGGCTCCGCTCAACAAAATACGCTTTCAGAATAAGCGTTGACGCTCGGTCCACTCAATATTTTTTATAAAAAAAGGGACGGAGAAGAGCAGTACATTACTGCTGCTGCTCAGCAAAGCATTTCAAAACGACCGTGAGAGAAAATTCAAATCAGTTTATGATTTAATTGTGTTGTCTTTTAAGATAACCGCTCCAAGTGTGACAACACACAGGGCATACTAGCACCCGGCTCACGAAGAAATGCTCGATTTGTAAAGCATTACAGGGGACTCGCGATGTGGGAACTGCTAAACAGTCACCTAAAGTGTCCCCCTGGGCATAGAAATATAACATGCTACCCGACGTTGGCCACGGGTCTCACCCCCCTCGCCGAAGCATGCACGTTTTCCTCAAACGAAGTTTCTATGGATAACTTTCGACTCTGACTTGGAATCAGGAATCATGGATCGATTATGTTGCATTTTCTTTACGAACCTTGAAGCTTGGCACAACATCCTCACCGAATAACAGTCTCAAAAGATGTATGATGAGGTCGTACTTCTTAGCTACCTTGTCCCAGCATCTTATCGACACGATTGTCACATAGCATCCCACCTCTGCATGACATTAGTAATAGCCTTGCTTTGCATAACATCTTTAGCAGACCTGCCCTGCATCACATTGCCACCAACAGTTACGTTGTGTTACATCGACCAGATCATAATCTCGAGAAGAAAGGAGTATCAAGCCAGCAAGTGTTGCATAATTCCATGTCTACCTTATCGTGTAACACCACGTCTCTCGTGGTAGAGCTTTGGTCGTTATTTTTATCTCTTTAATACATTGTTGCTTTGATTGTATCCAGTCAAATGTCATTGACCACATACCAATCACATCGGATTGGGGGACGTGTTATCGTATGGATCATTAGCATGGCCCAAATGCCAAGACTTGACACGACAGCCTTGCCTGGCACTCTCCTAGTGCTCGTCTACCAGCCTTGTCTGGCGCCTGCGCCTGGCGCTCAGGCGGTCTTACCAAGCTCCTCGCTAGTTGGGCCTGAGTTGCGCTGGCCCAAGGCCTGACCTAATTCTCCATTGACCTAATTGTCCCATATAAATAGAATGCTTCCTCCTCCATGAGGAGGCAGCTCTTCATAAGCTTCTAGCCACCTTCTCTAACCTAGAGCCTCCATGCCCAAACTCTCACCCAACACATCAAGATGGTTCTCTCAAGCTAAGGAGAACCATCTCATCTCTACCAACCAATCTAACTTAATCGTCGGAGCTTGCTCCTGGGGCACAGTCCCTGGGGCAACTCTAATGAGACCACCTCCAGATCTCTCATCTGGATCTAACATAGAAGACCCGACGGTCTGAGCACATGTCACATCAACAATACATTCGCAATTTCTATACTTATCTCCAACATGATTTATGTGCACTGTTTGACAGTATTTGAAACGACAATACATTGGCAATTTGCATACTCTTTGACAGTAGTTGACTACAGTTTGATAGAATTTGACTATGGTAAGACAAATTTGTGTAGTCATCCCCATCTTATTTTTTTATAAAAGAGATTGAAGTGATTAAAACCATACATACTTCTCTATTTTAACTTCCTGCTTGAAGATGAGTTTTTCAGACAGTGATTACGACGAAAGCTTTACCAACTTGCTTCTTTATTAAACAACATTGTTGGAACATGAAAGTGAACCACTAGCAATCCTAAGTACTAATTCCGAAGTGTATGTTCCGAAGAGGAGAGTGGTCCGGAATCCATCTAGACCAAGTAAGAAGACGTGAAGACGGAAGACATTCCGGAGTTGACTCTCTTGTCCGGAATGATGCTGATCTGGAATGAAGTTGTTTTGTCTTTTGTGCATTTATTGTATTTGTATTTTTATTGATGTAATGTTTCATAGGACTAAGTCTATAGTTGTATTTGGACATTCAGAATGTCAGAATCATGTCTTTTGTCCGGTCCTATGTAATCACTTCAGTTAATTCGGTGTAATATCCACTCCTATAAATAGGAGTATTCAATACAAGTCAACTACGGATCTTTCACTCACTTTTGATATTCTCTTTAAGTTTACTTCAAACATTCTTCTTGTTCTTCATTTATTAGATTTACTTTGATCAGTTATTCTTGTTTCTTATTAAACGACTTGATCATTTGCTGAAAACATTATCTAAGACTTGACTGGTCTTTCCAAGGTTGACTTGAATACTTTTATAGCAAGCAGACATTGATCTTAAGCATTCACTCAAGGTTTGAGTTCTCAAACCTTGTCCCTGCGCATAAGTAAGATCTTGTTCTCACAATTGGTATCAGAGCTTGAGTGGTTGTCCTTTGAATCCATAAAGATCAGATTATAGTTGGTTTGAAATTACCTTGGTGTTTCAACCATTTATGTGTCAATGATAAAAGTTCTTCTATATACCACTTTAGATTGAAGATATCTTAACTTCAATGGCTGCTTCTAATTCTAAGCAAATGATTTCAATGCAAATCGCAAATAGTGTGGGTGGCCCTACTCATGCCTGATTACTAGTTGTGGAAGAATATGATCACTGGAAAGTTAGAATGGAAAGATTTCTAATTGCCAAAGAAAAGGGTAAAGATATATGGAGATCCGTCACTGAAGGCCCACATGTTCCTGTAAGAACACTTGTAATAGATGCAGTTGCTCAGCTCATGAGAGAAGATGAAACTCGTCCTGCTCCTCTGACTGCTGATGATATCGAAAAGCTTCATGTTGATCAGGTTGCTTTCTCTAAAATGGTGTTTGGTGTTCCCCCTTCACTCTTTGAGCACATCAAGTTGTGCAAATCTGCCAAAGAGATTTGGGACACTCTTCAGGACCTAATTGAAGGTTCTGAAAACATGAAGGACAAGTGCCTCACCTCAGTTGCAACGACTTCGACACCTTCACTACCACTCCAGGTGAATCTGTGGCCTCAGCTTCCATCCGTTACTGAATCATTGTCAACAACATGACTACTAATGGGATTGTCCGAACTCCTTTGGAGTACAATCTCAAATTTATAAACAGTATCGGCAAAGGATGGGGAAATGTGAAATCTTGTCTCCAAAGCAATGGTTCCTTGAAAAAGTTGAAGCTCTATCAAGTTTTTGATGAACTTCAAGGACATGAGTCAAATGTAGCTCAAAACATAAGGGAACTCTCCGGAGGTCCTGTTGCCCTTGTCAGTTCCTTTGAATCAACCATTCCGAACTCATCTACTTCGGATCCCCTCAAACCCATTGTTTCGTTGGTTCAAACATCCACACCTACCTTACCCACACAAACCTATCCTGTTGATGAGTTCGAAGCCATAAACTCCGAACTCCGTTTCCAACAGGAGTTTGCCCTACTCTCAATGAAGTACAAACGTCCGTTAAATTCCTCTTACAAACCATACCAAAACCAATTCAATGCTCCTCACCATAACAATCCTCAACCTAACTTAGCTCCAGAACATAAACCGATTTCCGAAAATCCTCCAGCATACAAACCAAACATCACTAAACCAAACACTACTCCGGAACCCTCTCAGAGTTCTAAATCGGACAAACCAAAAATTGTGTGTTATAAGTGTGGACATGAAAATAATTTCGCTAAAGATTGCCTGGCTGATGCTCCGCAGAAACCAAAAATCAAGGACTCTGCTTACTACGTCTGAAAAGCACAAGAGATGGCTGAAAGAGAAAAAGCCTTTGTAAGAACTGTTTCAAGAGATGTTGAAGGATATTGGTCATCCGGAGATGATGATGACATGGTAACTGGAAGAAACATGTATCTGATGGCAAGACAAACGGTTGAATGTGATGAAGGATATTGGTCTTCGCGGTCCGAAGATGAAGATGATGCTGCTGAACCTCACCACTGCTACATGGCCACCAATGATCCACCTGGTCGAAGCATCGTTCAGCAGGTAAAATCTATGATCTCTAATAATAATTTTGATTTATATCTTTGTGAACCTTATCTGACCCAAATCCAAACAGATATGAGCACTATTTATAAAGCCTATGAGTCTGCCATATAATCCAGTGAGAAGAAGAACTGTGAACTGAATCGTCAAACGATGAGCTTGTAATGGCAAACGATGAATGTATCATTTTGAAAGATAAATGTGAAATCACCCATTCTGAACGATATGTTTTAATTGCTGATAACAAACGTCTCAATGCAAAAATAGATGCTTTGCATAATTCTGTAGATATGCTTGAAGCGGACATTCGGATGACTCATAATTTTCGTCATCTATGGTCTAAAGCACCTGGTCTTGGAAGCGAGTTTCCGAAACAAATCGTTAGTCCCTTGAAGGAATTGCAAAATTTGACATTCGTGGGAGAGGTTCCGAATATCAAACATTCGGACACCCCTGATTCTCCCTTGTCTCCACTTCCTGAGACTACAGACCGTTTTGAGTTCAAACCAATAGTTGTCAAGTGTCATGATTGCACACCTCTTCCGCCTCTGACAAACCTGGATCTGAATCGGACCACGAATTTTCATCACAATCTTACAAACCGTGTAGATCATGTTCCTAGAAGTAATCATGTGAACAATTGTGTGATTGAAGAAATCTTTCCGAAGACAACTTAATCTATTGCCTCGAAGTTTGTATGAGCATCCTTAGATGACAAAGTTGACGTCTCAAGCTGTGTGTCCTCTGATTCCTGCGAATCGGATTCCTTAGTCATCTCAAAAACTAAATTGGTTCCCATTACTCCTGAGTTTAAAAATCCATCAGTAGGACAAACTTCAAAATCCTCATCTTATCCTAAAAGAAAACCAATGCTGAATAGGAAGGCTATTGTAGATCCCAAAGTAGAAGCTCGAAGTGCACTTAAAAAGGAAGTTAAGACTAGACAAAATTCCAGGTTCCTTGCAAACTCCAAACCAAGTTCATCCCAGAATTCTCATGCATCAACTCATAGTCAAAACTCCTTTGTTCCCACTAAGATCCTCAAAAGACCTTCCGAACCTCTTGTTCGTGTAGAACCTAAGAAAGTCATCAGCTCTACTCAGTCTCAAGCTCATGTAACTGCCAAGACCGTCCGAAATACTTCAACAGAATCTCGGACTGTTTCATCTGTCCTTATTGCAAAATCTGATGGCACAATCTTTAAACCAAATCTTTCAAAAACCAATGTGTCATCAAGAAAATCCACAAATGAAAAGAAAACATCTTCAAAATCTTCTAAGAAAAATCTTGTGTGGAAAGTCAAAACTCCCATTACTGAAACAATAATTCCGGAGGGAACAAATGTTACCAACACTCAGGACGTCAAAGGTCCGAAGAAGTCAGTTCGGAACCTTCAAGTCATTGAATATGACTACTGGATAGATGAAAAGACATTAGCATTCTGTCTATTTCCAATGAATTCCAAGAATATCACCCAGAAACACAAAGTTGTTCCTAAGTCACAATCAAAGTCCAAAGCCCGTGTCTACGTCCCAAAGTCTAATTCGGAGCCTAAAAACTCCATTACTCACTAATTTTAGAGGCACTTTGTGCTTCGGAGCAAGAAACAATATGATATATTGATAGTGCTTGCTCCATGCACATGACGGGGCAAAAAGATTTTTTGCGAGATTTAAAGCTTTCTCCAAATGCTGGTTACATGACGTATGGCAACAATTCCAACTCTCAAATTCGTCGTTATGGAACTCTCACCAATGGAAACTTCTCTATTTCACATGTGGCTTATGTGGCTGATCTAAAACATAATTTGATAAGTGTTGCTCAGCTCACTGATTCAAATCGACGTGTGGAATTTTGCAAAAAGTATAGTTATGTAATGACCGAAGACCGAAAAGAGTGTTTAATCAAGTCGCTTCGCAACAAGAACATGTGCCCGCTCGACATTAACACGATTATTGGCAAACCGCAACTCTACCTTCTCTCAAAAGTTGTTCCTGACGTCAGTTGGTTATGGCACCAAAGGCTCGCTCATCTAAACTTTCGATACATAAATGATCTTGTATCCGGCGAAATGGTGAGAGGTTTACCGCTTCTCAAATTCGAAAATAATCATTTGTGTGCTGCTTGTGAGTGTGGTAAGCAATCAAAGAAGGGTCATCCTATTATCATCGAAAAGTCCATTTCGGAACCATTGGAGCTTCTACACATTGATCTCTGTGGACCATCCACTGTAGAAAGTCTTCATCATAAGAAATACATTCTTGTGATAGTTGATGATTTTACAAGGTTCACTTGGGTCTTCTTTCTAAGGCTGAAATCCGAAACAGCCTCAGAGCTCATAAATTTCATCAAAGGAATAGAAGTTCTTATAAAACTCCCAGTTAGGAGAATCCGAAGTGATAATGGATCGGAATTCACTAATTCCACCATTGAGAAATTTCTAACAGAAAAAGGAATCGACCACAACTTCTCAGCTCCCTATACTCCACAACAAAACGGTGTAGTCGAAAGATGCAATAGAACTCTTGTTGAAGCTGCTCGATCTATGCTGAATTTCACAAATCTACCACTCTACCTTTGGGCTAAAGTCGTGTCTACTGCTTGCTTTACTCAAAATCAGAGTATCATCAATCTACGCCTCAACATGACACCGTACGTAGCAATGAATGGTAGGAAGCCATCAATCTCGTTTCTGCATATATTCGGATGTAGGTGCTTCATCAAGAACAACCGTGATCAGCTTACCAAGTTCCAACCTAAAGCTGATGAAGCCATTTTCCTTGGGTACTCTTCAAAATCGAAAGCTTATAGAGTTCTTAACTGGAGAACTCGTGTTCTGGAAGAAAGCTTTGAAATTACCTTCGATGACAACTTTGTTCGGAATTCTGGCCCCACTCACATTACAACTCACATCATGGAGTCCGATGCTCCTCTGCCAGGATGTCCGAACCCTCAAACAATTCTTGAAGTTGACTTTGAATCCCTCTTTGGTCCTTCCAAAACCGCTCTTGATTCGGAATCTCGATCAAGACCATCTCTCATTCCAATTCCCTCTTCGGAAGCTCAAGTCTCTCAAAATTTCTCCGGTCCGATCCCAAGCCTATCTCCATTTGATTATGTTCCATTTCAACCTTCTCAGGTTGAGGGGGAGAATGCTAATCCCTCTCTTGATTCAAATGTGGATGGTTTCCAAGATGCAGCTGCTGATTTCGATGATTCCAAACCTCTCAACAATGATGAAAATGAAAACTTCTTTGAGTTCCCTTCTGATGATGATGTCAACCTCTCTGGTTCAGAAGTTCAGGGGGAGCATCATCCCAACATTCAAACCATTCAGGGGGAGCAAATCAATTCCACTTTTGATATCGGTTCGACGGCTGCCCAAGAACTCCCACGATTACATGTTTAAACGAAGGATCATCCTCCGAACCAAGTTATCGGAAACCCCAATGATGGTTTACAGACTCGTTCCGCCACTAATATTCAAAATGAATGTCATTTCTCAGCATTTATATCCATGGTTGAACCCAAATCCATCAAGGAAGCATTGGAGCATGCTGACTGGATTACAGCCATGCAAGAAGAACTGGCAGAATTTTACCGAAATGAAGTTTGGACTCTCGTGCCTCCTCCTCAGAATCATCCCATTGTCGGTACGAGATGGGTGTTTCGCAACAAACTGGATGACGCAGGAGTGATCATTAGAAATAAAGCAAGGCTGGTGGCTAAAGGATTCACTCAGATCGAAGGGCTCGACTACGATGAGACCTTTGCTCCTGTTGCACGTCTTGAAGCCATCAGAATCTTTCTTCCTTATGCTACTCATAAAGGCTTCAAAGTTTACCAAATGGATGTTAAGAGTGACCTTCTTAACGGTGAACTTGACACTGAAGTATACCTTCAACAGCCCCCCATATTTATTAATCTCTCCTTTCCGAACTACTGTTATCAACTCCGGAAGGCTGTCTACGGGCTCAAGCAAGCTCCTCGGGCATGGTACGAGACACTCACTGATTTTCTCAAACACTCCAGTTTTCAAAGAGGAGTTCTAGATCCCACTTTATTCCGAAGATCAAATGGAAAGCATCTCATGCTGGTACAAATTTATGCGGACGACATCATTTTTGGATCTACAGATTCATCTATGGTTGCTGACTTTGGTAAACTGATGATCAATCGATCCCAAATGAGCATGAATCGGGAGTTAAGCTTCTTTCATGGCCTCCAAGTCAAACAGACTAACAGAGGAATCTTCATTCACCAAGAGAAGTACATTTCAGAACTCCTCAAGAAATACTCCATGGACACCTGTGCCTCCGCAAAGGTACCAATGGGCTTCGGACACAAGATCTTTGCCGACCCTTCGGGTGTTCCTGTTGATGAAAAGAAATATCGTGGAATGATTGGATCCTTGCTCTATCTCACAGCAAGTCGTCCGGATATTATGTTTTCTACATGCCTATGTGCCAGATTTCAAGTCAACCCAAAGATGTCTCATCTCTTGGCTGTGAATCAATTCTTCTGATATCTTAAAGGCACAAAAAGTCTCGGAATCTGGTACCCAGCGAATGATAGCTTCCTACTTCAAGCCTATTCGGATTCAAACTATGGTGGTCTTCAACTTGATAGAAAAATCACTTCAGGTGGCTGTCAATTCTTAGGTGGTCGGTTGGTCAGTTGGTCTTCCAAGAAACAGAACTGCATTGTGCTCTCTACAGCCGAAGCCGAATACATTGCTGCTGCCAACTGTACATCTCAGGTTCTGTGGATGAAATCTTAACTCTTGGATTATGGTTACCGTTTTCAATGCATTCCTATCTACTGTGACTCTCAAAGTGCCATTGTGATTTCCCACAATCCAATTCACCACTCAATGACTAAGTACATTGATATAAGGTACCATTTCATAAAAGATCATGTACTAAATGGTAACATTGAACGCATTTTGTTCCATCTGATGATGAGATTGCTGATCTCTTTACCAAGGCATTAGACGAAACCAAATTCAATGGGTTTCTGAACAAGATGGGTATGATGATACCAGATCCTCAGTTCTTTCAAGAGACTTGTTCTCTTTGATAGACGTATTCGAAAGAAAATTATTTCCGAACTAAATTTTTTCATCTCGAAACTACTTTCTCTTTGAATACATAGGATCATTTTACTTGTCTTTATATTTGACCAACTCTTGACTTTTGTATTTTAAGCTGTACAGTTCACCCTGATTGTTTTCCATTTAAAGTCCATATTGTCAATGCACTCCGGAATTTTCAAAATGCGCTCCGTAATTTCTAAATGTGCTCCGGAATTTTAAAATTTACTCCGGAAGGTTTCTTAAATTTCAACCAGGAATGTTTTACAAATTTTTCTCTGGAATCTTTAACCCTCACTCCGGAAGGCTCTCACAATCATGTTCCGGAACCATTTTCAAATTCACTCCGGAATTTCTTGAAAATCACACTTCCGGAATTTTTCAAAACAAACTGAGTTTCTGCTTCGGAATTTTTCAAAACAAACTGAGTTTCTGCTCCGGAATTTTTCAAAACAAACTGAGTTTCTGCTCCAGAATTTCCACAAACAAACTGAATCTCTGCTCCGGAATCAAAACTCACTCCGGATTGGCTTTGCATTCCAGATCTCTTTTCAAAACAAGTATGTTTTGGAACACAACTCTTTACCCTCCGGATCATACTCTGTCCAGAACAGCTCATCCGGAATACCAAAGGGCAATAAGGTCAAACATTTTTCTCAACGGGTACTCTCTAGGAAGATCCTTATCCTATCATCCTCGATTTGCGTGACACGATTGCACGCCCCGATAAAAATAGCCATCGAATCGCCGGTTGAGCTCTCTATTTTTAGCCACAAATCACTTTACCTTTCACCTCCCAAGTCAAATCAACATCCCTAAATTCATCTATCATTAAATGCGACCCATTTTCTCATTCGGATCCTCATCATTACTTTCACCGACCCGACCCAACACCTTACCTATAAATACCTTTCAAACCCCTCTTTTACCTCTTTACGCGCCCAATACCTCCAAACCCTCGATTTCTCTCAGTGTTCTTGGTGTTCTTCAAGCTTCCATCCTCCTGCAACAATGGCGTCTCCACAGAACCCCACTTAAACTGTCTCAATCCCAAAGAAATCGATTGCAAAGAAGAAATCTTCCAAAGGTTCGAAAGGTTCCTCGTCTTCTGCCGATCAAGAACCCTTTCTGAGAGACACTACCCAACTGTTTTCTCTTAATCCACTGGATTATGATGAATCGATAAGAGTAATGATCGAGTTCATAGCAAATCACCATATCTCAATTTCCCTCACCAAAATCCCTGAACCTCCACCACCACTTCATCACCTTCATCGCGCTTTCACCGGTATCAGATTCGTAGATGATGCTCTAGAAACCACAATTATCGGTGACAGAATCGTTCCCATCTACAAATTGACCATTGTCAAGGCGATTGGTGTCAAAGCAAACCCAAGGGGTTCCAAAGTCGTTGAACCAACGACTGAAGAGTTTCATACGTTCCTAAATTACATCGGGTACTCCCAAGAATACAAGGCCAAATATTTCAAGAAGTTTGTTGTGTCCGGACTATGGACCGTACTCATGCACCTCATCCTCAGAGGGCTGTCTGGAAAGCATGGAGGAACTGATACCTTAAGCAAGGACTGGCTCAACGTCGTCTTTATTATCTACTCCGGATGCGACAATGTCATGGATCTTCCGGAAGTCTTATGGCAAGACTTCTACAAGTTTGCCACCAAGAGGAAGAACAATGAAATTTTGAGCCCTAGGTTCTGGGCACTGACACTTCAACAAATCTTCAAGGAGCTTTCTGAACCACTTCCGGTTAACACCACTCCTCTGGAGGTATGTCTCTCATTCAAACTAGTAAAGGCTTATAGGATTCCGGACCAATCCTCTTTTGGTCCGGTTAGACGTCTTCCGGACCACATGTTGGCCCTCATTCCTTCCGAGTCCCCTTATTTAAAACAACACTTAGAGACTTCGGTTGTGTTCGACCTAACACAACAAGCCCTCGTCTCTGTTGAGCCCATTTCGGAAGAGGCCAAACCTACTACGTGCGGACCTAAGGTTAAGAAACCAGCCAAGCGAAAGGCTTCTCCTACAAAGCCAAAGACCAAAAAGAAAGCCAAAGTCAGTGCCTCCTCTCAACAGGAAGGCACCCATTACATTCCGGCTGATTCTGGCCATCCACACACCCCACCTACCCATTCATCCGAGGTACCCCTCGATGTTTCAAAATCACCTGCACACACTCACGGGGAGTCTCCACATAATCCACCCTCACCTTCCCAAAAAGGTGATGCCGGTGTTGATCATAGTTCCTTGCAGCCCCCTGGAACGCACCCACGAGTCTCTTTTGATGATCCGATTATTTCTTCTACACGCACACACTCCGGAACCACTGTTCCGGACCCTAAGCTTTCCGGAGCTGGAGCAGTCCCTCCACCTCCGGATGCCCCAACTGGTTTGATACCCGGAAGGCATACAGGACGACCAGGTGTTAATGATCCCCAATGGTAAGACTTTGTCAACAGGGCCGCATCCAACCGTCCAGATCTCACCGGAGCTGAAGTGGAGTCAACTCTTATCTCCATGAGGAACAGGGCCATCCAAATCAACATGCCTTATGTTCTTCCTACTGACGCCGATGCTGTAAATGACCTCACTACGGAACTACCACCCATTACAACTCACCAAAGCATCTTCCATACCGATCCGGATGAAGAGGTCTCCGAAGAAGTCATGTTGGATGATTAAGCAAAAACTGTTCTGGACACCAATCTCATGACTTCATTCCATTTCAATCAAAGGCTTCTGTATCCAAGTCTGCCTATGACTTCGGATCCTCCTCCTCAAACACTCCGGACGGAGGTTCAAACTCCAAATTGCAAGAAGATGATGCTGCAACCAATCGGAGTCCTTCCACAAATCCTTCCTCACACCAACATCCTACGCAACACTCAGATTCCGATTCGGAATCATCAGTTAGTGAGTATGTTGACCCCTTTGCTCTCCTCGAGATACAAACCAACATCTCAGACACTATGAAGAAAGTGTCATCCATGGAATCATCCGTAACAGAGCTCAACACGAAATTGGATCAAAAAGTCTCCGGACATGATTCCAAACTTGATGCTATTCTCCAGTGACTATCCCAGCAGTCCGGACCATCTGTTGCGGAACGCGAAGCTCAATTGGATCAGTTAATCTCCCTCCGGCTCAAGCATACCATTGAGGAATTCGACACCAAATACGACATTTTGGTTGATCATTATCTCAACACCATCACTTCCATGCTCAAGGTTCATGATGATCTGGTGTCTACTACCAACGACCTAATTAAGCAGACCCACGTTAGTCATGAGAAGCAGATTCAAAGGCTGGAGAAGGAGATCCGGAAGAAGGAAGAAATGAACGTGATCATTCAACAAGTCCTCATGAAACTTCTTCGCTCAACTTGGAATATTGTTGATGTTCTGAACCAGAAGTTTAATGAGATGATTGCTATCCTCAGCAACATGTTCAAGCACCTTTCTAATCAAGCCCCCACGGCCGAAGCCTACAATAACCTCACTCTTCAACTTACCACATGCCTTCAGAAAGTCTTCTCCAAATTCGATGATCTCAAGGAGAATTTGCTGCTTGCACCGGTTCCCAGATCCACCAATGCAAGAGGGGGAGAAGGACCAAGAAAACCTTGGAAACCTGCCTTGGAGTTCATACTTCGAGATGAAGATCTGAATTTCGATGATGAAGTCCAGGTTGTGTCCAGACTTCTAGGAAACTCCTCTGCTGAAGAAGAAGACAGTAACGAAGACAAATACGTCACAAATGGAGTTCTAGGCCTTGAAGCTCCAAAGAAAATAACTCCAAAGGTGCTAACTGAGGAAGAGAAGAGGATATGGTCCATAGTCTCTTGGCCATCCTCCTTGTCGGATGTTTTTCAAAGGATCATTCAAATGGCTAAGGCAAAATCATTTTTAACCGCTCAAGCCTTCTAAGCTACTCCTTCAATACAGCCTCTCATTCCGGAACCAAAAATCGCTCTAATCGACCAGGGCTCTCCTCTCCGGATCCCTGATGAAATTCCAGAAGAACCACTTCCCATTCCCACTCCGGAATTCACAATTGATGAGAATATGGAGCTGGTTATAAATGCTCTTCAAAGAGACAAAGGGAAGAAACCAATTACTGCCGAACAACAAGTCCTTCACTCTGGACCTCCTCTCAAGCACAAACATGGATGGTCTCAGGAGGAAATCAATCAGGCATTAAAGGACAGCATCCGGATCCAAGCCCTAAAAGACAATCCTGATCCGATGCGTGGCATTTCTCCTCTTTGACGTGAAGGCATTCTCAAGGATCTAGAAATCATTTCGTGCCTCTACTACGATCTTCCCACCAATGACTCCAATCAGCTGGATCTTCCTCTCTCTCCCTACAGCAAATTTTATACCAAGTTTGCCCCTCTTCATCCTTCAGACAATCCGGAAGCAATCATCTGGACTGAGAGAGAAATGATTAAAACCTTCTACTCTAAGCACGCCCAACCTTTCAAGGAAGTATGGACGAGGAAGAGGATTACCAAAGTTCAGGGCTTCGGAAGAAAACTTATGGTGAAATTCGAACTGAACTGCCCTCTATTCCGTTTTCACCTCCTCCGGAACAAGCCAACACCCCAGACCGTTACTGATGCTGATTTTCCTTCTATGAATCCCAATGACATCCTCACTCTAGCTGCTTACTTCATAGAAAATCAAAAGGATGACATCAGTATGGGAGCTTATCACACAACTCTGAGCTTTCTGAAAGATTATGTTGTTGAGTTTTGCCGATGTGATTATGAACTTGCACACCTCTATGGAACGGAACAATTCGTTGCCAAAATCGACTTTGTTCTTCTGGAAGTTGAAGTTCTTGCAGATGGTCCCATTGAAGAATCGGTTCTAGGGTTTTTCTACACAACCATAAGGACAAACAAGAAGGACTTCTTTCGAGTCCTTGACAAACATCTAGTTCCGACCAAAGCTCTGAAGAAGTTCATATCCCGGGTGTCCAAGTCTGATACTCCGGAACAGGTCAAGGCAAAGTTTGTGAGTCAATTGGCATGGTACATTGCGATGCGAGAGTGGTTGTTCAGAGCCTACACCTTCATCAAGGAAGAAATGAACTAAGCTTGTTGGATTGGTAAGTTCACTTAGGGGGAGATTGTTGGAACATGAAAGTGAACCACTAGCAATCCTAAGTACTAATTCCGAATTGTATGTTCCGAAGAGGAGAGTGGTCCGGAATCCGTCCGGACCAAGTAAGAAGACGTGAAGACTAAAGACATTCCGGAGCTGACACTCTTGTCCGGAATGATGCTGATCCGGAATGAAGTTGTTTTGTCTTTTGTGCATTTATTGTATTTGTCTTTGTATTGATGTAACGTTTCATAGGACTAAGTCTATAGTTGTATTTGGACATTCAGAATGTCAGAATCATGTCTTTTGTCCGGTCTTATGTAATCACTTCAGTTAATTCGGTGTAGTATTCACTCCTATAAATAGGAGTATTCAATACAAGTCAACTACGGATCTTTCACTCACTTTTGATATTCTCTTTATGTTTACTTCAGACATTCTTCTTGTTCTTCATTTATTAGTTTTACCTTGATCAGTTATTCTCGTTGCTTATTAAATGACTTGATCATTTGCTGAAAAGATTATCTAAGACTTGATTGGTCTTTCCAGGCTTGACTTGAACATTTATTAGCAAGCAGACATTGATCTTAAGCATTCACTCAAGGTTTGAGTTCTCAAACCTTGTCCCTGCGCATAAGTAAGATCTTTTTCTCACAAACATTCAGCGTACAAATATGTATAGTTACACTAACATCAATATCGATGCTTTGGATCGTTTCCAACTATGTTTTGTGGCTATTGGATGCCTGGTAATATACTTTTGATTTGCCATTTTTTGTTACAATGTTTATATTATTTTAAAAACTAAATGTTTTGTTATACAAAATATGAAACAGATCAATGCATACATAGGTTGCATGCTTCTTGTCATCTTCATAGGTAGTGTTTTTATTAAAGGGGATTGCCTTAATAGAATGTTTGTAGCGGTTTCTATGGATAGAAACAACGAAACTATGCCAATAACATTTGACATTAGTGTGGCAAGTAATGTTGACTCTTATACCTGGTTCCTTATGAGGTTGAAGGATGCCATCGGAGAGGGTAGGGAAGTAGCGTTTATAAGCAATATGGACGATGCCATTAGTTCTGGAATAAGTAACGTATTTCCTAATTCTTATCATGGATATTCGTGTAAGAGTGTGTTCATATATTTGTGTTCAAGAATTGGTCGAAGCACACATTTGGAATATTTTTTCTTCAGTGCATGCAAATCATATACCATGTATGATTTTGAACGTACATTTTCTCGGTTAAGTCATGCTGCACGTGAGGTGATTGCTAGTGTAGGACATGAGAAATGGGCACGAGCCTAGTTTCCTAATATACATTGGAATGTACTCAACATTAACATTCCAGAATTCCTATTAGTGTTATCGGTTAGTTAACGCAATGTACTGATAATAACGATTATTGAGACAATTCGTCATCCAATATACTTTTGTTGAACGCGGTCTCATGGAAGGTAATATACCAAAAAATACCAACTTTTTTTTTACCAATACAAAGTCCATAAATAATATCATCACTTTTCAGGGAGGTTGACTAGCATACTCTCCCCGTACGCAAAGATGGTGTTTCACAGGAGGATGCAAAAGTCTCTTTGATGGAAAGCAACTAAGATCTCACCCGAGATCCCGTCTCTATTTCCATCTGACATTTTTCGAGTTTTTGATTTAAAAACAACTTGTGTTGTAGATCTGAACTGACACACATGTTCATGTGGGAAATGGAACAATCTGGGTATAGCGTGTGGTCATGCCATTGCGGCATCACATTATACAAACAACACAGAATCAATTGATATGGTTCAAATGTATTACCGGGATGATGTGTTTCGAACTACATACCAAACGCAAAATGTACATCCTGTTCCCCCTCCATTTGAATGGGAAATACCAGAGCCATTGATGGTCATTTTAATCCCTATGCAATCATATTTTATTTTTAATTGCTAGTAGTTACGTTTGGTCGTTTTAATCATTATGTAACAGTATAATATTTTAAATTACTATGTAACCGTATAATATTTTAAATTACAAGTATTTATGCTGTAATGAAGATTATTATTGCCCTAATATGAGAGTCTTTGATGTCAATTCAAATCCATCATTCATGTCATAAATTCATGACATTTCAGACTCATAGGCAGATAGTACCGCCACACAGTCACGTACACAAATTGACACTATAAATATGCAGCGAACATACATGGTAAACCTACTACATCACCATAGTAAAAATTTGAGAATGAGTTTATCCGAGTTCGGTGTTTGGCATTGTGAAGAAGAATATTTCTATGTTTGTTCGGATATTAACCCATTTTCGGAAGGACCAAATTTCCATTCCCAGATAGCATGCCCGATGACACTTTCCAAGCTATAAAGGTCGCGGAAAAAGCCAACGAAAAGGACTCTAAAATTAGTCAGACACTCAACCAACGTACAGACGAGCTAGCGGAACAAGTTAATGAAAAAGAAAAATGGGTTGTTGAAACTACCAAAAAAATCAAAGAAGCTAAGGAGTGGATTCGAGATGCAAATGCGGAGATGGGTAAGCTTCGAGCAGAACGGGACCGTCTAACAAATGTTGTTAGAATTAGAAGAGATTTCGTTGTGACAACCCGAAATTTCTATTCTGTACAACAATTCACTTCAATAGAAGTCAGAACTGTTTTTGCTAACTTTTGAGCTATGTAGAGTCAGTTTGAGTGTTCTAAAGCCTAGTACTTCAGGAGATAACTGGAGAGAGGATGCCCTAGGGTTTATTGTGCAACAATAAAGTCCCAAAGCTCCAAGAGTTTGGAGTATACGGCCTAAACATGGTGTTTACGGCCGTAAACCCCAAGGGGTATGAAAGTGACACTTAGTCATTTTTAACACTTTTTCACACTTTCAAGAACTAGAACATCAAATCCTCTCAAGTATCATCTGATTTTCCTTCTTGATCTTCAACTTCGTAAGTGTTTCTTTCCCTAATAAGTTGATATCTTACTCAATCTAGTGATCTTACATGATTTCATCCGTGAAATCATTCCATTTGTGTAGATCTTCAAGTGTTCTTAGTTTCACCAAGAACACACACTAGTGTTCTTGGACTTTTAACACCCTTTCAAGCTTATCTATTGTAAATACTCTTACCCTAGTGTGTTATAAGACTTGTTACACTTCCAAATCAACTAGAAAACACAAAAAAACACAAGATCAAAGGTGTTTACGGTCCAACATGTTCTTGGACCGTAAACCCTAATGAATGGGCCATTGTGTGCCCTAGTCCCTTACCAAGCCTTGGATACTAGTCTAGATCATATCCTTGATGTGCTTAGGACCTTAAACATCAAAAAGACCATGAACCATTAGAGTTTACGGCCGTAAACTCATGGAGAAATGGTCCATGGGCCATAAACTCTACAAAGGGGTGAAATGTTCCCCTAATCACTTCCAAAGGCTTAGACATGAAGTAGGAATGCTTCTTATGACCTTATAAGCTTCAAAACACAAAATGGTAGAAGTACCATGAGTTTACGGCCGTAAAATCATGGGTTTACGACCGTAAACTCCAATGGAGTTGGTCCCAAAACCGTAAACTCATAAAGAGTTTACCCTTGGACCCTAAACTCAAATGCAAGACCCTACAACCCTTAGATACAATCCTTAGTACTTATAACACTTAAATCAAAGTGTTTTCCATGTCCTAGGGTGTCTTAACTTGGTTAATTAGTTGTTTAATGACTAACTGGATACATATATGTGTTATTATATGTTAACTAGGATCCTTGTGTGTGTTCAAGTCTTCACTTGACACTTAGCATCCTATAAAATCCGTTCATCCAAACCACTCACTACAAGTGAGTTCATACCTCTTAATCAACCTTTTAAATGATTTTAAATGCTTTTATGGGAGGGGGGGGAATACAAGTTGAACTATTATAGTTATTATATCAATCACATGTGATTAATAACTACCAAACAAGTAGATTTCTTACTTTTAAACTGTGTTATCAAACAAACTACTTCAAACTGTTTGATTAAACTCTTTTAAACATATATTCTGTTAAATGTGTATCTATATAGATATAGTTATATAAGTAGGATTAAAAGGACTTAGGACTGATAGCTCACCTTACTTCATGTTCCTTGTTTGGTTGTGGACTTAGGGTATCGGTTGTTAGTCTGAAGGTCGTTTGAATCCTAGTTATATATTATGTATATGTATATAGATATAAAGGTTCCATCATTCAGTTCAATACCTTTGGGTAGCAAAGGTATACAAACATGTTCATACATTCAAACAACATTACTAGTAAGCTATAATAGGTATAGTTTAGGAAGATACTAATACTATTACTAGAACAGTGAAACATACAAAGAGTCAGTTCATACATGAGTCAATACCAAACAGAGAGAACATACAATACCATACAGAGAGAACATACAATACCATACAGAGAGAATATACAATACCATACAGAGAGAACATACATACATACTAGACAGAGAGAGAACATACAATACAGCTAGTACATACAATACATTCACAAGTGCACTAATACAGTTATGTGAGCCACGTAACGGGGAATGGCATCACCTGTCATGGCTCGTTTTGTATCCAGAATCTCCTTAAGTGGAGAGCGTTGAGTTTGTGTATAGATCTATACTGGATTGACTATCCTACACCTTGCTGCTTTCTACAGTGGGACTTGCAAGTCTACGGGTGCCAAACGTCATTTCTTCCGACGTCTTACATCGTCGTGTCTCTAGTCAGTAGTATGGTACAAGCCGATCACATGGTACTTTAAATAACAATTGGTTTAAGGTAGTTAGTATAGCAGTAGTTACTTAATACAACACTACAGTACTATTTCATTTTCCCATTTGCATTCACTTTGTGATATTCACACAATAAACACTAATGTAAAACTATATTTTTGGTAAATGATAGTCAGATTTTGGGAAATTACAATCTCTTACAAGAGTCTTACACACAAACAGTTGATGCCTTGGTAGAAGGCTACTTTTAGTAGGAAACATAGGGTTTTCTAGGAGAGTTCAAACAATTACAAACTTATACATCACATACTTACGAACACTTCCATACAAACAATGACACTAAAATACTTATGATCTTACCAGCTTTAAAGCTGATAAACTCTTTCAAAGTCACCAATAGACAGGTACCGGTGCCAGGTTTTGAGAAGATGGAGCTCGTTCAAGACTCATCTTTTATTTTGATTTATGTTTTTGGTGTCTATTTAACTTGACAGAACACACATGTATTAAATTATATTGTTAATGCAATGGATGATGTTGTTGCTTGTTTACTACTATTCATTGTTGCGATACTGAACATGACGTCCTCCACCCCCGAACGATTCCGCCGTTCCGGTTTTGGGGTGTGACATATTGGTATCAGAGCATTGTTTATAGTGAATCGAGTATATCAACCCATAAACGATATACGAACTATAAACACAGAGGGATTTAAAAATACTCTGATAAAGAGTTTATACTTTTAAATAATAAAATATTTAACTAAGTTTACATGCCTGCATTCATACTAAAATCAGTGTCACTAGGACAGAACAAAAGTATTACGATTGTTGAGCAGCACAAGTAGACTTAGAGACATATAGTAAAATCTGGGAAGATATAGCCTGATCAACTATATTATCCGAGAATTGACTAGCATGTGCCTAAGTGTGGTTGTGAGGTTGCAACAAGTCTAAAAACTTACCAACACTACTACGATGAAAACATTAGAACAAAACATAAACTTAAAATACTATAGGAGTATTTTGTGTTACTATAATTACTTATCTGAGAACTAAAGGTCTTTATTAGTATATAAATAGTTGCTGAGTGGATACGCTAAGGTTATATGTATCTAGGATATCATAGACTTAGAATCTGTGATCTTTGCTTCACTTCTTGTTCCTTGTTTGGTTGTGGACTTAGATTTAGGGTCACTTATTCGAAGGTCTATCCTGTCTTGGTTACATATGACTGGTATGCACTACGCAAATCTTGAAGTAACTGATAAAGATCATCTTATAATTATCTAATTAGTGTGTCTACTTAGTAATTTCTTTATCCCTTTTCTCGTGTAGATATCATGGCTGGATTCCATATCCCCGGAGACCCGTATTACCCCAACAACGGCAATGCAGTATGGCTTGGAGAAGAGCCAGAGGATGATCACCCAATCCCATTGGATGATCATGAAGCTGAAGGCTTTTCTGATAGTTCTGACTCAGAGCCAGAAGTCAACAACCTACCCCCAGCTGCTCAAGACCCAAACCCAAACCCACGTCCAGCATTTCAAGGACCCACACCTCTGTGGGCCACAAACTTGAATAGATGGAGTCAGGAACAGGGTCAACCCCTACAATGGGGACAGAAGCTTTTACAACCTCACCGAGGGAGGTTCAGCTGATCGTGTCCTGCCCATCATGATCCGTAGGATTTCTCGGAATACCGAACAAGGTCGAGCAACTATCGACAGAGTCCTAGAGATTAACGCCAACTCTGGCGTTAACACAGTCCGCATTCGCCAACTAGAAGTAGCTATGGAAAGGGCTAGGGTAACCAATGGGACTCTGCAGCAATAGCTAACTGCATCCCAAGCTGAAGTTAGGGAACTTCGGGCTAGACAGTCAATGTATGAAAGGCGCATGCGAGACATAGAGCACCGTCTGCCTGAATCAAGAACTCACTCTAGTAGTTCTCGTCGCCGCTAGAGTCTCCGCGACTTCTCTTTTGGATATAACTTAGTTTATGTAAAAACTCTAGTCTAATTTCCTATCTTCGTAAATCTTAGACCTGTTAGGTCTTGATTAGGTCGTAGATCTGTCAAAATTTTCCCATCTTGGTTGATGTAAGACCTACTTATAGGTCATTTTTCCCGAACTTGTTACATCTGTAATACCAGTATTATTGACAGATATCTAATCTTATGGAAATTATTATCCAAATGCTATCATCTGTTATTACTAGATCTACATTCAATCGTGCTATTCAATTGTGCTGTTGGGCTATGGAGAGTTAGTCCATGAGTCATTCCCATCAAATTCTCCCTATTAAATTCTTATCAATCTCTTTATCTTTCTAAACTTATAGTTAAAAGATGCCTCTACGTCGATCAACGAGACGCGATCCTCCATCAACTGCAACACCACCTGCTCCTCAAATCGATACGGAAGCTCTAAATGTTGCTGTAGCTGCGGCTGTGGCAACAGCCATGGCTCAATATCATTCTTCGAGTTCCACTGGAGGAGGAACCCATGTTCAATCTACTCATGGTGAAATCCCTGTGCGCTTGAGAGAGTGCTCCTACAAGGACTTTACCAGTTGCAAGCCACTGTCCTTTAAAGAGATTGGCGGAGCCATTTCCCTCTCGCAATGGTTCGAAAAGACAGAGTCGATCTTCGAGATCTGCTCATGCCCGGAGGGAAGCAAAGTCAAATTTGTTGCATGCACCTTCGAGACAAAGGCCCTGACATGGTGGAATAGCCATGTCAAGTCACTATCTCACATAGTGGCTAATGCTATGGGCTGGGAAGCTCTGAAAGAGCTTATGATTGAAGAATACTGCCCGAGGGGCGAAATCCAAAAGCTGGAGCAGGAACTGTGGAGCCTAACCATGAAAGGCTCCGACATAGTCTCCTACACCGCCAGGTTTTGTGAGCTGGTGGCCCTCTGTCCCAACATGGTTCATACAGAGGGAAAGAAGATAGAAAGATACATATGGGGGCTGGTGCCTCCATTCCAGGGAAATGTTTTGGCTTCAAACCCCACTACATTTGATAGTGCCAAGCGATTGGCACAGCGGATTATTGACCATGGGGTTCGTACCCCGGCCGCAAGAACAACCCTGACCATCTCAGAACCTTCCAAAACCGCTGATTCCAAGCGAAAGTTCTGGGATGACAAGAAGAAGAAGAAGGCTGCCAAAAAGCAGCTGGTCATGGCAGTTCATGTTGCGATAGCACCTGCTGCTGCTACTCTGGTAAAGCAGTACGTCGGAAGTTTGCCTAGGTGCAACAAGTGCAACGTCCACCACACGGGCGCCTGCCGGGAAATGCAGTGTTCAAACTGCAACAGAAAGGGGCACACCGCCCGTTTCTGCAAAGCTCCGGCGAGGCCACTCAACCAAGTCCCCGGCGCAGGAGTGGGCCAAGCTTGCTACGGTTGTGGCGAGGTGGGCCACTACAAGAGGGACTTCCCAAAGGTGGGGAATACCGGTAGGGTGGGAAGAGTTCTGGCCATAGGCCATGAGGAAGCGGTTGCCGACCCCATAGTGGTCACTGGTACGTTTCTCCTCGATAACTCTTATGCATGCATACTGTTTGATAGTGGAGCGGAGAAGAGCTTCGTGAACCAAAAATTTGCTCATTTACTTAAGCAAAAATCACGAGCACTTAAAGAACCGTTCACTGTAGAAATGGCTAATGGAAAGACGGAGAGCACTAGCAGTATATTCATAGGGTGTACCCTAACTTTATATAACCATTCATTTTTGATCGACCTCATGCCGGTCTCAATTAAAAGTTTCGACGTCATTATCGGCATGGATTGGTTAAGTCTTCATCGTGCCGACATCATGTGTTATGAAAAGGATGTTCGCCTTAATCTGCTGTCTGGCGTAACTCTAGTGGTTTATGGCGACAAACTGGGCACAAACCTTCGTATCATCTCGAGCATTCAAACCCAGAAATTCTTGTGAAAGGAATGTCGCATTCCTTGCTCATGTGGTCGATGTGAGCCAAGAAACGAAAGACATTCAGAACATTCCAGTAGTACGCGACTTTCCCAACATCTTTCCAGAAGAACTCCCAGGATTACCTCCTCAACGTCAAGTCGAGTTCAGAATCGACTTAGTTCCAGGGGCTAATCCCGTAGCCAAATCGCCCTATCGTCTAGCACCTGCTGAGATGCAAGAACTGTCCTGTCAACTTAACGAACTGCTCAGCAAGGGCTTTATAAGACCAAGCTTCTCACCCTGGGGAGCTCCAGTCTTGTTCGTCAAGAAGAAAGACGGATTGTTTCGTATGTGCATCGACTACAGGGAGCTCAACAAACTGACCGTCAAAAATAGTTACCCTCTGCCGTGCATTGACGATTTATTTGATCAACTGCAAGGGGCGAACTTCTTTTCAAAAATCGATTTAAGATCCGGGTATCACCAACTACGAGTGCTAGGGGAGGATGTCCCGAAGAGAGCCTTCTGAACTCGTTATGGGCACTACGAATTCGTAGTGATGCCGTTCGGATTAAAAAACGCGCCCGTAGTATTCATGGATTTAATGAATAGGGTGTATCGTCCTTACTTGGATCAGTTCGTCATCGTCTTCATCGATGACATACTTATCTACTCTCGTAGTAAGGAGGAGCATAGTCGACATCTACGACACATCTTAGAAACACTGCATTCAGAGAAGCTCTATGCGAAGTTCTCGAAATGCGAATTTTCGATCCGAAGAGTCGAATT
This sequence comes from Lactuca virosa, assembly GCF_052849685.1. Lineage (NCBI taxonomy): Eukaryota > Viridiplantae > Streptophyta > Magnoliopsida > Asterales > Asteraceae > Lactuca > Lactuca virosa. The sequence goes on from NC_136430.1 coordinate 198,093,867, forward strand.
CTTAGGGCACGTGGTTAGCAAGGAAGGAATACACGTGGACCCTTCCAAAATCAAAGCCATTGAGAGCTGGTCAGCACCGAAGACACCTACAAAAATTCGTCAATTTCTAGGCCTCGATGGCTACTATCACAGGTTCATTCAGAACTTCTCCCGAATTGCAAAACCTCTTACAACACTGACCCAGAAGGGCGTGGCCTTTGACTGGGAAGAGAAGCAGGAGAGAGCATTCCAAACGCTCAAGCGAGCCTTGTGCACCGCACCAATACTGTCCCTCCCCGAAGGGATAGAAGACTTCGTTGTCTATTGCGATGCGTCAAATCAAGGGCTTGGATGTGTTCTGATGCAGCGGGGTAAGGTCATCGCCTATTCCTCGAGACAGCTAAAGACACATGAGGTCAACTACACCACACACGATCTTGAGCTAGGAGCAGTTGTGTTTGCTCTGAAGATCTGGAGACACTACCTGTACGGTACAAAAAGCACTATCTTTACAGACCACAAAAGCCTACAACATATATTCGACCAGAAGGAGCTCAACATGAGGCAACGACGGTGGGTCGAGCTACTCAGTGACTACGAATGCGAAATTCGTTATCATCCGGGTAAAGCCAATGTAGTAGCTGACGCCCTAAGTCGGAAAGAATACTCTGGTCGTAGGGTCAAATCATCGACCATGACAATCCATTCACACTTGTCCACGCAAATTAAGGAGGCTCAGCTCGACGCTTTGAAACCTGAAAATGTGGCGGGTGAATCCCTGAGAGGGATGGATAAGAACTTGGAAGTCAAGGGTGGCGGAGCCTTATATCTCATGGATCATATCTGGACACCGAAACATGGTGGTTTCAGAGACTTGGTCATGACCGAGGCACACAACACTCGTTATTCCGTCCACCCAGGTTCAGATAAGATGTATCTGGATCTTAAAAAGCTATAATGGTGGCCTAACATGAAAGCAGAGATTGCTACCTTCGTGAGTAAATGCCTTACTTGCGCCAAGGTCAAGGTCGAATACCAGAAACCCTCAGGTCTACTACAACAGTCGGAGATACCGGAATGGAAGTGGGAGCGGATCACTATGGACTTCATAACCAAGTTGCCCAAGACAACGGGTGGACTTGATACCATATGGGTCATCGTCGACAGATTGACCAAGTCCGCACACTTCCTGCCTATCAAAGAAACAGACAAGATGGAGAAGCTTACAAGAACTTACATACGGGAGATTGTACGACTGCACGGTGTTCCCATATCCATTATCTCGGACAGAGATAGTAGATTCACTTCGAGGTTCTGGCAGTCGCTACAAAGTTCCCTAGGAACTAGGCTGGACATGAGTACACCCTACCATCCACAAACCGACGGACAAAGTGAGAGGACTATCCAAACCTTGGAAGATATGTTGCGAGCCTGTGTGATCGACTTTGGGAAAGCATGGGATATTCATTTACCCCTTATCGAATTTTCCTACAACAACAGTTATCACACGAGCATAAAGGCTGCTCCATTCGAGGCCCTCTATGGCCGAAAGTGCAGATCCCCTCTATGCTGGGATGAGGTGGGTGATACCCAGTTAGCTAAAGGACGAGTTCCTGAAAGCACTCTCATGGGTCCGGAGATCATTCGGGAAACGACAGAGAAGATCGTTCAGATTCATGAACGATTGAAAGCCTCTAGAGACCGACAGAAAAGCTACGCAGATAAACGAAGGAAATTATTGGAATTCCAGGTGGGCGACCGTGTTCTATTGACGGTCTCACCCTGGAAAGGCTTGATACGCTTCGGAAAGCGTGGAAAGCTAAATCCAAGATACATAGGGCCTTTCGAGATTCTCGCGAGAATCGGCCCTGTAGCGTACAAACTTAACTTACCTCGCGAACTCAGTAACGTACATTCTACTTTCCACGTCTCGAACTTGAAAAAGTGTCTGTCCGACGAGACTCTTGTAATCCCACTCGACGAGATCGAGATCAACGAGAGCCTCAACTTCGTGGAAGAACCTGTAGAGATCATGGACCGAGAGGTCAAGCAAACGAAACAAAGCTGTATCACGATAGTGAAGGTTCGCTGGAACGCCAAGCGAGGACCTGAATTCACTTGGGAGCGAGAGGATCAGATGAAACTGAAATATCCTCGTCTTTTTACTTAGTTATTTGTAACTACATATTTGCTTAAACTCTAATTTCGGGACGAAATTCCTTCTAACGGGGGGATGATGTGACAACCCGAAATTTCTATTATGTACAACAATTCACTTCAATTGAAGTCAGAACTGTTTTTGCTAACTTTTGAGCTGTGTAGAGTCAGTTTGAGTGTTCTAAAGCCTAGTACTTCATGAGATAACTGGAGAGAGGATGCCCTAGGGTTTATTGTGCAACAATAAAGTCCCAAAGCTCCAAGAGTTTGGATTTTACGGCCTAAACATGGTGTTTACGGCCGTAAACCCCAAGGGGTATAAAAGTGACACTTAGTCATTTTTAACACTTTTTCACACTTTCAAGAACTAGAACTTTAAATCCTCTCACGTATCACCCGATTTTCCTTCTTGATCTTCAACTTTGTAAGTGTTTCTTTCCCTAATAAGTTGATATCTTACTTAATCTAGTGATATTACATGATTTCATCCGTGAAATCATTCCATTTGTGTAGATCTTCAAGTGTTCTTAGTTTCACCAAGAACACACACTAGTGTTCTTGGACTTTTAACACCCTTTCAAGCTTATCTATTGTAAGTACTCTTACCCTAGTGTGTTATAAGACTTGTTACACTTCCAAATCAACTAGAAAACACAAAGAAACACAAGATCAAAGGTGTTTACGGTCCAACATGTTCTTGGACCGTAAACCCTAATGAATGGGCCATTGTGTGCCCTAGTCCCTTACCAAGCCTTGGATACTAGTCTAGATCATATCCTTGATGTGCTTAGGACCTTAAACATCAAAAAGACCATGAACCATTAGAGTTTACGGCCGTAAACTCATGGAGAAATGGTCCATGGGCCGTAAACTCTACAAAGGGGTGAAATGTTGCCCTAATCACTTCCAAAGGGTTAGACATGAAGTAGGAATGCTTATTATGACCTTATAAGCTTCAAAACACAAAATGGTAGAAGTACCATGAGTTTACGGCCGTAAACTCATGGGTTTACGACCGTAAACTCCAATGGAGTTGGTCCCAAAACCGTAAACTCATAAAGAGTTTACGCTTGGACCCTAAACTCAAATGCAAGACCCTACAACCCTTAGATACAATCCTTAGTACTTATAACACTTAAATCAAAGTGTTTTCCATGTCCTAGGGTGTCTTAACTTGGTTAATTAGTTGTTTAATGACTAATTGGATACATATATGTGTTATTATATGTTAACTAGGATCCTTGTGTGTGTTCAAGTCTTCACTTGACACTTAGCATCCTATAACATCCATTCATCCAAACCACTCACTACAGGTGAGTTCATACCCCTTAATCAACCTTTTAAATGATTTTAAATGCTTTTATGGGGGGAATACAAGTTGAACTATTATAGTTATTATATCAATCACATGTGATTAATAACTACCAAACAAGTGGATTTCTTACTTTTAAATTGTGTTATCAAACAAACTACTTCAAACTGTTTTATTAAACTCTTTTAAACTTATATTCTGTTAAATGTGTATCTATATAGATATAGTTATATAAGTAGGATTGAAAGGACTTAGGACTGATAGCTCACCTTACTTCTTGTTCCTTGTTTGGTTGTGGACTTAGGGTATCGGTTGTTAGTCCGAAGGTCGTTTGAATCCTAGTTATATATTATGTATATGTATATAGATATAAAGGTTCCTTCATTCAGTTCAATACCTTTGGGTAGCAAAGGTATACAAACATATTCATACATTCAAACAACATTACTAGTAAGCTATAATAGGTATAGTTTAGGAAGATACTAATACTATTACTAGAACAGTGAAACATACAAAGAGTCAGTTCATACATGAGTCAATACCATACAGAGAGAACATACAATACCATACAGAGAGAATATACAATACCATACAGAGAGAACATACATACATACTAGACAAAGAGAGAACATACAATACAGCTAGTATATACAATACATTCACAAGTGCACTAATACAGTTATGTGAGCCACGTAATGGGGCATGGCATCACCTGTCATGGCTCGTTTTGTATCCAGAATCTCCTTAAGTGGAGAGCGTTGAGTTTGTGTATAGATTTATACTGGATTGACTATCCTACACCTTGCTGCTCGCTACAGTGGGACTTACAAGTCTACGGGTGCCAAACGTCATTTCTTCCGACATCTTACATCGTCGTGTTTCTAGTCAGTAGTATGGTACAGGCCGACCACATGGTACTTTAAATAACAATTGGTTTAAGGTAGTTAGTATAGCAGTAGTTACTTAATACAATACTACAGTACTATTTCATTTTCCCATTTGCATTCACTTTGTGATATTCACACAATAAACAGTAATGTAAAACTATATTTTTGGTAAATGATAGTCAGATTTTGAGAAATTACATTCTCTTACAAGAGTCTTACACACAAACAGTTGATGCCTTGGTAGAAGGCTACTTTTAGTAAGAAACATAGGGTTTTCTAGGAGAGTTCAAACAATTACAAACTTTTACAAACTTATACATCACATACTTACGAACACTTCCATACAAACAATGACACTAAAATACTTATGATCTCACCAGCTTTAAAGCTGATAAACTCTTTCAAAATAACTTGTATTCTCAGGTCACCAGTAGACAGGTACCGATGCCAGGTTTTGAGAAGATGGAGCTCGTTCAAGACTCATCTTTTATTTTGATTTATGTTTTTGGTGTCTATTTAACTTGACAGAACACACATGTATTAAATTATATTGTTAATGCAATGGATGATGTTGTTGCTTGTTTACTACTATTCATTGTTGTGATACTGAACATGACGTCCTCCACCCCCGAACGATTCCGCCGTTCCGGTTTTGGGGTGTGACATTTATCAACCGCAAACATAATATGTATCCCTCACAATTTCCTAATTTGAGGAAACCAATTTAAGTGTGTAATAGCTTATGTAACTCTCATTTAACTAATGTTAATAAAAAGCACTTCCATTTCAGAAAACTCTACCGTTTATCTTACATAATTATATTTATAAAGATAATACGGGTATTTATAATTAGACTACATTTCCAAGATAACAAGGAACTTACATCTACTGCAAACAAGAGGTGTCTAATTCCTGTATTAATTAATTACTAAACATAAGCCGGTAAACAACCATCAAGCTCATTTGTATTTCTCATTGACCTTGAGGTGGTACATGATGTGCCATTCCTCTTCGGTATGCACGTCGATAGGCTATAGAAGTTACATAATCTGCACAATCCATTGAATTGTTGGACAACATGTTACGACGGTGGAATATTGTAATCGCATGGCCACAATGTATAGCATTATGTTGCCATTTCCACATGTACAACTCCTACCGTCGATATCTACATTAATACTCGTACACGAATCTTTTACAAGAAACATGTTTGTGTCATTAATATATGTTGTCTCCCAAGATATAGACTTGATGATCCTTTTATGCAACACTTTTTCTAGGTAAGGAGTGAGTGATCAAAACAAGACTCTTGTCAAATATTATCTAAGTGAGGGTGAGGATTTGTTAATCAACTTAATTGTAAATAAATAAAAATGTAAAGAGTATAATTTACCTATGTGTTCACTCCATTCAACATAAATACGTTGTATGGCATCATAGATTTCCTCAAGGAAAGAAGTTATTGGATATTCACTAGCAATGAATGATGCAAGTTTAATTTCATTGGGAATACCAACGTCGAATATATTTGTATAGGTTCTAGGGAATAAAGCCTTTGCCTATTTTTTCGTGACCTAAATCATCCAAATATCATCGTTTATTACATCTCCTAGCATTATCAATTACATAATAAAGACTAGCCAATTTTTCTTCAAATTGATACATTGTGTAACATCTACACGTATTCTTAAACAATGCTTCCACAATTACACCACGACCAACAAATCTTTGATATTCTTTATACAAACTTTCACTACCAAACCCACTATATGAATCTGGGAAGACTTCACTAAGGGAATTTTGTATATGATAGCATTCTAAGTTATGGATGAATGCAATTTTCGTACCGTTACCAATATGTTCTTTTTGGTTGAGGACGAACCAACACCAACGATTAGTATTCTGTTTAACGCCAACACCATACACTATTGGCAAAAGTTGACGGTTTCCATCCATACCAACCGCTATATATAATGACAAAAAATAGTTCCCTCTAATAGGGATGGAGTCTAAGTAGATCACATGGTAAAGACAATCACCAACAAATGATCGAACCTAAATTATTTATGAAAAATAATTACTATTCTAGATAATGCAATTTTAAAATATTCAAATATATATTTTTCAAAAAAATATTACTTACAGTACATGCTAGACCCATAAAGCATACTTCAAAAACCTTTCGATGGTCTGTCTTGATGCATGTGATTGTCCCCTCATATGTTTTTTTTCTTAATTATGAAAGTGAATCGGGAGATTGGAACAACTTTGTTCATGCACTTGATTTGTAGCAGTCATGTTCCGAGTCAATAATAAAATCAAAGAAAATGCAATATATAGTATTGTTTAACCAATAATAACATATGTAATATATAGTAATTGTAAAAAAAAATTAGGCTACGCCCTTTAACCCTAGTTTATAGGTTGGGCAATCTATTGTCATTTCGAATAGTAGATTTGTCATTTCAAACAGTATTTTTGTGTAATATATATGATAATTTGCCTACTCTTTGATAGTATTTGACTATCGTTTCATAGACTTTGACTATGGTATGATCTCCCTTTAACCCTAGTATATAGATTGAGCAATATTATGTCATTTCGAATAGTGGATTTGTCATTTAAAACAATATTTTTGTGTAAGATATATGGCAATTTTCCTACTCTTTGACAGTATTTGACTATCGTTTCATAAAATTTGACTACAGTATGATAGCCTTTAACCCTAATTTATAGGCTAGGCAATGTTATGTCATTTTGAATAGTGTATTTGTCATTTCAAATAGTATTGTAATTTCCAATAATGTATTCGAAATGACTAGTCTATAACAAAGAGTGTAACCCTGCAAGAAAATGGAAACGAAATACATTTATATTCGAGAACCTATTCCATGTTTGTAAATTGTAAAAATAAGTTCGTTCAATGAGGTATACAAAAAAAAATTCCAACTTACCAATATTCTTTCATAATCTTGAAAGAAACAATCCTAATTCCTTCACATGCATTAAGAAAGATTTGATAGATCGTTTTCGATTTTGTTTTTTGGCTATGGGATGTGCGGTATGTTATCTTTTTGAGTAATTTTTTATATGATGTTGTTATTTGGCTAATGTTGGTATCTTTTCTTGCAGATTTGTGCATTTCTAATGTGTATGATACCAATAATATTTATTGATCATGTACCCCTTATTAGGACCAATATAATCTTGAAAGAACCAATCCTAATTCCTTCACATGCATTAAGAAAGATTTGAGAGATCGTTTTCAATTTTGTTTTGTGGCTTTAGGATGTATGGCATGTCATCTTTTAGAGTAAAATTTTTTATATGAAGTTGTTATTTGGCTAATGTTGGTATCTTTTCTTGAAGATTCATAGATTTCTGACATGTATGATACCAATAATATGTGTTGCTCATATACCCCTTATTGGTACCAACACAACAACAATGTGCATTACAGTTGCTTTGGATGGAAATCATGAAACCTTTCTCATAGAATTCACTTTGGGAAGCATAGATTCTGACGTTTCTTGGGCATGGTTCATGAGGAGGTTGAAATAATATTTAGGTGACACTACGGAAGTCGGATTCATAAAAGATATGTCTAATTCACTAGACTACGCCATTTAGAGAGTCTACCCTAATTCATATCATGGGTATTGTTGTAAAAATATAGCTGAGTAAATAAGGGCTTCCGTAGAAAGTAATACCGTTGTGCAACAACTATTCTGGGAGACATGTAAAACGTATAGTGTGTCTGAATTTTATGTATGTTTGAATAGATTACAAAATGAGGTTAATGGGAATGATCTTCTCTGGCTTGACAATATTGCCATTGCAAAATGGGCACGTGACTTTTTTCCTAAAGTATGTTTCAATTTGAAATCCATAAAAATTCCCATTGTCTTACATTGGATAAGAATAAACAGTCTTGAACTGGATAAGAATAAACACGAACGAGTTACAAATAACGTCAATGATTGAGATGGTTCATTTGTCGATTCTAGGAGTATATGTTCAATGAGCTGAATTCGAAGGTAATAAATAAATGTTGTTATACTCTATCAGATTTTTTTTATATGTAATTCATTTAATTTCACAGTGGGGATTCATGGTGCTCTAACCCCTTACGCACAAAACATGGTTCATAAAAGAATGATCCAATCTGATGGTTATAACGTTATACATATTGCTAGCGACATATTTGAAGTGAGTTTGAATTTAACCACCGAATCGGTACAACTTGAACGTGGGATTTGTACGTATGAAAAATGAAAAAAATGTGGCATACCTTGTGAACACGCTATAGCATCACTATAAAGGCTTTCAATTCATGAAATCTTGCAAATTCCAAATTATAAGTTGACTTCTGCAATGTATCGAAATGTTTTCCGTACTGGGATGGTGAATCCTATTCCAATCCTTCTGTATTGGGAAATACCAGTTGAAAGGGTGGTTGTCTTACCTCCATTTGCAGTATAATTGAATAGTAATGTACGAATCACAACGAATGTTAGTTTGTATTTAGTCGTGTGTAAACATTATATGTATGTAAACCTTATTTGTAGTATGTGTGCTTTTTACTTTATAATAAATGATGTGTAAATTGTGTATCTATGCACAAATGATATCAATTTTTTACGAAGAACTATTTAAAAACAACATAATCAAGAAAGAAAACATGCTATTTGGAGTTAAAACAATAGTTACTTGGTAGGCTAAAAATCGCACTTTATGTTATTTTATGTCGTTTTTAACAGCATAAAGCCTACTTTTGAGGGTAATAACAATGCGTAAACGAAATCAGATTTCAGACCCAGATATGTTGGGACAAAGAACTAGGTACAAACAATGTAATCAAGGAAAAAAAACATGCAATTTGGAGTTAAAACAATAGTTTTTTGGTAGGCTAAAAATGTCACTTTATGCTATTTTATGTCGTTTTTAACAACATTAAATTTAATTTGGAGGGTAATAACAAGGCGTAATCGATATTAGATGTAACATCCCGGAATTCAGGTATATTCCTTTGATCCTTTTCTTTCCCTAAGTTGTCAAAATTAGTCCTTGAAAGAAAAGGTTGCTTTTGAGTACGCTGGGCATACGAGAGAGTACGCTGCGCGTACTCATGGGCGTGTTCTTGACACGGAGTCTACCCAGTACGTTGGGCGTACCATGGTGTACTTTGGGCGTACTAGGCCCAAAATGAAACCCTAATTCTAAGTGAGCCCCCTATTTAAAGAACGTTATGGCCTCCTTGTTGGCCACCATTTCTAGAGACTTGTCCACCAAAAACCCTAATCCTCGTTCTTGTAGCTAGAGAGTGCCTTTGAGAGCTTGTTGGTGTATTCTTGAACATTAGAAGTGGAAAGTGAGCTTTAGAGAAGAAGGAGTGAGAGCTCAAGCACTTGGATCTGAGCTCAGCAGTGTGGGAAGCTTCATTTGGAGGTATAAAGCTTCAAGCTTTCTTACTCTTTCTTTTGTGTTTATGCATGGGGTGTTTTAGGGTTTTTGTCCCCAAAGTTGATGGCTTTATGAGTTGATGAACCCCAAGAATCCGAGATATGTCCCTTGTTAGTGTATTTCATGTTATATAGTCATAAAAATCCAATCTTGGACGTTAGAAGTGAACCATGCAAGAGATATGATCTCTTTAGTGAAGGAAGTGATGTGTTTTGGGTGTTGATGACCATTACAGCCATGCAAAGGCGTAAAGTCTTTGACTTTATGGATTAGGAGGTTGTAGGGAGTCCAGATCTGTACTTTGACCCAAGGTCTTAACTGATTAAGACCTTAAGTGAGAAAATAGTGAAACTGGGAGGTACGCTGAGCGTAAATTCCAGTAAGCGGGGCGTAGGGCTCAATCAGCCCGATATCAGCATAGCGGTCGAGTACGCTGAGCGTAGGAGCTGGTACGCGCGGCGTACTCCGGAGGGTTGACTTTCGTTGACTTTTAGGGTTTGGTCAACATTTGGACCTTTGGACCATTGGAGGGGTAAAATGGTCTTTTACCCTTCTGAGAGAATATAGGGAGGGATTGGTCTAGCCTTGAGGGCCGTTATTGATTTAACATAATTACTTTATGTCATTAGGCAGGGCTAGGTCATTGTTCGAGTTCGGGGATAGCGAGCACGTGAGTTACTAGACATCATACGAGGTGAGTCTTCTCACCATACCTTACCTAGAGTGGTAATTATGTGTGACCGGAAGGTCTTATGTGCTATGACGAGTATATGATATATGTTTCTATGTGATATGTATATGTTATGTATGTTATGAGTAGCATGGTATGGACCGGAAGGTCAGTATGGTATGGACCGGAAGGTCAACAGGGTATGGACCGGAAGGTCAGCAGTGTATGGATCGGAAGGTCAACATGGTATGGAACGGAAGGTCGACAAAGTAGGACCGGATGGTCTACTCGGATTGTGGGACCGGAAAGCCCCTGAGACACATTGACCGGAAGGTCTCGTAGAGTTATAGCGTCGAGTGGCTAGTTGTATGTACGTGGTATCTTGGGGAACTCACTAAGCATGCGTGCTTACCGTTTATGTGATATGTGTTTCAGGTACTTCAGAGGACCGTGGGAAGGCACCGGCATGATTGTACACACACACTATGTTTCGGAGGAGCTACTGTGGATCCTGGATTTTATGAGATGATTCGAAAACTTTGTTAAATGAATATTTGATGTGGAACAATATAATATATATTTTTATGAATAAAAAATGAAAATTTTGGTTTGAATTTTCACGACGTTACAAATTGGTATCAAAGCCTTGGTTTGAGGGTGTCGGATACACCTTCGGGTACATCTGAACTCAAACTGAGGATTTAAGAAAAGTTTTCAAAAGAAACAATTTTCTAAGATAAGTAAAAGATTTTCAAGAAGCGGAAAAGAGCAGTGTGTACAATCAGCCAGCGCCCGAACGGTGATTTCCCAAAATACCCTTACATTATGTGTTATGAGATATTATGTGATACGCTCTGCATGCTAGAGTAGGCTAGGTATTCATATTTAGGACTAGAGTGGGCCTGATTTATGATGCCTTAGCCTAGGAGTTACTGCTACTATGAGATACTTCGCTAGTAACTAGGTAGCAGCGAGGAGTTTATGAGTGGTCTACCGAAAGGTAGCCTGTGTTTAGCGAAATATAGAGTACTTGTGATCTGGGATCCTAGGAGGAGGACTTGGGGTGAATACTGATGCCTTGTGGAAGGTAGTATAGGGCCCGTACTACTGGAAACACCGGATCGGTGAGCAGTCCAAGTAAGAATCCTTAGGATACTGAGGAGCGAGTAGGGTTGAGTTATCGAGTGCGAGTATACTCGAGCGAGTCTCTGATTTCTTTTGTGTTGTGTTTCATAGACATCATGGTTGGGACGCGCCACAACCCAGGAGGCAGTGGTACCAGTGATGAGGAGATCCACAGGTTGATTCACGAGGAGGTGGCCGCAGCCATACGGGCTGAGATTCCTGAGATGTTTGGGTCTATCAAGACCACTTTGATTGAGACATTCGACGAGCGGTATGCTTCTCTTACCGAGGCTGATGTTGCTGCAGCCACCGCAGCTGTTACCGCTGCTAGGCCACAGGGGGGTGACTCGTTGTTGTACCGAGAGTTCAGCAACACGAAGCCACCAGAGTTTGATGGGACACAGGATCTGATAGCCACGATGAGGTGGATCTCTGATGTTGAGGGATGTTTCTACACTTGTTCCTGTCCGGAACATCTGAGGGTACGGTTCGCGCTGAACCAGCTTCGCTTAGGAGCGAAGGACTGGTGGAAGTTTGTGACGGCAGATTTTACTCCTGCAGAGCTTACCGCGGTGACCTGGGAGAGGTTCACCACTATGTTCAGAGACGAGTATGTTCCTCCGGTGGAGAGGGAACGTTTGGCCCAGGAGTTCTTGTCCCTCAAGCAGGGGACGGAGTCTGTGACAGTGATCACGTGGATGTTTCATGAGAGGGTGTTGTTTTGCCCTGAGCACGTGTCTACCGAGCAGGCACGTATGAGTCGATACTTGAGCATACTGAGGAGAGACATTCGGGAGTTCGCGGCGAACTCGACATACCGAACATTTTCCGAGCTCCAGGCAAATGCTCGGAAGAGGGAGATTGAGCTAGAGACTCAGGCCAGGGAGGAGGCCGAGTCTCAGAGGAGGGACAGGCGGCCGGTGCAGTCTCAGCCGGCAGCCAAGCGGGCAAAGCCCGCCGATGTGAGATCTGGAGGCCAGAAGGGCCGCACTTGTGGGAAGTACGGTAAGGGACATGATGGAGTTTGTCATTCAGGTGCTTGCTACAAATGTGGCAAGGAGGGGCATATAGCCAAGGATTGCCCCAAGGGATTCATGGTTTGCTTTCACTACAACCAGACTGTCCATCGGAAGGCCGAGTGCCCACAGTTACTTCAGGGATCAGCACAGGGATCTGCACCTGCTGATAGAGCTACCGAGGTCCGGCCAGCGAAGGCCGAGGCACCAAAGGCTCGTGGGAGAGCCTTCCAGTTGACAGCGGAGGAGATCCGCGCAGCTCCCGATCTTGTGGCTGGTATGTATTCTTTTACATACTTATTTTGAGTTTGATATTTTGTGCTTATATTGTGGTATGCATAGGTACTTTTCTTGTGAGTTATGTACCTGCTTTGGTATTATTTGACTCGGGTGCGAGTCGATCTTTCGTGTCATTAGCATTTAGTCAGCACATCAGTGTCCGACGAGAGGCGTTGAGTTGACCTCTACGAGTTTCTATAGCCGACGAGCGAGCGGTGTATGCTACTGATGTGATTCGAGGATGTGTACTCAAGATCTTCGGTGTTGAGTTTCCGATAGATCTGGTCCTGATTGCGATGGGGGATGTTTGTGTTATTGTCGGAATGGATTGGTTGAGCCGATTTGGAGCTGTCATAGACTGCGAGCGTCATATGGTGACGATACGAGACCCTAGTGGGGGAGTGCTGATAGTATATGGTGAGGGCACCCAATGTGGGTCAGCATTTTGCTTGGCTGCCAGAGCGAGACAGAGTTTACAGCAGGGCTGTAAAGGGTTTGTAGCATATGTGATGGATACACGAGTGGCCGCAGGGAGACCGAGTTCTGTCGATGATGTTCCGATAATGCGTGATTTCCTAGATGTTTTTCCCGAGGAGTTGCCGGGTGTGCCTCCCGAGAGGCAGGTGGAGTTCCGCATTGATTTGATACCGGGGGCAGCGCCTATCGCCTTGCGCCACCAGAGATGCAGGAGTTATCCTCGCAGCTTCAGGAGCTGTTGGGGAAGGGATTTATCCGACTGAGTAGCTCGCCCTGGGGAGCGCCGATCCTTTTTGTCAAGAAAAAGGATGGTTCACACCGGATGTGCATTGATTACCGGGAGTTGAACAAGTTGACGGTCAAGAACCGTTATCCACTACCGAGGATCGACGATCTGTTCGATCAGTTGCAGGGAGCATCTTAGTTTTTCAAGATTGACCTGAGGCCTGGATATCACCAGATGAGGGTGCGGGATGAGGATATCCAGAAGACGGCGTTCAGGACTCGTTATGGGCATTACGAGTTCGTGGTGATGCCTTTTGGGCTCACCAATGCACCAGCAGCGTTCGTGGATCTCATGAACCGAGTATGCATGCCGATGTTAGACCAATCGATGATTGTGTTCATCGACGACATTCTAGTGTATTCGAGATCCAAAGAGTAGCATGATGAGCATCTGAGGGAGGTCCTTGGAGTGTTGAGATCGGAGAGGCTTTATGCCAAATTCTCCAAGTGTGATTTCTGGTTACGAGAGGTCCAGATCTTGGGGCACCTCGTTAATCAGAATGGGATTTTGGTCGATCCGGCCAAGATTGAGGCTGTTATGAGTTGGGAGGTGCCGAGATCCCCCACCGAGATCAGAAGTTTTCTGGGATTGGTCGGCTACTATCGGAGGTTTATTAGAGACTTCTCCAAGATTGTCGTTCCCCTCACCAGATTGACCCGGATGGGCGTTGCTTTTACTTGGGGTCTAGAGCAGCAGACCTCGTTTGAGACTCTTCGCCAGAGACTGTGCGAAGCCCCGGTGTTAGCCCTTCCCGAGGGAATGGAGGATTTTGTAGTTTACTGCGATGCGTCTATATCGGGATTGGGTGCGGTGCTTATGCAGCGAGGGCACGTGATAGCCTATGCATCGAGGCAGCTGAAGCCTCATTAGACGAGGTATCCCACCCATGATTTAGAGTAGGGGGCAGTGGTGTTTTCCCTCAAGATATGGTGCCACTATTTGTATGGGGTTCGGTGTACCATATACACGGACCACAAGAGTTTGAAGTATCTGATGGATCAGCCCAGCCTGAATATGCGCCAGATGAGATGGTTAGATGTGGTAAAGTATTACGACTGTGAGACCCGGGCAAGGCTAACGTGGTAGCCGATGCTCTGAGCCGCGAGGCGGAGAGTGCCCCGATTCGAGATATATGTATGAGGATGACGGTGATGACTCTGGTGTTGGATACCATTTGAGAGGCCCAAGCAGAGGCTGTGAGACCGGAGAACCGCAAGAGGGAGCGGGTGATTGGGCAGGTGTCCGAGTTTGTTACTGATAGCCGAGGGCTTATGACCTTCCACGGTCGGATTTGGGTACATTTACGGGTGGGGCACGTAGCATACTGATGGAGGAGGAGCACAGATCGAGATTCTCTATCCATCCCGGGGCCACTAAGATGTATTTAGACCTGAAGAGAGATTACCGGTGGCCCTGTATGAAGAGGGATGTTGCATGGGTAGTTGAGAGGTGCTTGACCTGTCGTCGGGTTAAGGCCGAGCACCAGCGTCCGCATGGAAAGTTACAGCCATTGGAGGTTCCCCAGTGGAAGTGGGAACGGATTTCTGTGGATTTTATCACCAAATTGCCGAGAACCGCGAGGGGAGTCGACGCAATTTGGGTGATTGTGGACCGGCTGACGAAGAGCGCTCATTTCCTAACTATCAGTGAGAGCTCTTCTGCAGAGAGACTGGCAGAGATGTATGTGAGAGAGATGGTGTTGCGGCATGGAGTGCCGATCTCAATCGTTTCAGACCGAGATGTACGTTTTACCTCCAGGTTCTGGAAGAAGTTTCATGAGGAGTTGGGTACGATATTGCACTTCAGTACTGCTTATCACCCACAGACGGACGGGCAGAGTGAGCGGACGATACAGACACTCGAGGACATGCTTCGAGCATGTGTTATAGACTTCGGTGGAAGTTAGGATACATACCTACCCTTGGATGAGTTTTCTTACAACAACAGCCACCATTCGAGTATTGGTATGCCTCCCTTTGAGCTTCTTTATGGGAGGAGGTGTCAGACTCCCATCTGTTGGGGAGAGGTAGGTCAGCGAGTGATGGGTAACACTGAGATAGTGCTAAAGACGACTGAGCAGATACAACAGGTCCGACAGAGATTGCTGACAGCGCAGAGCCGCCAGAAGAGTTATGCGGATAGGCGGGGATCCGAGCTTGAGTTCCAGGTTGGAGATTTCGTACTCCTGAAGGTATCTCCTTGGAAAGGGGTGATCCGATTCAGGAAGAGGGGCAAGCTGGGGCCCCGATACATTGGACCGTTCAAGATGACCGCGAGAGTGGGTAAGGTAGCATACCGTTTAGAGCTACCTACAGAGTTGATCCAGATTCATGATACCTTCAACGTATCCCAGCTGAGGAAGTGTATAGCCGATGAGACGGCAGTACTGTCGCTAGAGGATATTCAGGTGGATGAGAGCCTGAATTACGTTGAGAGGCCGATTGCAATCTTGGATCGGAAGATCAAAGTTCTGACGAACAAGGAAGTGCCCCTGGTTCAGGTTCAGTGGCAACACCGGAGGGGATCCGATTTGACTTGGGAGCCGGAATCAGAGATGTTGGAGCAGCATCCAGAGTTATTTTCGGAGCATAACTTCGAGGGCGAAGTCTGATTCTAGTGGGGGAGAATTGTAACATCCCGGAATTCATGTATATTCCTTTGATCCTTTTCTTTCCCCAAGTTGTCAAAATTAGTCCTTGAAAGAAAAGTTGGCTTTTGAGTACGTTGGGCGTACGAGAGAGTACGGTGCGCGTACTTATGGGCGTGTTCTTGACGCGGAGTCTACCCAGTACGCTGGGCGTACCATGGTGTACGCTGGGCGTACTAGGCCCAGAATGAAACCCTAATTCTAAGTGAGCCCCCTATTTAAAGAACGTTATGGCCTCCTTGTTGGCCACCATTTCCAGAGACTTGTCCACCAAAAACCCTAATCCTCGTTCTTGTAGCTAGAGAGTGCCTTTGAGAGCTTGTTGGTGTATTCTTGAACATTAGAAGTGGAAAGGGAGCTTTGGAGAAGAAGGAGTGAGAGCTCAAGCACTTGGATCTGAGCTTAGCAGTGTGGGAAGCTTCATTTGGAGGTATAAAGCTTCAAGCTTTCTTACTCTTTCTTTTGTGTTTATGCATGAGGTGTTTTAGGGTTTTTGCCCCCAAAGTTGATGGCTTTATGAGTTGATGAGCCCCAAGAATCTGAGATTTGTCCCTTGTTAGTGTATTTCATGTTATAGAGTCATAAAAATCCAATCTTGGACGTTAGAAGTGAACCATGCAAGAGATATGAGCTCTTTAGTGAAGGAAGTGATGTGTTTTGGGTGTTGATGACCATTACAGCCATGCAAAGGGGTAAAGTCTTCGACTTTATGGATTAGGAGGCTGTAGGGAGTCCAGATCTGTACTTTGAGCCAAGGTCTTAACTGATTAAGACCTTAAGTGAGAAAATAGTGAAACTGGGAGGTACGCTGAGCGTAAATCCCAGTACGCAGGTCGTAACGCTCAGTCAGCCCGATATCAGCATAGCGGTCGAGTACGCTCAGCGTAGGAGCTGGTACGCGCGACGTACTCTGGAGGGTTGACTTCGTTAACTTTTAGGGTTTGGTCAACATTTGGACATTTGGACCATTGGAGGGGTAAAATGGTCTTTTACCCTTCTGAGAGAATATAGGGAGGGATTGGTCTAGCCTTGAGGGTCGTTATTGATTTAAGATAATTACTTTATGTTATTAGGCGGGGCTAGGTCATTATTCGAGTTCGGGGATAGCGAGGACGTGAGTTACTAGGCATCATACGAGGTGAGTCTTCTCACCATACCTTACCTAGAGTGGTATGACGAGTATGTGATATATGTTTCTATGTGATATGTATATGTTATGTATGTTATGAGTAGCATGGTATGGACCGGAAGGTCAGTATGGTATGGACCGGAAGGTCAACAGGGTATGGACCGGAAGGTCAGCAGTGTATGGATCGGAAGGTCAACATGGTATGGACCGGAAGGTCGACAGAGTAGGACCGGAAGGTCTACTCGGATTGTGGGACCGGAAGTCCCCTGAGACACATTGACCGGAAGGTCTCGTAGAGCTATAGCCTCGAGTGGCTAGTTGTATGTACGTGGTATCTTGGGGAACTCACTAAGCATGCGTGCTTACCGTTTATGTGATATGTGTTTCAGGTACTTCAGAGGACCGCGGGAAGGTACCGGCATGATTGTAGACACACACTATGTTTGGGAGGAGCTACTGTGGATCCTAGATTTTATGAGATGATTCGAAAACTTTGTTAAATGAATATTTGATGTGGAACAATATAATATATGTTTTTATGAATTCAAAATGAAAAATTTGGTTTGAATTTTCACGACGTTACATTAGATTTTAGACCCGAATATTTTAATACAAAGAACTAGGTACAAACAATGTAATCTAGGAAAAAACATGCAATTTGGAGCTAAAACAATAGTTTTTTGGTAGGCTAAAAATGACACTTTATGCTTTTTTATGTCTTTTTTAACGACACGAAAGGTACTTTTAAGGGTAATAACAATGTGTAATGATATCAGATTCCAAACCTGGATATTTTGGGACTTAGAACTCAGGTCCAAAACTTATTTTTTTAACTAGGAAGGTCTCTACTGTTTGTTTTTATTACACGCTTGGTCCCTACTGTTTGTTTTTGTTACGCGGTTGGTCCCTACTGTTTGTTTTTGTTACGCGCTTGGTTCATGTTTTACCTAAAAAGACTATTATTTAAATAAAAAAAATAGTGGGGTAGGTAAGGTAAGGTGACGGGGGTGGGGTTGGGGTGTGTTTATTTAAATAAATTAAAAACTCAATGGCAAAATAGTCTTTTTAAGTAAGACAGGGACCAACCGCATAACAAAAACAAACAGTAGGGACCTTCCGAGTTAAAAAAATAAGTTAGGGACCAAACGCGCAAATTACCCTAAACCATAGGGACCATTCGTGTTGTTTCGACATGCAATTTGTAGTTAAAATGCTAGACTGTTAATACGCTAAATACATTATTTTATAAAATAGTAAAGAAGAAACAAAAATTAAAACTCAATTACATATTACATAACAGTTTCCCATTTTAATCTAAAGGCATTTTCAATCAAAAGTGTTGTTGAAATCAAAAGTGGGGTACACGTTTACATTATGTGACCTGCTAGTGGATGTCAATCCATTAGCTGTTATCCTCTTGCTTGTCGACTTTTCCTCCACCTAGATCCGCTCCCGGAACCCCTACCCGTACAATTGTTCCTCGTATGTCCAAATTGACTGCATGTAGAACATTCTTTTCGTATAGGATGCTCACCTTGCGATGGAATCCAATCTGTGTTTCTTGGCCTATAAGGCGATGTCTCTCCATTAAGGCTGGCCTGACAATCATTAAATCATTGGGGATCTCCCACTCAGATAGAATTGGAAAAGGGTTCGCACACTCCTCATAAGTTTGCCTCAGTGTCTCTGTATGGTAAGATTTTAAAGCAAATTGTGAACAGTCTTCGTAACGGTTCATTGTTAGCACTTTTATGGCATGGCTACAAGGTATGTCATCTATTTGCCACTGCCTACATGTACAGGTTCTTTGTTGGAAATCAACAATGACACTTTTCTGAGTAGAGCTTTTTGACTTCAAAACTAGTATTTGAGATCGGGTACATCATCCAATTATTACAAGCAATTTTATTAGCTTCTACAATCTCATCAGCCCATGGGGTTAGTTTTTTTTTTTTGCATCCGCTGCAAAAAAACATTTCATACAAGTAATAAACAAATATTTCAATTACTAACTAATACAAAACATTAGTACCTGCAAAATTCTGCTTTTGAAAACTCCATTGCTGCATTGTTGCACGAAAAAAAAATTCAATCAATATCAATATTGACAGCTTCCTTGCAAATCGTGACATTGAATTTATCGACTTTTCACTATTTGATGTCATAAAAAACACTGATTCCTAGGAAAATGTGCCCTTGCCCATTTTTCTGGATTTATATTTCATAGGTATTCCCACACTAGCATTTTCCCTTCTTATTCGTTTCATACCATAATCGAAATCTTTAACAGTATTTGCTTTGTAGATCTCCCAAAACATTACCTTCATTGTGATACGTCTATCTTGACTTAGAAGACCAATTCATATGTTCCTTTTTTCCATGATGCATGCAATTAGGTAGTAAAAGCCCACATTCCTTAGTTTCCTGTCAAATTTAGTTGCCCATGATTTCCATTTTCCCACTACTCCTTAGTTTATGCTCAAGTTACCTATTTATGTTCCTGTAATTGCATTTTGTGAGTTTTATGAATGAAGTAAGAAAATGGTTTCAATTGTGTTTCTCTAATATCTCTCCTATCTATATTTCTAAAGGGGATTAGCCATCCATAATTGGCTTCTATCAATGGTGCTTTCATTCCCGTTCCTCATGCCTCCCCGTCAAAATCCGTCCACCGATGTCACACTACCAAGTATCCGCGAGCAACTCTCCACACTCATCGTTATTTCTACCGCTAATCTCCGACGCCTTGATGCAATTATCACACAAATGGCCACCGTCAACACCCTCATCGGTATTCAAACCGGAACCATGGTCAAACTCATCCGCCCTCCACCTCCGCTTCCACCACCGAATCAACAACCAAGGTCATCGCCACCGACATCCACACCGCCACTGCTGCCACTACAACAACCATTATTGCCATTGCCGCCCCCAAAACCATTGCAATCGCCCATGTCAACCCAACAACCACTTCTACCATCGCAACCGATGCTATCCTTAACCAGGGCACCATCACCACAACAACAATTCCCACCACCGATGATGCCACCCCCGAAAACTACCTACATAAGACTATCGAAAACAATTTCGGCCAACAAAAACGACCGAAAACAGTTCCAAACAAACTCATCGGGCCTCGAGAACGGTGTCCTTTTTAAGAGGGGACGAACTGATACAGATCTCTGGCCATACCTAAGGCTGCCTCCTTGGCCAGATCGTTCCGTCCACGGGTACGACCCGATTGCTACTGGAAATTGTCATAAATTGGCCTTGAGGACAAGGCCATTTTTCAGGGGCAAAGTATTGATACGTCTATGTTGACTTAGAAGACCAATTCATATGTTCCTTTTTTCCATGATGCATGCAATTAGGTAGTAAAAGCCCACGTTCCTTAGTTTCCTGTCAAAATTAGTTGCCCATGATTTCCATTTTCCCACTACTCCTTAGTTTATGCTCAAGTTAGGTATTTATGTTCCTGTAATTTCATTTTATGAGTTTTATGAATGAAGTAAGAAAATGGTTTCAATTGTGTTTCTCTAATATCTCTCCTATCTATATTTCTAAAGGGGATTAGCCATCCATAATTGGCTTCTATCACATTGTGTCGGTGTTTCTGAATTTAGCTGCAATGTTGAAATACAAATGGATACCACATATTCAATGAAAGGCATGAGGGAATATATTTTCAATTGATGTCGCTATGGATACAGCCCTCTCAGATATGAATGTAAGGTCCTCCACGTTGCCTATATATTTTGAAGGAACCATGACAACGTCTGCGTTTGGTTATGTCCTTCCATCGCCACTGCAAGCAACATCGTACCCTTGAATTCACCCTTTAGGTGGCCAGCATCAATTATTAGGATCGGCCTATAATATTTGAGGAAGGCTCATACCTACAATAATTTATAATTGCATTAAAATTTAATAATTAGGATTCATATGTAACATTTTTTATAAAAAAATATTACTACTTACCAAGAAACCAAGCGCGATATGCAAGAACTCAAACCAATCATCTCATCTATTTTAATTTGAGTAACCGTTCTTTGATTATGTTTGACCAAGTTGCGCACATACGCTGAGAGTTTGGTAAATAAATCTTCTTTAGTACCTCTTAACAACAACAACGCATACTGTTTTGCCCGCCAAGCGTGTTGGTATGTGATATTAATTGGAAATTTTGACTTGATGTACTTGACAATTTCATTACCCCGGTAAACTCTCTTATAATCTCCGGCCATATGACTACAAGACCACAAAATCAATGGGGAATCTACATGGGGTGGTAGGCCTTGTTTTCATAATAAAAGACTAATTCAATGCAATCTCTTCCTTTAGTTACATGAAACTAGAAGAAGAAACTAATTAGACACCTTTTACCTTTCATCACAAACTCACCCACACATTATTTTTGAATTAATTGTCTCACCCTTAGTGATATAATTTACCTCTCATCACATACTCACCCACACATTATTTTTGAATAAATTGTTTCACCCTTAATGATATAATTGATTTTCTATAAAAAGATTTCATGAACTATTACCACTCATATTAAATTCACATGTTACATTATACAATAAAAAAAAAGTCACAACCTGGATGCATCTACATGGAGGAAAACACAATCTATTGCAAATTTATATGGATAGTATTTTACAAAATTATATGTACTAGATGGTATTTTAATGTTACGTTTTGATGTTTGGTATTAATATTACATTTGCTTTGGATTGTATTTTCTTTTGGAAATCATGCTTAATATTTGGTATTAAAGTTATACTTGTCGTATATGGTATTATTCAAAAATCTAACCCGATAACCAAAATTCTAACTTGTTTATTTTGTCACCTGCAGATACACTTAATTTGAATTTTAGATTCACCACTGTTTACGGTTATCACACTTGACCCCTCCAGCTACTAGCTTGGGCACTAGGTCAATACCGATCTATGGTCTTGATTTTACAAGAAAGGTTTTTTAGACTTTGCTTATGGTTTTCTATACAAACGACTACTCCCGTTATGTATCATTAGATGGAATATATACAACAATTAGTAAGATCTTCAAGTTACTTTGAGAGATTAATTAGGTGCTTATTGTAAAAAAAATAAAAATAAAAAAAATAAATTCTCGGTTTTGGTAGCACATTGTTGTAATCTCGTTTTCATATCTTCTAGTGATAAAATATCCTCTTACTTACCCGCAACTTTCACACCGATGGTGGAAACCCCAATATCACGTTCTTTGCGTGATTGATTTTATTTGTCATATTAACGATTTCTATTCAATTTTCGTTATTTCCATTTTGTTGTTTGTTTATTACGTAAAATGATCATGACATGTTCTAGTAAAGAATAATGAATCTACGTTCATTTTTGTTCTGCTCCATGAAGCTTAGTTTGACTTTATTTTTTCCCGTTGCAACCAAATATTAAATGTCCATCTCCTATTTTCTGTATCATAGTGACATGGTCAAACACATGTCCAAAAAAACAAGGTTTCTATGAAATCTTGGGTGTCCCATAAACCATGCAAATATTTTTGGAGCACCACAAACTTATATTTTGTTGTTGTTTCCTCATATACATTCCAAACCTTTGAGGCATTTTAGGATCCCCTTCAAACCTTAGAAATCAAATTTCATCTTTTAAACAAGGTATATAAACCCTTATCTTCTTTCTCCTTAATACCCTTTTTTATCTCCATCATTTATAAAAATCATAAGAATTACTGATTTTGAGATACCCAAGATCAAGACCAGGATTTTTCTTCGAAGTAAGTTTTTTATAAAACTGGTATTTAGTATGAAATTAATAGCCCAATTAAAATTATGATCACCTTATTTGTAATTGATAAAACTGGTATTTGGCATGAAATTCATAGCCCAAATTCTCGGTTAGTAACAAACATATACATTTTTCTATCTTTTTTATGATTAAAGCTTTGATTTTTATTTGACAACAAAATATTATTGTGTTTTACTAGCTAGGTATCTAAACCATGAAAGTACCATAATCAAGTTTACATTTTATACTAGTTGGTTACAAAATTTTTGCAAGAGAATTTGGTTCTTGAAAACGCACAATATTTCTAATATATATAAGTGGCGCCCATTCGTCTTAACCAGTAATTTTGGTCGCAATTTCTCTATGTATTGTCAATCATAAGCTCATGTATTGCGCTACAATTGCAGGTTCTATAAACTAAAAGCTCATGATTTGAATATTATTAATAAAATGGCGTCAAAAGCACTCACTAAGGAGAAGAAAGTAACATCTTCCTCGCAACCAACGGGTAAACCTACAATCGTGCAACAAAAGAATACCACAAACCTTTCCTCAACAAAGAACACAACCCCATCAACATCAAATGAAACCAAAAAGACTCGACCAAGCCCCGTTTCATCTTCTATTCCAATAACCAAACAACAACATGTGCCCGATAAAACCAATCCACGAAGATCAATAGACAAATCTCCAACCCCTTCTTTACGTAGTCCATCTCCGATCACGGGAGGTAGACTGCGTAGTCCTTCTCCGGCGACCAGAGATAGACTGCGTAGTCCATCTCCAGCGAGCAGAGATGGTCTGCGTAGACCATCTCCGACAATGAGAGATAGACTTCGCAGTCCTTCTCCGGTGACTAGAGATAGAGTGCGTAGTCCATCTCCGAGTATTAGAGATAGAAGCCCTAAAATGTCATCTTTATTATCAAAAACACCGCCTTTATCCAAACATAAAGACACCCCAAAATCTCCGCCACTTCCGAAACCACAAAAACCAAAAAGCCCTAGTATCGGAACTACTATGAAGCAAACTAAGCCAAGAATAAAGCTTGCTCCAAAATCAAAGCCAAGCGAATTTGATCTTAAAAGACAAAAAGATCAAAACACCATGATTCTTGAGCAAGATTTTGAAAAGATCCAACATGGAGATGAAAGTGATTTCAGCCATGAAATGGAGTCGGAAGATGGTGGATACACCACACACTCTGAGCAGTCTCCGGTGGCTTTGGAAGACGATCATGAAATGCCTCCATCACGCAATGGATCTGACACGGGTTCACAATGTAAAGAATCCTTTGAAGAACAAGAAACTGAAGATCTTCAATATAATTTAGAATTAGAATCAGAACCAGAATCAGAGCAGAAGCTAGAAAAAGAGCATAAAGTAGAGCCCGAAATGGAACATGAGCCCGAGCCCATATTAGATCCAAGCCCCAAAATGGAGCACACAGAGCCAACATTGGAACCAGAATCAGAACCAGAAGTACTGGACCTTAAGCCGGAGCCAAATTTGGAACCAGAGCCAAACTTGGAACCAGAATCAAGTCCGAAGCCTGAAATGGAGCATAAACCAGAACCAAAGTTGGAGCCAGAAGCAAATCCGGAGCACAATGAGGAGGACAAGCCAGAGATGAAAGATAGAGAAGAAATGGACACCAAAAACATGGAAGAGGAGAAGATGGTATTGGAAGAGAACATAAAGGTAGAAGGTGGCGGAAATGAGGTGAAAGGCGGAGATACGGCAACGGATGTAGTAATAGTGAAAAGCACAGAATTGAAGGATACTGCAGTTTATAATAACGTGATAGAGGAGACTGTAAGTAAGCTTCGTGAAAAAAAGATAAATAAAGTAAGCGCATTAGTTGGTGCATTTGAAACAGTGATTTCTTTGCAATCGGAGCAACCACCAGGGTGATCTCTGTCGGATTATTACTTTTTTTTTATGGGTTTTAGAATACAAAAGACTAGTGACAATTGTACATTTGTGTTTTGTATATGTATCATGATTACGATAATTGTATACAAGTAAATTTGGCTCGTACAAGGTTACTTGTGTACATGGAACGAAATATGACGACGTTGATAATATTATTGTCAACAAACCTCATCATTAGGCCCCACCTGAAATCATGGATGTATATACTATTCCACTTACAAAATGATACCCCGAATAATTGGGTACTATTCCATAGGGATGACTATTTAGTACTATTCTATAGGGATGACTATCGGAACGGGATACCCGTTATTGGAATCGGAACCGTCTTGGAACTATCGATTCCGTAACTTGAACCGCCTTAAACGAATCCGGTTCTGGTTCCTAAAGTTATGGAACCGCGTTAAGCGGTTCCGGTTCCGGTTTTCATTTTTTCGAAACCGCTACACGCTTGGTATCCGCCGGAACCGATATATATATATATATATATATATATATATATATATATATAGGAGTAAGATCAAATGACAACACCTAAAAGGTTGAGAACGCGAGAACAGATCACAACCTTATAAATAATTAGATCTATGGCTATTATCAACTGGACCATTTATGAATATTTATAAAACTGATGTGCTAAATATGTAACTTTGAAATGGCAAGAAGGGTACAATAGGAAATCCATATAAATTAATTAAATAGAAATTCCTATAATTTCTCTCTCTCTCTCTCTCTCTCTCTCTCTTTCTCTCTCTCTCTCTCTCTCTCTCTCTCTCTCTCTCTCTCTCTCTCTCTCTCTCTCTCTCTCTCTCTCTCTCTCTCTCTCTACTTAACTAGAAAACCCTAATCTAATTATTTTGAAAAAGCCGGCCGCACACCCCCACCTTCTTCACCACTGTTTTCGTTCATCATCTTCTGACATCCTCCATCGTCGAGCATCACACAATTAAAATACCGGATAAAACAACTAATTGCGTTTTGGGTGGGTGTGTGTGGTCTTAAAAATCAGAAGAGACGAGGAGACGGGAGTGGATTCGAAGTATCAAACACAATTTGAGGTAATTTGGTTGAAGGAAATCGAGATACAGAGGGAATAAATCGAACACACATGGGTTCTCAATCTCCCTGTGTTGCTGTGTGGTCACGAGAACAGAAATAAGAGCAGGGTAGTCGCCGATGGCGGCAACACTGACCACCAGAGAGGGAAACGACGGAGCTCAACCGGAGGTGGCCGGAAAAAGGTACGAGTTAAATCAATTTCGTATTTCTGTTGTCCAAGTTCATAATGTCGATTGATATTAAGCCCTTGTAAAATTTCCTTGATTGTCATTTTAACATAAATTCAATTAATAAGCTTCCTTCCTAAGCTTCTGATTTCTCGTTTCAATCCACCAGGTCAACAAAAAAATTAATTGAAATTGAGGATTGTCTTTGTTGGCGTTGTGTGGTTTGAATTTTGAGATGCGACAACAACAAAAGTCAACAACTGGAGCATTTTTTTTGTTGCGTTTCCAGAATTGTCTTTTGAAGATTATCAATTGGAATCGATAATTAATTGAAATTGAGGATTATTTGTCTTTGTTGGCATTGTGTGGTGTGAATTTTGAAACCAACGATTCAATTTTGATTTACAAATGTATTGATTGCCGCTATAGTCTATTTGTGGTGGAGCGATTCAGTCAAGAACATGGAGTCGAGGTCTAATTACATCCAAATTCTATTATATTCAATTTTTGGATGTTTAGATTTTTTAAGGTTAGTTGATTATATATTTTTCTTGGTGGATTCTGATTTCGGAATCCCAGGAGCAATTTGAAGAGTAAAAACTAAACACATTCTTGACAGGGTGGCTAGGAAAGTTTGTGAATTGCCAATTTTCTCAAAACATTATTGATTTGTTTGCAGGTCATCACTGTGGCAGATACTCTAGAGTTTATCATTGATTGTTTTTGTATCTTCAAGTGATCCGTTCTACAGGTTGCATGGGAAAGTTTGTGCTATGCCACTGTTACATTACACATACAAAAGGAAGGGTAAAAAGGAAAATGAAGGGTAAAAAGGGAAAAGAGTAATTACCAATGAGCAAGAGGGGCAACATTAGATTTTTGTTACTTCCAGCTTTGTATAAGGATTATCTTTGGTTGTGGAGGGCGTATTTGACATCGGGTTCATTGGCTTTGTATCTGGGACGATTGGGTTGTTTGATGAAATACGTGAGAGAGGTATTCATTTGTGAATAGCAGAGTATTCATTTGTTAATAACAATGTATTCATTTCTAAATAGCAGTGTAATCATGTGTGAATGAGTGTATTTATTTATGATTAAATATAGTCTTTTATTCATTTGTGAATACTAGGGTATTCATTTGTTAATAACAATGTATTCATTTGTAAATAGCAGTGTAATCATATGTGAATAAATGTATTTATTTATAATTAAATGTATTCTTTTATGAAGAAATGATAATTTTTACACCCCTTTTATTTTCGGTTGATTAAAAGAAAGGAATTGGATTACTTGTAAATTGATATGTATTCATTTGTGATTGTAGTATTAGTTTTTTTGAAAAAAAAATCGTTTATGAATACAAATGTATTGATTGGGGTTGGATTTCTATTAATTTTTTGGAAAAAAAAAACGTGAAATAGGAGAAAAAAATTATTTTTTAAGAAAAAAAAATTAAATTTTTTTAGTTTAAAATTCTTTTTTTGATAAAAATGTTATTTATATTTCATTATTAAGAAAAATAAAAAATCAAATATTTCCTTCTTTTTTGGTAACTGATCCTAAATTTAAGGGAATTTGATTGATTTTATTTTATTTTAATTTAATTAAAATATACAATTACTAATATGCTCTTATATATTGATTGGTCAGAACTGTTCTCGCGTTCTCAACCTTTTAGGTGTTCTCATTTGATCTTTTCCCTATATATATATATATATATATATATATATATATATATATATATATATATATATATATATATATATATATATATATATATATATAGAGAGAGAGAGAGAGAGAGAGAGAGAGAGAAAGTAAGTTCAATTGAAAAAATAAAAAATGTTGAGAATGAGTAATCATTCTCAGTCAATCATTTATTTTTGCCGCAAAACGCTTAGACATATCGTACCGACGGAGAATGAGTAATAGTTATATATAAATATAAATGTATTCATATATGAATACACCACCTCCCTCCGCCACCATCACCACCTCTGCAACCAACCACCACCCACCGCCGTCATATTCATATATGAATAACCATTTCCGTTATACTTATTCATATATGAATATACATATTCATATATAAATACACTGATTCATATATAAATATGATCTGTTTCGTCGGCCCGGTACGTTGGAAAAGTTTAAGTAGCAGATTCAAAATGAGTGGCCCAAATTCATTCTCTCGTTTTTAACCTTTTTTTCTCAATTGAACTCTTATATATATATATATATATATATATATATATATATATATATATATATATATATATATATATATATATATATATATATATATATATATATATATATATATATATATATATATATATGAATATTTATGTGTTATTTAGACAAGTTTAGAATATAATGGTTCGAGTTTGTCATCTTTAGTCCGAACTGATTCGATATGGGTCGTGCTAAATTGTGATTTTAGTGACAAAAGTTAACAAAATTGATGTAACCAGATTACCCGTTCTTGGAACCGGAACTACCGGTTCCGTGTTCTGGGACTGTTCCAAAAATTTTAAAACTGCCTAGACCGGGTCAGGTTCCGATTATATATTTTTAGGAACCGCCGATTCTAGTTTCGGTTCCGGTTCTTACCAAATGAGATGGTATCCGCCTATACTCAACCCTACTATAGAATTACTCATATTATTATGAGAAAATTACAAACTAATAATGTGGTTTGCAATTTCTTTTGGATTTGGCTGTAATAATGTAAGATTAACACATTATCAACTACTTAATTATCTATAGACATTTAAAAAATATTTTTATTAATATTGTATTTTTAAAATATTACTAAAGGTCAGTTACATTTACATGAATACTCCACGTGGTTTTGGGTAATATGCACAGTTGGTCTGTGACTTATTTTTGTGACTTATTTTTTTAATTCGGATGGAATCTATAAATTGGTTTTTTTAGTGTTTAGTCCTTACCACACACGAAATAACATTTATACTTTTATTGATTTTTTTATTAATTTATTGCTTTTTGATTATTTATAATAAAAAAACTAAAACGGGTCCCACCCGTTTACCCCATTCCACCTAATACATCTTGCGTATTTTTTTCTCTCGATCTATTCCCCTTTCTCTAATTTTAGTTGTAGAAGATCCCCACCCCGATAACCACTTTCTTCTCATTTTATCGGATCGTTCATTGCCGCATCTAAACCACCATCATCTTCTTCGATAAACACATCTTATGCCCTCAAGACCTTCCTATGACCCTTTTCCATTCATCGTCACTGCAACACGTCATCACTTCCGCCGCCACCTGGACATCGTCCATTGTCACCGACACCTGCAAAACAAACAAAAAATATTGTCAGAAAACTCTGCCACTTGCAAATTCGGTAGTTTATGCAAATTAATCAAAATCCAAACAATTTGGGAAACAGGTTTAAAATCGAATTTGTTGTTGATTCAAGGTGTTCTCCATTACAGGTTTAGTGGGAGAGCATAGTGGCCGGAGAAGCATAGTTTTTCCATCGGTAACCTTCACGCCTATTGAGTTTTCATCGACGTTGAGTTTTAGATCGAAATACTGAATATAAGTAGTGGCTATAAAAAATTAGGATAGGGTGTGAGAGGGAAAGAGAATGGCCAAAGGAGGTGGCAGAGAGGCAGTCTCCGGTAGTGAAATATCAGGTCACAGAAATCTGTAATGGAAAAGGGAAGAAGATGGTGAAAGTAGGCGATGAAAATCGACGGTGCAGGCATTGACGTGCGTATAAACTGGGATATGGAAGGATTAGGATTATATTCTTTCTTCTTTATTGTTTTTTTATTTGATTTATAAATAACTAATAAATTGATTATAGAACAAGTTTAAAAATAGGGAAATCTCCAGAAAAGTCTTAAAATTTTATCCTAATTTACGAAAAAGTCTCAAACTAAATTTTGTTTACGAAAAAGCATGAATTACCAGTAAAAATGGCGATTTGACCACTTTTTTCCGGTTTACCGGTTTATTACTTACCTGTTTCACTAAAGTCTCATTATTTTACCCTAATTTACGAATAAGTCCTAACATAAAATTTACTGATGATTTCGCTCTTTTCTCTATGTAACATACATTTTACATGTTTCATTGCTGACCCGGACGCTTAGTCATTAAATAAGATGATGAGATGGATATGTTGAGTTATATAATGCTATGTTTAGCATAAAACTTTATATCCTTATGTATTGTATATCTTTTTGGAACATAAAATCCATTCAACGAAGACTACAATAATTACATAAACTAACAACAACTGCGTTATTTTTTACGTTTATAAGAAATATCAAATTGTCTATCTAATCTTATGTAACCCAATATATCCATCTCATCAGACATCAACTCATTTTCTGCCCAGAAACACACGTTTTATTGGTTTCATTGCTGACGTAGATACATAGTCATAAATGAGCCGATGAGATGGATATCAAATTTTATAGTAAATGTGACATTATATAACCCACTGTATTCATCTTATCAACTAATTTAATGACTAAGTGTCTAAGTCAGCAATGAAACCGATAAAATGTATGTTACATGAAGAAAAGGGTCAAATCATCAGTAAATTTTATTTTGGGACTTATTTGCAAATTATGGTAAAATAATGAGACTTTAATGAAACATCTAAGTAATAAAACCGGTAAACCGGAAAAAATTGGTCAAATCGCCATTTTTACCGGTAATTCATGCTTTTTCTTAAACAAATTTTAGTTTGGGACTTTTTAGTAAATTAGGGTAAAATTTTAGGACTTTTCTGGAGATTTCCCTTAAAAATAAGATTGTAAAGGCATAATTGTTATTTTAAGTCTATCGGGATCAAACCCAAAACAAATTCAAATTATAGAGACCATCCAAGTTAAAAAATAATAATAATAAAGATGTTAATGACCAACCACCTAAATTATCCCAAAGCATAATGATCATTTATATAATTTACCCTATAACTATTAATAATTAAAACTATTTAATTAACAAAATATAACGTCCCAAAAATACTATGTAAAAATTTTATTTTTAAAACTATTAAAACCATGATTCATTCATTCCAAAATCCATCAAAATGTAATAATGTATAAAATAGTCATCAGATGACAGAATCATCTCATAAAATGCGGAATACTGGGGGATGTGGTGCGATCATGCCGAGCTCTTCCCTTTCGAACCAGAAGTACTTGAAACCATAAACATAAAACTGTAAGCACACAACTTAGTGTGTTTACCAAAAAATACCCCATGCAAAACATACATAACAATAAAAACTAAATTGGGTCTATTTCACCCCCTAAGTCTATTTCAGCTCCTTCGGTATCTTTCAACCAATCTGGGTCTATTTCACCCCTAAGTCTATAACAACTCTTTTGGTATCTTTCAACCGGTACTTGGTCTATTTCATCCCCTAAGTCTATTTCAACTCCTTCGGTATCTTTCAACCAGTATTGGGTCTATTTCACCCTTACAGCTAAGCATACAATAACATCAGCAAGAGTTACAAAGACAACAAGCACATACAGGCATATCAACAAGTGTCACAAAGACAACTATCATTCTACAAACATAACTTAGTAGGCCGACACTGGTGCCTTTGACCCATATCGGGTGGACCCCACCACCGACCAACTACAACCCCTATAAATATGGGACCCTACCCCCCTCATTTACACTTTTCTGGCCAAACACCCACTCCTTCTCTCTCTAGACTCGTGACCGTACACCCCTAAAAACACCCTTATCCTTCCGGAAAACATCGAGAATCACCATTGGGGGTCATTTCGGAGCATCTAGAGCACGTTTCTCGTTGAAATCAGCATCTTCGTTCTTGAGTGTACGGCCGTACACCTTCAAGTTCATTGACAGCACACAAGTCTACGGTCGTACACCTTCAAAGACTGTACTCCTTCAAGGGTCGTACAACGTTCACGGCCGTACACCCTATTCACGGCTGTACACCTTGTTCACGGCCGTACACACTTCCTAAGCAGTGATTTAGACTGAAAACCCACTTTACTCGATTCGATCAAGTCCCGGTAACATTCCTTAACCGAACTCAAGTGTTTTTCTACACTTTATCTAGCGAAATCACTAATTTATATACATAAATGTATTTAATTGTTATTAGGATTCCGTTAAGTGCCACACGCTACAACTCGAGGGTCTTCATTCCAATTCGTTGATTCGACGTTTGCACACTACTAACAGTGAGTTCATACCCCTACGCTTTTACGATTTTTAATGTTTTCAGGGGGGAATACAAGCCAAACACAAATGATTTTAACAATTTTTTAAACTTATTAGTACAGTCAAACGATTTCCACATTTTATAAAATATTTAGATATTTTATCCCTTTTCTACTATGTTGAGCATAAGGGACACATTTATTTTGGAAACACAATTTCATAGTTTTCAGAACAGTTTACAAACCAAGTACATAACATTTCAAGTAAACTATAATGGGTATAGTTTGGGGAATTCAATACACAGCTTTTACCAATTCAGATTACATACGTGGGTAAACATATAAACTATGACATATTTAGTTTATGATATAAATCAATACAAGAGTACAACATTTAATAATTATTTAAGTATAATTATTACTTTATACAGTATACAACGGATTCAAATACAAGAGAACACTACAGAATTACACGTAAACTAGATTATACAAAATTGTGAGACACTACTTCAAAACTGCACCCTTAGGTGTACTGAATTAAATCCTATCATAGTATAACCAGAGTCTCCTGGAGGGAGAGCGTAAGATTTGTGAATAGATCTATTCGGGACTGACAATCCCACACCTGAACTGCTAGCTACAGTTAGGCAGGCATGCCTGAGGTGACAAATGTCATGTAACCGACACTTGAAGAACGTCGTAAAGGTCACTAGGTCATATCAAGCATGGTTGTACGACTCACAATAGTATAAACTAATCATTTGTTTACAGGATTTCATTCTTCATTGGTTTTATTTTAAGTAATGAAACTACTTTTACATACTGATATTAGCCAGGGTTTTCATACAGAACACACTATACAAAGGTTTTTGTACAAGAATACACACATACTACGGTTGATAGCAACTAGACGTACAAATGAACATTTTTCTATACTACAACAGGATACAGTAACAAACATTCATAGTTAATTCTATAATTACTTAGTTTAGGCATCAGGGCCACGTATGGAGAATATTCGATAGACTGTGGAATGTGTGGTTTCCGCCTCATTTCCTGTTTGTTGTTTGGTTGTGGGCTTAGGGCAGATCCACATAGTCAATTGTCTGTTCGATATTGGTTTATACCTGGCTAGCATAAACTAAGTAGTCGTAGATAGAACTGATATTATCACTTTCACTAAAGAAAATATTGGATTTTCTTGGAACCATGCGAACATTTTTACAGAGTCATCAACAGGTTTTCATTACAAAAACATTGCTTATGAACTCACCAGCTTTATGCTGATACTCTTTCAAAACGGCTTGTATTCTCTAGAAATCAATAGACAGATACCTCCTGGAGTTTTGAGAAGACGGAGCGTATAGAGTCACGTCTTTCTATTTTGATTATACTTTTGATGTATAAAAACAAGAATCAAATAGATGTAAACCCTTTTCATATATGTATTCAATGTGATGGTTGTGTTTACTATGATTGTTATGATACAATTGTTGTGATACTACACATGACGTCATCCACCCCCGGACGTTTCCGCCGTTCCGGTTTAGGGGTGTGACACCTGGACAGTTACTCAGACAATTTACAAATATTCCTCTAGCATAATGGGTAACGCGTCTCACATATATTAACCTAGAAGACTATATCTTATCAGTTTCTATGACAATCTGATAATGAAAGTTAAATCTATCACTAATCGTAACACCTAGTTTTAGTAACATATATGATTTACGAGATATAAATCTTATGAGAAGAGTAGATAAAATAGAGCATGGAGTTACTTAAGTTTGAAAAATGCAATTTAGCAAAAGATAATTGAGAAATGTTGTAGAGTTGGTTGAGAGGATTCTGTGGATATAAATATCATCGAAAACAGAGTTTGTATGAGAAATTTATGACCGTTTGAAGTCTAGATGAAAGTACGTTGCTATTTTAAGAAACGTCAACGGTCAACTTTTTAATCCCAATACGTGAAGGAATGCTTGCCACGACGTGTCAATAAGAATGCCACGACGTGACAGTGAGCTTGTCACGGCGTGAAGAGTGACGAGTCATCAGAACATTCGAGATTCATACGTGTCAAGACGAGAGTCTATTGATCCTCATGACTGAGGTATACATGGTCACGACGTGAGATGAGTCAAATCAGTGAGACATGTCATAAAAGAGTACAATACGTGTTGAGATCGGAGTGCATAAGATTGTCACGATGCGAGACTTATAAGGTCACGATGTGACGAGCGTCTGGCTATAAATACGAGAGATTTTGTGTCATTTGAGAGAGTTTGGCACACAGGATCGAAGATGCTGCTCAGGAGTCGTTTGTGAGAGATTGTTATGGTGAAGTTATACCATTGTACGAGTAATACGTGGGTCGACTTACGAGATACATCGAGGTATCTTTTACCCGTTAAATTGTATTTACGATATGTGATTATTATTTAGATTTGATTGACCCTAGTATATGACGTTGTTACAAACCCGTTAGTAAGACCAGTGAGTAAATCTTATGATTTTAGATTTAGTAGAGATTGTCGAGGTTATACACCCAAATATTTGAGAGTTACCCATTATGAGGGATTTAGCTAACAACTTACTGGTTAAGCCTATTATGGTTATATTATGAAATTTGATTATTATCATTATTATGATCAGTCATAGAATATACCTAGTAGTGAGTTGAGACAGATTCTAAGCAACATGTTATGTGATGACTAGGTGTTACCATCTGAAGAACTGATAGGCCGCGAATGATGGAAACCAAAACCGGAATTATTCTGTCGTCTAACCAGGTGAGTAACACTACTATAATCTCTATTGATGTGTTATCTATGATATACATTACATGAGTTATATGATTAATTGTTATTGAGTATTTGAATGATATTTGAGAGACTGGTTATTCTAAGATATTAATATTTGATTGAAAGATTGATTCTAATTGAGAGATGATTTATTAATAAAAAGATAACTTATAAACAAGATAGGTCATTTATGAGTAATTATTTGTATTGGAATTGTGACATATATGATATATGAATTATATAGAGATTTGAATATTTGATTATTATTGAGAAACTGGTTTTACTAAGAAATAGATTTTATCGAGATAGATTAAGATTAATACAAATAGGATTAAGAGATCGATTATTTAGAGAGAGAGAGAGAGATAGAGAGAGAGAGAGATCATTTTTGAGAAATTGATTAATTGTGAGTAAGAGATAGTGAGATTGATAATGATAAAGAGAGAGGTCAATTCTGAGTAATCAACCGTTATAAAGAAAGAGATTATTATTATTATTATTAGAGTTGATAAGAGAATACGTGAATACATTTAATAGTCGTAATTTAATTGTTACAAATTAGTAATGATTAGTTGATTATAATATATGTGATTATATAATAATATTTTGTAGTTGCTATTCACTAAGACGTGAGGCTTATGTTTATATAATGATTTATTTTGCATGTTTATAACTGTGACGCTCGGATCGATCCTGTATTTGAGGCAGTGCGATCCTTGTGATAACTATTTGTATTCCAGACTTCTAATGTAAACCAAATTATTGTAAATTTTTAAATGAGAAATGAAATTTGAGGTGTATATTTGGTATGAAAACTTGGGCGTTACACTAGTCCCAATGAATACCAAGAGTTCTATCAAATAAGCATCAACCAGGTCGGACAGTTAGAAGGCAGGATCATTTCGACATATAGGCTTTCTGAATCCAACAACTATGCCAACGTGGCTGTTCTAGACACCTCTCCCGTAAGTAACTCAATCAACATTATGACTAGAATTACTAATAAATATTATTTATACATTCATAACAACGACTATGAATATAAATAAAAGCTACACTTAAAGCATACTAAGTGTAGTCTGACTTGCAAAGTGTTCTTAGCGAAAACCGAGAATTATGCGTTGACAGAACTTTGACCCAAAAGCTTCTTTTTTTTTTATTTCTAGACACATCATAGCGTTACTAATATACCCAAATAAATATAGAAACTAGAGCTCCAAATTTCAGAGGAATTCATAGAGAATAAAGGGTTGAAAGTGAGGAAATGGTGCAAGTTCGAGAGGTATTTATAAAATGATTCGAGATGCGTGCCACGCCCATGATCGGGTGTGCACCGCTCACTTGGTCGAGGTGTTGTTGTGTCATCATTTGGGTGGTGGCACGTGGCAGAAATCTAGTGGCGTGTCAGTGCACGCCGCCCATTTGGTCTTCAAAAATTCACATCTTCTTCATATGAGCTCCATTTTCGACGTTCTTGATATCCATGCACTACTAGAAAAACAAACTTTTACAACGCACAATGCGTGTCATAAAATGCTTAGACGACGCGCATATGCGTGTCAAGGAACGCCCTATCATAACGAGAGGCGACACGCTTTTGAGCGTCGTCTATTTACGACGCGCATTTATGACACACATTTACAACGCGCAGTTATGACACACAATGCATATCAAGGAATGCCCTGTCATAAAGGAAGATGACACGCATTTGCGTGTCATAACCTTACGACGCGCGTGTTTATGACACGCAATGCGTATCAAGGAAGCCCTGTTATAAAGGAAGACGACACACATTTTTGTCTGTCATAATTTTAAATGTTTTTAAAATTATATATTTTTGATAGATTTACTAATTTTCAAATTAAATAACACATTAAAAGTCTCATAATACAAAATAAAATACCATAAACAATAAAGATAATTCATTGCATTAATATGTCAAATACAAATAAGCATTCCAATAGTAAGTAAATGTAACACATTGCTAATATTGCATAATATTTATTATAGAAAATAAAACATGTACAACATTTAAGGAAACCCATGTCTAATTTCTCCTTTGACAATCTCCTTTGACAATTTCCTTTCTAAGAGAATAACCTGAATGCAGGAACTTTGAGAGGCAGCAGGGCATGGAAGGAGGTTTCTAGACATGTCAGAACCTGCACAGGGCAAATCGGTAACTTAGCATGCAATACAATACAAGATGATATGATAGAAAAAAGAGAAAACTGAATACCCACCTGAAAGTTTGCACCTTCAAAACCGGATCAAGGGTACTAAGTTCAAGCAGCCAATCAATGAATAACTTGAAATACGGTTTGGGGTTGAATGATGTTTTCTTCTTCTCTGCATCCTTTTGAATGAATCTCACAGTCACTGCTAACACCTGTTGCAAAAAATGTCAAATAATCTGCTAACACATGTTGCAAAAAGTGTCAAATAATCTATTGTCCAACATATACAACTAATCACAAGTCTTGATTGTAATTCACGATTCTAACCTTTGACAGAAGAGACAGCTTGCTTACTCCATGGTCAACAGAGGAGAACTAGCCATACAAAGAAGAAGCAATTATGTTGATGAAAAGCATATATATATATATATATATATATATATATATATATATATATATATATATATATATATATGTATATATATATAGCTTCAATTTGCTTATTATAGCATCTCACTTCTAAATCAATCAATTACAGCATTGTACTTATAATTGAGTGAATTTTCATATTATAATAAGAAGAAATGAAAGTGTAATGCTATAATGAACAATAAAAAGGGAAGTGTGTTACTATTTGGCATTACCTGATCGGGTTAAGAAGATTCCAAAGCACTCAATTCATCCCTGCCAGCTACCAGATGACTAGAAAACGGAAGGGCATATTTGGAAATTTTAATTGAACCTTTTCCCCCTCAATTGGATCATAGAATCTTTCTAGCAGATTGACTAACGTTGAAAGCATAGCAAACCACCTAAAATAAATTTGCTTCCTTTCTTCTAGCTATTGAACGCACCCTCTCTACTTCCTGTTCTTCTCTCTCTTTCCTCTTATGAAATGGCCGTTCTTTTTCCCTTAATTTCTCCTGTATGTTAATAATATATATATGAACATGTTTTTAAAATAAGAAAAATAATAATAAATAATAAAACGGTACCTCCTCATCTCGTTTTGCCTTCGCTATGCTTTCAGCTTCATCTTCACAAACTTTTAACTCATAAATATATTCATTAAATATAGCAAAACCCTTGGAAGTTTCTAGAATTTTGATTAAAATATTGAGACTTACCCATGCTGAAATAATTCCAGAATCCTCCACGAAATGTGTCGTAACCTGACTGAGGACATTCACCAAGTATACATTAACAAAATACATTATGAAGATTATTCGATTTATGTTTTTGTGTTATAATAAAAATTAAATTGATAAATAAAGAAAAATGTATAATGGGATACTTTACCACATTATGTTCATCTGTATCAGATACACAATTAAATGCATGTAAAGAATGTGGCAACTCCAAGGGGGTAATGGGATCACAAGACCCTTCTTTTGGGGCAGATTTCATCCTCATAAGAATATGCCAGTTGTCCATTATGTAGTAAAAGTGAAAAAGTGAAATCAATTATAATAAGATTTTCTGATGTATAATTAGACATAAATAAAAACAAAAAGCGCTAGTTAGAAATTATGAGGATATTACAGAAATTAAACTCCGACATGGGAATGAGGGAGAAAACGAACTCCCATATGGGTTTCATTTTGAAAAACAGGTTTGTTGGAATGTTGGAGAAATCAAACCAGGTTTGGTGTTCCGATCATGTCCTCTACTTATGGCCTTTTGCGGTGATACTGAAAATGCACACCACATTTTACTCTCTTGCCCTTTCACAGTTAAAGTTGGTGAAGCAATTGGTGTGGCGTTTCCTTTTCTTCCTACTCGTGTACTGGGGACTTCTTGGATATCAAAAGCTTTTTATACTCCTAACCTTAATACAAAGATATGTAGTTCATCAATTACTAATACACTATTTTCGGTACACTTTCTTTAATTGCTTTTCCACCAAAAAATTCACGTCCAACAGAACTAGATGGAACTATGCCTATTCCAAGTTCCCTTTGCAACAAACAAATTCAGGGAGACATACAAAAACCCTAATGGGAAGTAAATCAACAGACTGAATAAAAAATAAAAATACACCTGCACAATGGAATCAGTTCTTCCTCAATATCACGGGTCCAAAGGGAATATTCCATTTGTAAAGCAGTGACTGGATGAATGGCATGTGCTCTCCTAATTGTGTCTGCATTAGCTTCAGATAGACCGATGTACTTTATCTTACCTTCTTCCACCATCTTTTTAAGTTCTTCCATCTGTATTTTCAAAACAATATGTAATGACTCGAGACATCAAGAAATCAAGGTCCAAAGAAAATACACAAGTGTAAACTTCCAGTGTCCTCAATAGGAACAGTTGTGTGAATTCTATGTATGTAATAGAGATCAATGTAGTCCACACCCAACCTCTTTAAGCTACCCTCACAACACGAACATGCATATTCAGGGGTACCTTTGACTGTAATACCAGTGGATTCAATCTTGAAAATATCGAATTTTGTGGCTAATTGGATCTTTTCATGAGGTAATTCCTTTAAATCCTGCAGCATTCCAGTTTAATCAACTAGGATAAATGGTTGGTAATTTTATTACATAGGTAAGAATTTCATGAAGATTACTTATATAGCTTTGTTGTTAAGTATAAGGAAATCCAATTACCTTCCCAACTAGTATCTCATTAGCATGCTAAACTCCATATACATCAGCGGTATCAAAAAATGTAATTCCTCTATTAAAAACTTCCTTGAGCACTTTGATGCTTTCTTCCTCAGGGAGAGGATTTTTATAGATACATGTAAGCCCCATGCAGCCATACCCTAATCTTGAGACCTATAGAAAAGGAAAATGAGGTTGAATGTCTAACATATCCATATCTAATTTGCAATTTATAACAATTTTTTCTATCTGCCTATACATTTTTGAGCAAGTTTAAAGGAGTGAAGTCCTTGTGTAACTGGCATCTTTCGGTCGCAGAGCTATTGATAATCGTTGTTTGTTCAATTGGAAGGTTAAGTTCGGGAACAGAATCGAATCGTTTATGTTTCTGTCGCCACATTTAAGCGAAATTTTGAAATTTCGTTACAGTGTCTGGAGGATGTGATTGTGTGGCATATGATGTCGATGGACATCGTTAATGATCTCCCAATGTTGGAAGAGGAATCCATTACTGATTCAGAAGAAGAGGGAAGCTTTCTATGAGTGGGGAAAAGCTCATTGTGGTGAAGGAATAGGTAAAGTCAGCCAAGAAGTAAGCCTGAAGTGAGATCGTCGATTGTTGCAGAGGCCTGGGAGAACCGATCGAGAATTGGAGAGCATTTTGAATTTTCTTGAAAAAGCCCTAGGTAAAATGGTTTTTGAAAAATCCCTATGAATGAGTGAATGAAGGGAGATACAGAGGAAAGATTGAAGAAGCGGGCACTTCAAAATTTTAGAATTTCAGAGGATTTCATTTTTGCCCTTTAAAAACGCGCGTTTGATAAAAAAATATAAAGCGACATTTCTAGAGGACACACATTTAAAACAAGTGCCCTCCGTGTTTGTATTTTTTTGTTGGACATTAATTTTAAGGCACGCAAAAATGCGTGTCCTCTATCCTTTAAATTTTGGAAGGCTGGCATTATTTTTAAGGACACACAAAAATGCGTATCGTAAATCAGCGAGTGTCATTGTTTGCGCGTCATTAAAGGGTATTTTTCTTATAGTGATGCATAGCTATCGATGAGATCTACAACTTTCATTTAGACTCTCTCGACTAATTTTCACCGTATTTTTAAAGTTATACTTTTAACATGCTTAAACTGTTACAGCCCGTATAAAAATCATAACTCTCTCATATGAATTCTATTCTCAACTATCTTTATATCGACAAAATCATATGGATGAGATCTTCAACTCTCGTTTAGATTATTATTCCTAACAATTGACCTATCCTAATTTAAGTTTTTGTGTCGTGCACTGCTACCCTGCAACTCCTAAAAATCATAACTTCCCCTTATGAAGTCAGATCTGGATGTTCTCTATACGCACACTCTCAGTTTTCCGATTACTACGACTTTCGTCCAGACTATTTATCCTAAATAGTCTTCTATCAAAGACGTTTAATTATATGACTGGTCGTTTATACAATAAGGTGAAAATATGATGTTACAACTCTCCCCCACTTATAGAGATTTCATCCCCAAAATCCTACCCCTAAAGAACTTTAGGATAATGTCTACACTATCCTGCTAGGGTTTCATGGGATCAACCTAATATTTAGCCGACGTTGCTGCATCGAATTCGTCCTTCCATACTTAATCGATCTTAGAACTTCATTTTCTACCTTACACGTTCTCTCAAAATCCTCGCGAAGTCATCCAAAACCGGGAATTCGTTGATTTGGACTTCCAAAAATCACACGCTATGATTGACGATCACTTTCAGACGTGAAATGTTGATACCATCGGCTGGTTATGAGGCGGTTAACCATGGAATTTTACCTACGACACCCTAACGAAATCCATTTTCAGTAATATGCCTCTAAAGGCTTACATCATATCTTAAAATGTAATACCTGTAAATTCAGGCTAGGGAATAAAGTTATCATAAGCCATAATAATGACTTTTAAATATGAGAATGTTTATTATAAATAATCTTAACCGAGTTATAGTATATGTCGTAAATAGTGAGTTGGAGATAGGATACATATTAGCCCTAGTAATCTAAACGAAAGTCGTAGTATTAGGAAAAAACGAATTTGTACATACAGGGAACATCCGAATCTGACTTCAATAGAGGAAGTCATGATTTTTCTAAGATTTCAGCGTAGCAGTGTGCACACAGAAATCGAGTTTTAGATCGGTTGATTTTTGGCCAAAACAATCTAAAGTGAATTGAATGTATCATTAATAGTATTCCAAAAATATAAAAACCATTGAAAATGGACGCCGGATGTGACAGATGTGCATTTTATACGGGCTTTAATAGGCTAAGCCTGTGTAAATAAAATGAATTCAAAACTTGTCGACGGAGTCTAAAGTAAGTTGTAGATCTCGTCGAGAGATTTTCGTAGATATAAAGAACGTAAAGAATGGAGCTCTTATGAAGCAGATACGTAATTTTTAAATTCTGAAAATCGGCATGTGCCGCGCGACGCGCATAGCTTGCGATCGAAGTCAGCCACGCTGATCCAGCCAACGAGTGACATGTGTCAGCTAACTGATGG
This sequence comes from Lactuca virosa, assembly GCF_052849685.1. NCBI lineage: Eukaryota > Viridiplantae > Streptophyta > Magnoliopsida > Asterales > Asteraceae > Lactuca > Lactuca virosa. The sequence goes on from NC_136430.1 coordinate 198,136,585, forward strand.
ATCGATGTGTTTGAAGTGTGCAACACGCACCCCTTAGTCGTGGCACTTATATATGTTTTTGGCCCTATAAATAGCCAACAGTCCCTCATTCATTCCACACACTCTTACAGCCACTCTCTCAATTATCCCTCCTGTAAACCTATTTTTCTTTCGTTTCTAGCCTGAGGCGAAGCCCTGCGACACCTCGGAGTACGCATTCGAGTAGTAGCCTTAGAGTAGGAGACCCTGAGTCAGATTTCTGCCCACTTGGACCCTGGTTCTCATCCATAATCTGTAAGTGATCTACACTTACTCTGCCCTCACGTAATTTATAATTATAGTCATATTCGTTGTTATGAACCTATAATTAAGATTTATCAGTGATTCCAAGTCATATACTGATTGATCTACTTATAGGAGAGGTGTCTACAATGGTCACATTGACTTGGTTGTTAGATTTCAGAAAGACTATATGTCGAAATGGTCCTACCTCCCGACTATTATGCCTGGTTGATCCTTATTTGATAGAACTATAAGTATTCATTAGAATTATTGATAGGTCTAGATTCTCTCTAGTCATGTAGAATATTAGACTAAGACTAAGTGATAATGATATTAGGACACGTTAAAGGAAGGGTCAGTTACTGGAAGCGAAGCTCTGCCCGAATTTCGAGTCATACTTTAACAAGTGAGTGCATAGTTACTTTCATGCTTACACATAGATATAAGTATTCTAAATGTTTAATTACTATGTGAGCTGTCTTTGTTGTATTTAATCTAGTTGTAAAAGTATGATTACTACTTGATTTATTGGTACGTTTAACATACTTAATAATATGACTGGGTAGTGAGGGGCTGTGCAAAATAATAAATGAGAGGTTGTGATAAGGTTGTGTGAAATAGTGGTTGTGATAGGTTGGAGAGAGATTCGGGTGAGATAATAAGCTGTGTCTATCGTGTATGTCTCAAGTACTTTGTACTTTCGTGGTAAACCCAAGTATATTTGTATTGACGTGTTAAACCCAAGTACTCTTGTACTGCCGTGCTAAACCCAAGTACTTTTGTACTTCCGTGCTAAACCTAAGTACTCTTGTACCGTCGTGCTAAAACCAAGTACTTTTGTATTGTCATGCTAAACCCAAGTACTTTGTACTGCCATGCCTTTCGTGATTATACTAAAAGTACTAATGTATTGTTGTGTTGTCGCGAGTATTATCATGCCGTCGTGCCTAATCACCTAGGAGTTATAGTTGTCCGCTGATAAAGATCCTTTAGAAAAGATCCATCAAGATCATCATAATAGTATTAGTAAGTGAGAGTGATGGGAAATGGGGTAATTGGGTTATTTGAATGCTGATGGTTATATAATTAAAAATCATAATATTGTGGATTGAAACCCCTATGTATCTCACCAGGTTTCCCAACTTGACCCACTCAGTTGATTGTATCATAGGTAATTATATATATATGATAATATATGTATTCGATAAGAGACTCAAGGAGATTTCGACCATTAGTATAAAGAGATGTAGTCTTCGTTTATGCTTATGTTTTTTGTATCGACGATGGCATCCCGAGTTTTTAATAAATCAATGAAAAGCATTCCCTTAGGAATATTTTATGGGACAAATTCCGCATTTTTAAATTAAAACTCTGATTTTAAAATAAGCATAAACTGGTGTTTTCTAGCCGTGAAAATGCAGATGTCACATAAAACACACACGAATCTAGATTAGAAACAATATTCCAACCTAGTTTAGGTGTTCCAACACGCTCAATTTTAACTAAAACTACCATAACTGGTTTACTGGCTTGAAAGCACTGGAACCAATACTCTAATATTGGTGACAGACTCATTATAAGACTTACTTATATTTTATCTTACTAGATTATAATGAACACTAGGTCACTAATAACCTTCTCCTAAGGCTCTAACTACTTTTCCTATATCAAGGTATAACTATTGTCTAAACAATTTGTTCTTATTCTTGCTCACGATACGTCATAATACTAGCTGACTATTGGGGTTTTGATGCTCACGATACATCATAACGGTTATATGCATCCTCTAAGCCGATGATGTATCTTTACAGTTGAATCTTCATGCTCTCTATTGGTGAACTACACAACTTAATGATTTCCTTGTCTAGTGGTTCCTATGTTGCCAAGTTAAATCCTATATTCTTGAGGCTACGAACCTATCGAGTTCTCTAGGCTATCTGAGTTGTACCCTAGAATTCGATTAATTTCTAAATCCTATCAGACGCTTGGGAGGAAATACCAACCTTTCCTTTAAAAGAAATAAACTCATAGCATATGGTTAATCTTAACAGAAGACTTTATTTTTCTTTATCCCGAATAACTAACCTAAACGAATAGCTTTTAACTACTAGTTTTGTACCCTACTAATTCTTAACATAGAGACCGAAAGTCAAAATTTTCATCACACTTCCGTCTTGTGGGTTGGTTCTCCTCCACTTGGGTTCAACCCATTATCCGTCGCAACTTGTCACTGATTAAAGCCCAGGTTGGATTTGTTTATGAAATCTATAGCTCCTTTTGACTTTGAAGAAACTCATGTTTGTTATATCCAATGACCTTTAATGTTCCTATTGTAGTACTACTACTTGTATTTACCACAAGTGATCTCTTTGTATAGTACGACCAAAACATGATAAAACTACATATAACTAAATGGGGTTTGAGGATATTACTATCTTATTACTAGTAACAACATAAAGTTAACATTCCCATTTTTTTTATTACAATATCATCGTCGTAAATTTATTCCATGGAGTTAAAGTCTAAAGATACTATTAATCTCTCCGATGCGATTAAGTTTATGTTGGAGCTTTTCCTTGCTCCGAAGAACAACTAGCTATGAGCTCCGGACTCCTCAGTCGTGAGTTGAAAGGCTTGCCCTTTGGCCCTTGGGCTTTAACTCTTCCTTGTTGTCCATCGGTTATCCTTCAAGTTGCAGGTGTTAGAGCTTGTATCACAGCTAATGGATTTAAAAGAGGACAATTGGTCTTGATGTGATCTATCTGATTGCAGTGGAAACAGATACACACTCCATGTGCTACCTGCTTACAGTATCGGCTGGAATGTCCCTCTTTGTCGTAGTTGTAGCATATCACAGCATGGCAGACTCCCTCATGTAATTTACCACACTTATTACATTGAGGTCCTTTCTGTCCTCCAGACTTTGATTCTTCGTGCTTGAATCTTTTGGCTATCGGCTGGGATGGAGCTGGAGTCCGCATCTTTTCCTTTCATTGAGTTTCCAACTCGATTTTCCTTCTCCTGCCATGCGCTTGCATCTCTATCAAGGTTTTCCATTGATTGTTCGAGACGAACTCCCTAATATTAGTCTTGAGCATACTCAAATATCTCGACATCCGTACTTGCTTCGTTGAGGCATATTCTGGGTAAAATAAGGCTCTTTAGGTGAACATCTTGGTGATCTCAGTCACCAATTTAGTGGTCTGTTTGAATGACAGATATTCTTAAGCGAGTCGCTACCTCTCTACTAGCGGAACATACACTGCCTTGAACTTGTCAAGAAACTACTCCCAAGTCACCACGCTCTTCTCAGCCGTTGAATAGTTCTTATTGACAAAGTTCCACCAGTCCTTTTCTCTTAGATGTAAAAGATTATGCGCATATCTAAACTTCAAGTTCGCCTGACAAGCACAAGTGTAGAAGCATCCTTCCACATCCGAGATCCACCTCATGGCAACAATTGGATCCATAACACTATCAAACTCAGGAGGTTTGGTGTTGTTGAACTCTCGATAGGGAATTTCCTTTTCACAAAATGAGGTTTCAGCAACAACGACAACAATGGCTGTGGCGAAAGCGGTACTGGTAACGACAGCGTACCATTCATCAAACAAAGCTATTAGTTCATTCTTAATAGTTCCAAACATTTCTGGAATTATCTCTCTCACAATTGCTGATACTACCACCTCTATCCAATCGTGTATCTCATCCGCGCTTGGTCCTGACCCTTCAGACCCAAAACCTGACTCGCTTTGTCTCGTGATCATCACCATGTTGGAGATGTAATGGGATTGGTTTAATATGAATCTAACACTAAAAATGATATTCGAGTCCTCTTCATTCCCTTAGCAACTTTATGGCTTTTCCTTATTCTTGTATGGACCCGGTACCTCCGGTAATATGGGCTTATACTACATGCCACAAATATTTATACTAGATCCAAGAATTTCTCTAAGGTTCCGAAGTCACTACACTTTTCTATTGATAAGTATTTTCACACACAGTGTTACAAGCACCTAATTATTTCTTTCCTAAACTTCACTCAGATCTTGCATCTCTATTGATGCCATATCTTATGAATTTATGCCTTATCAAGCACATAATAAACTTCCTAGACTCTCCTTCTAAGATTCCTTCCACTCATCTCTTCTATTGGTTGAGTAAGAACTTCTACCGATATTAACAATTTCTTTGACGAATACGATTACATGCCTCTAAAATCAAATAGTCCGTCGACTAAAAGATTCAACATTACAACGGTTAGACTCAAATAAGAGCTGCACAATAGCACCAAATCAAACAATCTAGAACTATTAATTTGCCAACATGCAACCTAACGTACTTTTCGAATAACTAGTTAATATAAATGTAGGCTCTAAATAGAAAATTATAAGCAATTCCCTAGATTACAAGACATCTTAAGTATCATGCATTTCTACCTGGCAATTACTGAAAAGATCTCTAGCCTACATACTAGCATGCATTTCTAACATTTCATATACCAGTAAACATAAACAATACAAATATTTTGGGAATCACTTTCCTTTCTGAGCTTTGGCTGAATGTACGCATCACATTCTTTCCTTTTTGTTTTTTTCTTTTTATGAAAAGATTTATTAATTATTCAAATCCTTAGTTTGAGTTTGGAATCACACGAATGTTCGTCCAATTCACTAAAACCAGGGGTCTAATACCAACTTGTAACGCCATGAATTTTCAACCTAAATTTTTCATTTTTTTATTAAAATATATCATAGTGTAATTTACATTTTGTGGAAATATGTTACGAATGTGTGTGTGTATAATCGAACATTCCCCTTCTCACGAATCGATGAAGTTCCTGAAAAGCATTTATAAACAACTAGGTAAGCGCTAGGCTTAGTGACTTCCCCAAAATACCATATACCACAATACATATACATGCATACATATAATGGCTCCCGGTCTCTTTAACCATCCCATCATCATCCCCTAACTAAGTCTTTAATTACAACAATTACCCACATAGAGACTGCACTTTAGATTTTACTAATACAGGCACAATTATACATTCTACTCTACCACTTTACACTTAAGCACATAGAGTTTATACTACCAACTCTACTCCACTAGTTCTGTATCCTAAGATATATGGATATGTATAGTAATACATTGTATAGTGAGATAACTCACCTGGATAGTTACTCAGACGATTGACAGATATTCCTCCGGTGTAATGGGTAATGCGTCTAACATATATTAACCTAGAATACTGTAGCTTATCAGTTCCTAGACAATTTGATAATGAAATCTAGATCCATCACTAATCCCAATGAATACCGAGAGTTCTATCAAATAATGATCAACCAGGCCGGACATTTGGGAGGCAGGATCATTTCGATATATAGCCTTTCTGAAATCCGACAACTAAGCTAACGTAACCTGTGACAACCCGAAAGAATTGGATCAAGCAAGGTCTAAATTGTAATCTTATTACAATAAAACCTTGAAAACCAAACGGGCATAAGTATATGTATATAGCTATATATACTTTGGAAATCATATTTACGACAACCTCTTGAAGGTAAAAAGGTTTTAACAAAGCAAGAATAGTCAAATTGTTGTATAAGTGTGTGTGTGTATATATATATATATATATATATATATATATATATATATATATGAGTATATGCGTACTTTCAAAAGCATGTTGCAAGTAAACACTTAAAGGGCAAGTAATTCCAAATGCTTAGAACATAAATCATGGAATTAAAACATTATTGTATAATCTTTGGCCTAAGTACCCTACCCTTTGAGATTTTGGTTTGCTTGGGACCACTTAGGCCGAAATCACATTCCTATAACACTTTAAGACTGAAATCACAACCTAGAATACACCAAAACCAAAAACACCAAGGATCCAAATCACAAGGACCGAAATCACCCTTATTGGGCCACCCCTTGGCCGAAATCACCATTCTAATACCTTTCTAAGTTGATTTCGGCCTAGGGAAAGAATCTGAGAAAAATAAGTTGACTTTGTGATAAGATGCTTCAACAGTTCCCATGTAGATTAATACCCAACGAACTTTCAAGCCTTTATCCCTCAGTTATCAAAGTAAATATCACATCAACTCTACCTCCTATTATATGGACGAGATTATCTTCACAACCCCACCATTTCACCAGTTTGCTCCCTTATTACTTTCTTATTCTCTCGAGAATCCCTTTCAAGTTTCAAAAGATCTAAGCTCTAAGTTCATCCTTAGATTTTTGAGTAAGTATTTTCATAATCCCCTAGTGTTTATAACATATTTATGCTAGTTTCATATCATTCACACATATTACTATGTGTTAAAGCCTTAGGATACCAACAACACCAAGAAGTTCATCAAACCATTAAAGTGCTTAGACTTGAAGATCTTCACACCATCTTCTCAATCAACCCACAAATCCACTCAAGGTGAGTTCATATCCCCATATTTTCAAGCTTTTTCATGTTTTAAGGGGGGGGGCAAGTACAGCTTTGTTTATCCCACATATAATTACATGTTTTCATCTTTATGTTAAAGATAAGATATTATTTGCGTAAGTTATGGTTTATACTAGTTTTTGGTATAACTATTTGAGTTATACATATTGTTAAAACAAACATAATCTATGTTATAAAATCATAAGAAAAGTTATGATTTGTAAAACTACATGGTTTTTGGAAACTTTTCCTAAAAGATAGCTTTTCTAGCAAAAATGATTACATTATGGTCATTTACTAAATTGGTGGGTTTTAACCCTAAAATATTATGTTTTGATATTTTATTACTAGTCAAAAATACACTTTCATATTTATATAAAATATTATATAAATAGTTTCAAACAAACAAGATAAACCATAATTGGTATAGTTTGGAAGTCACCAACCACACCTTCATTTTAGAAGATACATATAATTGTTCAAAGATATACTCATTTCGTTTTACAAGAAAAATGAGTCACAGTTCACGTAAATCAGTTAATGCTCTTGTGAGACATTCTCTTCACTGTACCTACCTATCGTACACCTTAAGTCCTGCATTACAACCAGAGTTTCCTAGAGGGAGAGTGAGACCGTTGTGTATAGATCTATACGGGATTGACAACCCCACACCTCAGTTGTTCGCTACAGTTAGACCGACAAGTCTAGGGTGACAAATGTCTACCAATTCCAACGCCTAAAGAACGTCGTTCAGGCATATCAGTCATATTAAGCATGGTTATAATAACTCACAAAGGGATTAATGATACTATCTCGGTTTACGGGAAGCTTACACTTCATTAGTTTTATAAAAAGATATAACTAGATACTATTGTTCAGTACAGCAATACTTATACATTTTTGGTCTTAGGGTTTAAGACTACAGTACACATTTAAGAAAATATTGGATTTTCTAGAAACATAAAATATCATATTTCAAGGAAAGGATTACATACATATACAATTATAGTATACTACTTTCTAGTACGGTGCAACTTACATTTCTGTTAGGACCATTATTGTTCACTCTATGATTTCTTAGTGTATACGTTGGGGTTATATAAAATGAGGATCTGATAGGCAGTCGAATATGTGATTTCCGCTTTACTTCATGTTCCTTGTTTGGTTGTGGGCTTAGGGCAGAATCACTCATTCTACTGTATGTTCGATCTTAATTATATATAACTTGTATACACTAAGTGATCATAGAAGGAACCAGTAAGGGTTACACTACTTACATGAATTTCATACTTCACATTACAACTTTTAAGGATAAGAAAACTTGTACATTTTTGTTCTTAAGGTCTAAGACTACATTTCATTTACAAAAGAAAATATCGGATTTTCTAGAGTTATACAAAGATTTAGTTTACACGAAAACGTTACAATTCCTTCTCACACAAAAATGTTTATGAACTCACCAACTTAATTGTTGACACTTTTCAAAACCACTTGTATTCTCAGAGAATCAGTAGACAGATATTCACCACACCTTGAGGCCCGGCGTCGCTGCATTATGTTTTCTATTTTTGTTATTAACTTTTGAGCAAAACAAAGTTGCAAACGATGTAAACTTGTATTATCAATGTATGAATGTTTGGTTTTGCTATGTTTCATTACTATTCAATTGTTATGATACTGTACATGAAGTCACTCCATCAGCCCCCTTACTTTTCCGCCGTCCTGGTTATGGGGTGTGACAGATTGGCATCAGAGCATTGTTTATAGTGAACTAGTATATCAAACCATAGAAGATATACAACTATAAATACAATGGGGATAAAACACTCTAACTACAAATAAAAGTAGTATGATGAGTTGAAAACTATAGGTACGCCTCGAAATATGTGATTAGTGTTGGATTAGATGTCTAAGCCCATAACTATTGTTGGTCTGTATTCGACCCGAGAGTAGCATGGTCCATTTGGGTTGCAGAACACCAGGACAATTTGTTAGGATGGACTCTTGAGAGAAAGTTATATATGATTCGTTAATATATTATAAGTTATAATATATTAATATGAAATCATATGTTTTAATTAGTATTGATGAATAATTAATGTGGAATTAATTTAGTGATCAAAAGAGATTAATTAAATCTATGGGGACTAATTATGGTAATTAGTTATATTTATATGTGTTGGGCTTATGATCCATGTTGAACCAAGTTTATGTATGGATACATAAAGAGTTGGACCACATGAACCATGGATCATAAAACCCATGAGTATAGATTTGGTTTATATCCATGACCCTTGGAATCCACCACATATAAATATGAAGTCCATTGCCTAAAACCGCCACTAGAAGTTCTTGGAGTCCTTGGAGGTGTTTTTGGTGCATGGAATTCTCTCTCAAGAGTCACCTTTGTCCTAGGTGAGTTGTGATTCCTTTTGAGGGGCAACACTTGGGGCACTAAGTTCTTAAAGGCCAAATTCTTTCAAGCAACACCAAATACATCAATACTTCAAGCCACATAAAAGGTATGTTACTCTAACTAGTATATTGTATTGTTTATGACAATTTGCATGCTAGTTATAGGTTTAATTCCTTGGAAACCATTTGCATGTATAATTAGTGAAAACATAGATCCAAGGTATTTAGGGTTGTATGTGCACCATAGGATGTTATAGTATACTAAAACCCATCAGTGGTATCAGAGTCATGGGTTGTTTTCAATTATACTTGATGCAAATTGCTGAAAAAAGCTGAAAAAGTCGAATTTTTTGCTGTTTGGACAGGGGACTCGACGAGTCCATTAAGGGACTCGATGAGTCCATGTTCAAACTCATCCAACTCGTCGAGTTTGTTCTTGCACTCGACGAGTTGGACCCCCTGACAGCATATTTTCGAGTTTTTTGGCTGGTATTGGACCAGGAACATTACCCTAAGATGTTTTTGAACTTATAAGCCTGTTTTTGATGTGGTAATGTTCATGCTAATCCAATTTCAAAGATAATTGTCATAATTTCAAGATTTGTATTAGTTTATATGTTCATACTAATTTCTTGAAGATTGATGATATGAATTATCATGTTCTTATGAGTTGATTTAGATTAATAGAAAAATTATGTGATAATGTATTTTCGATCCAAATTGATCTAAAAGTTGTTCATAAAATGTGTTTTTGTAACTTGTCCTCAAGTTATATGAAAAGTCTCATTTATGATTTTTAAAAACTCATAAGATTTCCATAAGTTATGAAAATGAAGAGTCTCATTTTTTAAATGTTTTAAAGTCTTCCATAACTTGTCCTTAAGTTATGGAACTTGAAGAGTTTTTTCATTAAAACTACTTTTAACTCATAAGTTATGGAAACCAAAAGTTTTTGAATTGTTCAAAACTTGTCCTCAAGTTTTGGAATTTGTAAAGTTTCCCCCCATAAATACTTTAATTCCAAGTAAACCCTTAGAATTTTAAAAGTTAAAATTCAACCATTATACTATTATAATATTAATAGTTAATAGTTATACATATGTATAAAAACAAAGTCAGTCTTACCGTTAGTAGGCCTCATTCACGAAGCCGATCTATAAGGGGGGTATAAGGTTACTGCCTATAAAATGGCAGTTTAATGGGTGTCCACTCTGACCCACCTCTTCCTTGACTGGTGGAGGGTCGTTAGCCGAACGGGTTTGACAGGACTATAATTCTCCCTTCATTAAAAATATAATGATAAATACTAAGTAACTAAACACTTATAAATTCCCAATCTTACTTACTTAGTAAAATGTGAATTTGGTGCTAACCCATGAAATTGCACTTTGTGCCTTACCAAGTCGTTGGTGGAGAGTGTGTGGGTAACCGGCACACTAACATGGACTAGTAAGAGTGGCAAAGGGTGACTTAATGTTTATCATAGATCGGTGGAGCGCGTGTGGGTAACCGGCACATCGATTAGGTGATAAAGATTAAGGGTACCAAGTTAATTTGCATGGTTATTCACACCTTGTTTGTGATCCTCGACATCCCAGTCACAAACTTGAGAGGGCACAATCGAGATTTAAACATGCCATTGAAAAGTTCAATGAATCTCAAAAGATCTAGGAGTTTCAAACCAATTAAAACCTAATACCTATTTTGTTTTTCATGGTGGAAATTGGTGAATCATCATTCGCCTACCTTCAAATATTTTATAGCTTGGATTACGGCATCCCTCTTCCAAGTTTTAAAATGTTGTGTTGGGTCCTAGCCTTAATATTTCATATTGGGTGTTATATTAAGGACTTAAATCAACTAACTTGAATATCTCGCATTTTAGATGTCTGGTTCAGACAACTATGATCATCCCAAATCCCTTGGAACAAGCTTTCCTAATGAAGATGATGTCTCGTGGTTGGATCATGGAAATCATACTTCAATTCCTCCACCTCCTCCAATTATTCTCCCTAACCCACAAGTTCTTGAATAGTTCAAGGTCACTCAAGCCCTATTGGCAAGCAAAGTCTATGTGTGCTCACATCTTGGAGATGAAGTCACATATTGACAAACTGGGAGAGTTGGGTGTCAAAGTCTTGAGGAAGTTGGTTATTGACTAGGTTCTTCAATCACTTTCTAAGTCACATAATGAGTTCCTTTAGGACTACTATATGACAGACCATGACATGACCCTTAATGATCTTACATATTTGCTTGATGCTGCTTAATCAGCAATGATTTGGAGCACTGCTAAAGCAAATTTTATTGGAAGATCGACTTCCCAAACTTCCATGGACATTAACAATGGTAACATTGGAAATCCAGAAAAGCTTTCTCTTCCCAATGGAAAGGGATCGACCATAGTCAACTCAGTTGACCAAATGGTAAAGAGAAAGGCTAAGTCTAAGATAGTCCCGTGTACCATTCCCAAAGAGTCCATATGTTTCTATTGCAAAAGGAAGGGACATTGGTTGCGAAGCTGCCCTATTTACCTGAAAGATCATAAGGTTGGTAAAGTCAAAAAGTTTGACTCTACTTCGGGTAAAGTCCACTATCTAACTCTATTAAGTTCCTATTTGGAGATTCTGTTGGATAAGGTGTCTAAGTCCATAACTTATTTGGTATATACTTGACCCGACCCGACATGGTCCATTTGGGTTGCACTTCACCCGAACTATTTATATGGATAATATTATGAGAAGAGTATATTTGTGACTTATTAATATATTATAAGTTATAATATATTAATATGAAATCGTATTATTTATTTAGTATTGATCTTAAATTAATTATGAATTAATTTAGTGATCAAAAGGTGACTAATTAAATAATGAGCTATTATATTTATATGGTGTGGGCTAACACTCATTAGGAAATGGGCTAAGCTTAAATGGGAATCCATGGATGATCCATGGAGCTTTTAACCCATGGATCCTTGGAATAGGAAAAGACATGGGTTATTAGGGTTTGCATGGTTCATAACCCTAATCATCTACACTATATAAAGAGGCTTTTGGTGCTTGAAAAGACACTATGTGTGGGTGCATAAGAGTGGCTGATTTCTAGAGTGTTTGTGTACTCTCTCATAAGTTTTCCAAGTTTGTGGTGATTTGTGATATCCATTTGAGGCATTCACATTATTGGTGCTAGGCTCTCAAACTCCTAAGGAATCAACTCACTAACAAAGGTATGTAATTCTTCTAGTATCTTTTATGTTTAAAAGTACCCCATGCATGCTAGATAGGTTATGGACCTTGGAAAATTGTTTTGCATGTATTTTAGACAAACATAGATCCAAGGTTTGTAGGGTTGCATGAACACCTTAGGAGTGTTAGTTTGCTCAAAACCCAACAGTGGTATCAGAGCCTAGGCTTGTTTGTTTGATACTTGATGCAAAAGAGTGTAAAAATCGAATTTTTGAGCTATCTGCACAGGGGACTCGACGAGTCCATGGGGGGACTCGACGAGTCCAAGTGAAACTTCAACCAACTCGGCGAGTCAGTTCGTGCACTCGACGAGTTGGCCATGCAGAATGCAGAATTTCGATTTGTGCTGCTGGAAATGGACTAGAAACATTACCCTAAACTGTTTTGTTGTTATAAAACTTATTTTAGATGGTGTAATGGTTGTTCTAATCCATTTACAATGGCTAATATCAAAATTCCATGTTTATATGTGTTCATATGTTCTTGAAATTTTGATATGATGTTCATGTTCTTATGAATTATTGTTAGATCATAGGAATTATTTGCTAAATTGTTTATTGATTAATTCTTGATCATTTATGTGTTTTAATGGAGTCCATAATTTGTCCTCAAGTTATGGATTTCCAAAGGTCACTTTTTTTTTGTGCACATTTAAAACACATAAGTTACATGAAAATGAAGAGTCTTCATTTTTATGAACCATAATTCATAAGTTATGAAATGAAAAGTTCTGAATAGTTTCAAAACTTGTCCTCAAGTTTTGGAATTTGTAAAGTTACACACACTTTAATATACTTTAATTCCAACCCTTAGAGTTTTAAAAGTTAAAATTCAACCCTTATACTATTTATAACATTAATGGTTAATTATTATATATATATGTATAAGATTAAGTCGTTTTACCGTTAGTAGGCCTCATTCACGAAGCCGGTCTATAAGGGGGGTATAAGGTTGTTGCTTATAAAATGGCAGCTTAATGGGTGTCCATTCTCACCCACCGCTTCCTTGATCGGTGGAGGGTCGTTAGCCGAACGGGTAGGACAATGACTTTAAATTCTCGTTAAAAGTATAATGAATATTATAAAGTAACTAAATATTTTTATAAATTCCCAATCTTAGTTACTTTAGGAAAATGTGAAAATGGTGCTAACACATGAAATTCACACTTTGTACCTTACCAAGTCGTTGGTGGAGCGTGTGTGGTTAACCGACACACTAACATGGACTAGTAAGGATCACGAAGGGTGACTTAATGTTTATCATAGATCGGTGGAGCTCGTGTGGTTAACCGGCACATTGATTAGGTGATAATATTAAGGGTACTAAGTGAATTTGCATGGTTATTCACACCTTGTTTTGTGATCCTCGGCATCCCAGTCACAAAACTTGAAGGGCACAATCGATATTGAAACATGCCATTGAAAAGTTCAATGAATCTCAAAAGAATCTAGGAATTTCAAAACCAATTAAACCTAATAATTCATTTTGTTTTTTCATGGTGAAAATTGGTGAATCGTCATTCACCTACCTTCAAATATGTTATAGCTTAGATTACGGCATCCTTCTTCTAAGTTATAATATATTGTGTTGGATCCTAGCCTCAATATTACATTTGGGTGTCTTATTAAGGAATCGATATATCTAATCTAAACTTGTTTTCTTCTTTTCAGATGTCTTCCAACAACAATGCTTCGGGCTCTAACCCTACTGGCTCCTTCTCTCTCATGAACCTATGTGGAAGGGTCATCTTTGATGGTTCCAACTTAATGGATTGGATCCGAAACATCAGGATGGTTACTCGTTATGAGGACAAGGAATATGTCCTCGATAAGGAGCTAAAGGAGCTTGATGAGTCCACTGCTACTCCTGAGGAGGTCACTGAGTATCAGGCACATGAGAGAGATGCCACCAATGTGGCATGCATCATGATGGCCACCATGACAGTTGAACTCCAAAAGTCCTATGAGGTCTATTACCCTTTTGAGATGCATCATGATCTGATGGAAAGGTACCATCAGAGTGCTCGTCAAGAGCGGTATGAAATAATCTCCTCCATGATAACAAGTCGTTTGAAGGATAGCGAACCAATCACGGGCCACATGTAGAAAATGCAAAGGTATGTGGACCGTCTAATGAAACTGAATGTGAACTTCCCAGAGGAGTTGGCAATTGATATCATTTTGCACTCCTTACCCTCGTGTTATGATCAATTTCGTATTACATACCACATGAACAAGGAGGAAGTTACACTCAGTAAGCTTCAAGGACTTCTGAAGACCGCCGAAAGTGGTCTTAAAGGTAAGTCGGTTGCTACTCCAACTCCTACTACTACCCCTGTTTTGGCTATCGGGCAAGGCAAAGGGAAGAAGAGGAAGCACCCTTCGAAGGGTACCAAGGGAAAGTCTCTTGAGGGATCCTCATCTGGAACCAAAAGTGGTTCTATCACTCCTTCTGCCATCCCTAAGGATGCTGAATGCTTCTACTGTCAGAATAAGGGGCACTGGAAGCGAAACTTCCCAAAGTACTTGCAGGATGTCAAGGATGGTAAAGTGAAACCATCCCATGCAGGTATTTACACTATATTGTCTAATAACTCACCATATTCTAACTCTTGGGTGCTTGATACAGGATGTGGTATTCATATATGTTCTGATTTGCAGGGCCTAAGAAGAAGTGAGGATGTGGAGCACGGGAAGATAAACTTAATCATGGGGAATAGAAAGATTTCACTTGTTACCAAGATTGGAGTTTATACTTTGTTGCTAGATAGTGGGTTAAAGTTAGATTTGAATAAATGTGTGTACTCGTCAGAAATGGCGAGGAATATTATTTCCTTTCATGCTTTGTATAAACAAGGTTTTACCTTTTCTTTTGATAACGAAATTGGTAGTATTAATGCTTTCTTTAATAATGTTCTTTATTTTAAAGCATTACCTTGTGATGGTGTGTATGAAGTTGTATCGATTGTAGATAATTTAGGAAATAATGTATTGTGTATTGATTCTTCTACTAGCTTGGATAAAGCATCTTTGTGGCATTGTCGTCTTGGACATGTAAGCAAAAAACGCATAGGCCAGCTCCAAAAGGATGGATTCTTGGAGTCGTTCGACCTTAAGTCGGATAATAGTTGTGAATCTTGTCTACTTGAAAAAATGACAAAATCACCCTTCACTGGTTCTTGTGCGAGGGGTGAGGGTTTGTTGGACCTTATACATACTGATGTATGTGGACCATTCAAAACCGCCACAAGGGATGCTAATCGCTATTATGTGACTTTTATTGATGATTTCAGTAGATATGGTTATGTCTACTTAATCAAACATAAGTCAGAAACTTTTGAAAAGTTTAAAGAGTTTAAACAGGAAGTAGAAAATCAATTGGGTAGGAACATTAAGATGCTTCGATCCGATCGAGGTGATGAGTATCTTAGTACTGAGTTCCTCGACTATCTTAAGGAGTGTGGGATTGTCTCACAATTGACACCTCCCAGTACACCACAGCTGAATGGTGTGGCTGAGAGGCGTAATCGAACTTTGTTGGACATGGTTCGCTCTATGATGAGTCGAGCTTCGCTACCAATCTCTTTTTGGGGGTATGCCTTAGAGACTGCCGCCCACATCCTTAATCTAGTCCCTACAAAGAAGGTTGCCAAAACACATCATGAGATGTGGACTGGAAAAGTTCCCAATTTGGACCACATCAAGATTTGGGGTTGCGAGGCTTTCGTGAGGTGCGAGACTCATGATAAGCTCGAACCTCGAAGTGAAAGGTGTATTTTCATCGGCTACCCACAAAAATCCTTTGGTTACCTCTTCTATAGGCCCAGTGAGAATGTGGTCTTTGTGGCAAGGAGAGGGGTCTTTCGAGAGAGAGAGAATTTATAAGCCAAGGAGACAGTGGGAGGCAAATTGATCTTGAAGAAATTCAAGAATCAATTGGTGAAGGAACCTCAGACACTAGCAATCAACCTGAGGAGGAAACTTATGTTGATCTGAATGACGAGTCTGTGCCTCCGAGGCGTTCCACGAGGGTTAGGAACACACCTGACTTTTATTATGGATTCCATATTACTACGGAAGGTGATACATTTATCAGTGATAGTACACTGGTAAATCTGGATGAACCTAACAGTGTTAAGGAAGCCATGGCAGGCCCGGAGTCTGCTAAATGGAAGGAGGCTATGGACAGCGAGATACAGTCCATGTATGCCAATCAAGTTTGGAACTTGGTTGACAATGTACCAGGCCGTAAGACAGTCGGGTGCAAATGGATCTTCAAGAAGAAGACCGACATGGATGGGACGGTGCACACTTATAAAGCGCGACTGGTCGCGAAGGGTTTTACTCAAACTCAGGGTATTGATTATGATGAAACCTTTTCACCAGTAGCAAAGATTAAGTCTATTAGGGTTATGCTAGCCATTGCTGCATTTCATGATTACGAAATATGGCAAATGGATGTCAAAACCGCTTTCCTTAACGGAAAGTTGGCTGAGGATGTTTACATGAATCAGCCAGAGGGTTTTGTCAGTGCAGAGTACCCTAATAGAGTGTGTAAGCTTGAGAAATCCATTTATGGATTGAAACAAGCATCTCGAAGTTGGAATCTTTGTTTCGATAAGAAGGTCAAAGAGTTTGGTTTCTTGAGAAGTGAAGATGAGTCTTGCGTGTATGTAAGAGCTAGTGGGAGCATAATTAGCTTTTTGGTGTTGTATGTAGATGACATACTACTCATAGGAAATGACGTCCCAACCTTGCAGTAGGTTAAATCCTGGCTTGGGAAGTGCTTTGCTATGAAGGACCTTGGAGAAGCTGCCTATATCCTAGGGATAAGGATATTAAGAGAAAGGAGTAAAAGACTAATTGGACTTAGTCAGAGTACCTACTTGGATAAGGTGTTGAAAAGGTTCAACATGCAGAATTCCAAGAAAGGAGAATTACCGATCCAAAGCAATGCCAAACTGAGCAAGGCTCAGAGCCCGAGTACAGAGGCTGAGATAGCTGAGATGAGTCGATTACCTTATGCTTCCGTTGTAGGCTCGATCATGTATGCTATGACTTGTACCCGTCCTGATGTGGCCTTTGCTTTGAGCATGGTCAGCAGATATC
Organism: Lactuca virosa; assembly: GCF_052849685.1. NCBI lineage: Eukaryota > Viridiplantae > Streptophyta > Magnoliopsida > Asterales > Asteraceae > Lactuca > Lactuca virosa. Next base: position 198,154,068 of record NC_136430.1, read on the forward strand.
AAGGGAACCATGGCAAGGCTCATTGGACTGCGGTAAAGAATATTCTCAAGTACCTGCGGAGGACTAAGGATTAGATCCTTACCCTTGGTGGGAGTGATGACTTGAGAGTATTAGGGTATAGTGATGCTAGTTTTCAGACTGACAGGGATAACTTCCGCTCTCAGTCGGGCTGGGTCTTTACCCTAAATGGAGGGGCAATCACTTGGAAGAGTTCCAAACAGGAGACGGTAGCTAAATCGACTTGTGAATCAGAGTACATAGCAGCGAGTGAAGCGGCAAAGGAGGCGATATGGCTGAAGAACTTCATCGGAGACCTTGGAGTTGTACCAGCTATTAAGGAGCCTATGGAGATTTTCTGTGACAGCAATAGTGCGGTTGCCTTAGCCAAGGAACCAAGAGATCATGGCAGATCCCGACACATTGACAGAAAATATCACCTCATAAGATACAAGATAGAAGAATGACTCCTCGTGGCAAAGAGGGTATCGTCGGATGAGAACCCTGCAGACCCCCTTACGAAGGGACTGACGAGGGTTAGGCATTTGCAGCATGCGAGGCGCATCGGGCTGAGGGACGATATTAGTTTTACAGATTAGATAGTTATTACTGAAACTTGTAAAATGTAATCGACGTTTGATGATGAATAAAAGTTGTGATTTATTTATGAGTAAGGTGTTGCTATCATTGTCAATTATTTACTATTGTTTCATCTTTGCATGTTTTGACTTCCAGAATAATAAATTTATTCAAATTCTCCACAGTCGGTCATATGTCGGAAGTAGATATGAATCAAGACTGTCATGAATTGGGATTGTAGATGACTAAAGGTGTTTAGCCATAGCAATGGTTGCTACAACATTCATGAGTGCTCATAAGTTATGATTATTGGAATAAACCCACGCTCACTTGTATCACTTCATGGAATTTATCTCGAGTGATCGTGAGACGGTAATATTATATAAGTCTTCAAACCTAGAGATATGAGTTGTTGCCTATGAGTTGGTTGTGCATTGATTGCACGAAAACGCATCAGTAACTTGATGTTATAAAACGTGCCTTTGTGTACAATTCAACGAGTAGTAGAACAAGCAAATGAGTCGAAGTTTATTTGTTCCTTCTTGGATTAGAAGCGATATTTGGGCCCCTCGATGATTTTGTTTTGACCTATGTACCGGGCCCGGTCAGAACTAAATTGATGTGTTCGATTAAGTTCTTTGTCAAACAAATCGAAAATCGGGAAAAAAACTGTTGGACAATAAGTAAGACATTGTTCCATGTATTTGTCCGGCTGATATCATGAGAGCAGAGGATTATATGATCACTTATCTAAAATGGCGCTTCATAGTTCAACAGAGTTTTCGAGAGCTACGATTGTCGGTTGGTTCCTGAAGCTATATAGGCAAATACAGTTATCAGACTTATCCAAGTGGGAGACTGTTGGATAAGGTGTCTAAGTCCATAACTTATTTGGTATATACTTGACCCGACCCGGCATGGTCCATTTGGGTTGCACTTCACCCGAACTATTTATATGGATAATATTATGAGAAGAGTATATTTGTGACTTATTAATATATTATAAGTTATAATATATTAATATGAAATCGTATTATTTATTTAGTATTGATCTTAAATTAATTATGAATTAATTTAGTGATCAAAAGGTGACTAATTAAATAACGAGCTATTATATTTATATGGTATGGGCTAACACTCATTAGGAAATGGGCTAAGCTTGAATGGGAATCCATGGATGATCCATGGAGCTTTTAACCCATGGATACTTGGAATAGGAAAAGACATGGGTTATTAGGGTTTGCATGGTTCATAACCCTATACATCTACACTATATAAAGAGGCTTTTGGTGCTTGAGAAGACATTATGTGTGTGTGCATAAGAGTGGCCGATTTCTAGAGTGTTTGTGTACTCTCTCATAAGTTTTCCAAGTTTGTGGTGATTTGTTATTTCCATTTGAGGCATTCACATTATTGGTGCTAGGCTCTCAAACTCCTAAGGAATCAACTCACTAACAAAGGTATGTAATTCTTCTAGTATCTTTTATGTTTAAAAGTACCCCATGCATGCTAGATAGGTTATGGACCTTGGAAAATTGTTTTGCATGTATTTTAGACAAACATAGATCAAATGTTTCTAGGGTTGCATGAACACCTTAGGAGTGTTAGTTTGCTCAAAACCCAACAGATTCTTATTACATGATGTGACTAGGTCGCATGTTGATGTTTTAAGAATCAAAGAAAAGAGGAAGCTTAGAGGAAGAATATGTTGATTCTGATCGTGAAGATGGATTTCAATCGCATAATCTGAAGATTAGAATTTTGAGCTGTTGCTTAAGAGTTGTGATAGATTGCCTAGGAATAAATAACAACATTGTTTTCATATGCATTTGCATAGTAAGGATAAGTTTTTTCCGCAGAGTTTTAAAATAAAAGGAAAAAGATTTAATTTTATTTATTTTAAATATCCTTACAGTGGCATTTGTGAAAAATTGTTGTTTATATGATTCCATTGATAGCAATATTGGAAAATAGATTTGATTCTTTCATTTGTGGTAGTGTCGTAATTTAGCAAATAAGGAAAGATTCTCATCACCCAAGTTTCAGTTGAATAGAAACTTGGAATCACGCAACTTGTATTGTATGATGAATGAGAATTTTCATCTTTGGGAAAATAAGACTAATTCCTTGTTCACATGTATATGTGTGAGTCAAGTGAAGGGCTAGGAGGTCGGGTACACTTGGTTGTGCGTTGATCAGGTCCACCACAAAGAACGAGAAGGCTGTTCGTCACGATTCACTAAAGTTTAGTAAATATGGTTGTACTTACAAGTTTAAGTATAATTCTGAAACATTGGAAATGTTTCAATGTGTGGCAGAACGAATGAGAAGAATCAAATTAGGCAGAAAGATAAAAGTTTCTCAAATCTGAAAAGATGGGAGAGTACTTTAGTATCATGTTTTATGATTAAGATACCATATCACAATTGATCCTCTAAGGACATCTTAGTGTATTTGTTTGGCTAAGAAGAGGAATCGTGGATTGTTGAAATGGTTAAAATCAAAAAAGATGAATCATACTTCGTTCCAAAACAAGTCTTAGAGTCATACTCCAAGATTGTAACTTGAGTGACATAATCTTTAGAAGGTTTATAACACTTGTCAAATGTAGAATAAGATGTGTCTTATTGTTGTACATTTGAAATTGGCAAGTTGTGATGTCTTGGATAAGACAGAGACCAACTGTGACCAATTGTGTGAAGTGTTATCCTGATAAGAATCCGCACTAACTCTTGAATATTTGCTTTGGTAAGGAATGGTTCTTGACAAGAGAATCTTATATTTCAAGAGGTCAGTGGGAGTCTTAAAGATCTTGAAAAGTTTCAAGAACTAATCAAGGGTATTGTTTATCACTAGCACACGACTTGAGTTTTGTAACCTATCGTGTTGACATATTCTTGTTTCTGTGCCCATTCCTGTTAGAGTTGACTATTCATGTGAGTTCTACGAGTTCTCAGATGTTTGCATAACTACTTGGAAGCAATGGTAGGCCTTTGTGCTGCCAGGTGGCAAAAATTTAAGATTGCACAAGTTCAGTCCATATGAGTTTGGATTTGTCACTAACCTTGTCTTGTGATTATGGTTTTGACAAATTCACATAGATAGGAACACATACACCATAAAATCTAAGTGTCATAAGGTTTCTCTCCGATTCATGAAAATGATGGTGAGGAAACACTTTCACTAAGTAGATTTTAAGTAGATAGCAATTGTGATATTTGCATTTTCAAAATCGTTAGTGGAGCGTGTGTGGGTAACCGGCACACTAACATGGACTTGTAAGAAATGGCAATAGTCTAAACAATTGAGACTATGATTACGGCATCCCTTTTCATAGTTCTAAAAATTGTTTAGACACTCATATGAGCTGTCTAAGGAAAGGTGTATGATTTTGATAAAGTTTTATCAAATCATCGTGTATCAAAAATCTGAACTTTGGTAAGAAAGTCAATAAAGTATTGATTTCTAGAAGTCCAGCTGATTTCTAGATACATGTCAAAGCTAGTGGGAGCATAAGTATTATGCTAATAATTATCATGTTAGTGGGAGCATGATTATTATGTTAAGTGTTAATTATAGAAAACAAAAGTCTCAATTCGTGACTTTGCTGTGTTTGAAAAGTTGTTTTGCTATAATTAAGGGAGAGGAAATTATACTTCATTTCAATTCTAAAAGCTTAGATTGAGTTTTAATCATATTTAGTCAAGGATATATATATAAATTTTATGTTGGAATGGTTCAACATAAGGAAATTCTATATATATTGCGTTCTCAAAATCCGATTATGATTACGACATCCCTCTTCATAGTCGAATTATGAAAAAATGGCAAATAAAAAATATTGTAGCAAAAGACTGGTCTAGGATCATGTCTTTATGTGAGACATCATGAATCGTGTCCCATATGCTTCGGATATGGGACTGATTACATGTGCTATAATATTTATCATTTCTAAATTTTCCAAATGCCTAGGGCATTAAGAGGGGAAAAGGTCTAGAATTAGATATAACCAAAATGATTAACCAATTGTCGAGGACAATCTGAGGTTTACCAAAGATTGGTTGCTCATGGACAGTTGGAAGTATGGTGTAAATTTTTGGAAAGGACCATATTGACATATTCTGAAAGGAGGCAACTCTTGTTCAGAAGTAATAGTCAAAATGGGAATATGGAAATGTTTCCATAAGTGGAAGTTATTCATTAAATCTGTGTAAGATTAGAAGACTTAATGCAAGAAGGATGTTCAAAGGAATGTACTTTGAATTTGAGACTTCGTTTCCATTGGAATACTCTGTAATGTATGTTGATAAGTCTTTGTGACTTTGTGCATAGTCATTACAAAAGGATCAATGCATATAAGTTTAGAATTTAACAGATTTCAGTAAATGGCAGGAATTTGGAATTCTTACATTTACGATTTGGATTGGGGATTCTGAAATGAGAATCATTGGAATCATGTCCAATTGGTCTATTTCACAAAGTAAGGATCATAGACAAACATAGTGTGTATACTTGGAGTATGGCATAACTATTGTTTGGACAAACATAGTGTGCATGCTTGGAGCATGGCATGACTATTGTTTTGATTCAAGTATCAAGTTGATTATTTGAAACATTATACAATGAATAATGAGTAATCAATATGGTGTTTAAATAAAAGGTGTTTTATTTACTCTCAAAGGTGCTTGGGGCCATATAGGATTAGTATTATTCTTGTGTTTCACTTTGCATGTTTTGACTTCCTGAATAACTAGGTTATTCAAACTCTCCACAGTCAATCATACTTTGGAAGTAGGTATGAGGCAAGACTGTCATGAATGGGTCTGTAGTTTGTCTAGGTGGCCTAGACATAGCTGCAGTATTCATGAATGCTCCTGGAATAAGATTCGAGTATTGGATTAAACCTACGCTCATTTGACTCACTTCATGGATTTTATCACGAGTGATCATGAGACGATAATATATTATATTCTTCAAACAGAGACGTGTGAGTTGTAGTTGCGCATCGGTTGCACATTGACATATGTAAACGCAACTAGTAACTTGGTTGTCATAAAACATATCGTTGTGTGTAATTTGATGAGTAAGTACAAGCGAACATTTGGGTCGAAGTTTATCCATTCCTTTTACCCTTAGAGGGATAAAAGCGATCTGTGGGCCCCTCGATGATTTAGTGATGATTAACGTAAGTGATCGGCCGGGCCTGGACTGATTTGATTTGTTCAATTAGTCGGTCGTCACAAATCGGAAATCAGGAAACAACAAATAGTTTTAGACTTATCCAAGTGGGAGACTGTTGGATTAGATGTCTAAGCCCATAACTATTATTGGTATGTATTCGACCCGAAAGTAGCATGGTCCATTTGAGTTGCATAACACCAGGTCAATTTGTTAGGATGGACTCTTGAGAGAAAGTTATATATGATTCGTTAATATATTATAAGTTATAATATATTAATATGAAATCATATGTTTTAATTAGTATTGATCAAGAATTAATTTAGTGATCAAAAGAGACTAATTAAATCTATGGGGACTAATTATGGTAATTAGTTATATTTATATGTGTTGGGCTTATGATCCATGTTGGACCAAGTTTATGTATGGATACATAAAGAGTTAGACCACATGAACCATGGATCATAAAACCCATGGGTATGGATTTGGGTTATACCCATGACCCTTGGAATCCACCACATATAAATATGAAGTCCATTGCCTAAAAACGCCACTAGAAGTTCTTGGAGTCCTTGGAGGTGTTTTTGGTGCATGGAATTCTCTCTCAAGAGTCACCTTTGTCCTAGGTGAGTTGTGATTCCATTTGAGGTGGAACACTTGGGGCACTAAGTTCTTAAAGGCCAAATTCTTTCAAGCAACACCAAATACATCAATACTTCAAGCCACATAAAAGGTATGTTACTCTAACTAGTATCTTGTATTGTTTATGACAATTTGCATGCTAGTTATAGGTTTAATGCCTTGGAAACCATTTGCATGTATAATTAGTGAAAACATAGATCCAAGGTATTTAGGGTTGTATGTGCACCATAGGATGTTGTAGTATACTAAAACCCATCAATTAGACCTTGAATATATATAAACTGATCAACTATATTTATCCGAGGTGTAACTAGCATATGCTGGGAAATAGTCGTAGTAAACGACGAGTCTACACTTACGAACCCTAAGATACCCAGAATCAAATGCGACATTGAAAATACTATAAGAGTATTTTAGGATACCATAGAAGCACACACTTAAACTCTCTACGTATTTCTCATACCTCTATTCTCACACAGACAACATGGCTGAATTTCATAATGAAGACCCCCACTACCCTGCCGTGGTAGCCAACGGATGGATCGAGGAGGAGCCATAAGAGGTTCATGAGGAGAACCCAGAAGTGGTCCCGAAGAATACCAAGAGGTGGATTACGAGAGGGAGGATTCTGAGGAAGATTCAGTCGAGGATGAAGGCGCTGGAGGGAGCCTTACCCTATCAAGAGCTGGCAAGAGACCCTTTCACCTCCTTCCTCCCGGGTACGTAAGCATCCAATAGGAGTCCTCTTGGGATGAACATACCAAGTAAGAAAATCTTGCCCATGCAAGGGCGAGCTTCGTTGCTGACATCTGCCTTGTCCAGGATGCACCTCCACAAGGGTCAACCCAATAACATGCCTGGGCTAGAGGAGACGGCCGACGATCCGCATTAGGCATGCACCCACTACACCATACTCCTGGCTCCAGCACCCTCATGAATCAAGCACTACCTCCAATTGTAACACAAGTGGTCCATCTAGACACTCGGGTTCAGGCCCTCCATCATGAAGTAATGGATATTGGAGGCGAAGCCCGGAATGCAACAATACGAATCTGAGGCCTCAGCGAAGAACAAGAACACCATTCAGGAGCGATACTGAACCAGCAAGCAGAGCAAGAGGATACTACGAACCATCTACACTCCTTAGAAGAGGAAGTGGCCACCCTGAGGAAATAGATCCTTGTAGCTGAGGCTGGGGAAGCCTTCGCAGAATAGATAGCGGAAGAAGCCACTCGTGAAATAAGTGAAATGGCTAGACACCTTGTGCGCCATTTTGGCATATGATAGACTAGTATAGCCAAGTGAGTTAGTGACTACACTACTCGCACTATGTCTTAGGTTTATTACATCTTTCATCGCAACTAGCAGTAGTAAATCAAGAGAGGTACGTCCTCCAAGACCCATGTAACCAGAGACAACTTAATGTATTGACAGTTATGTTTTATTTTGATAAAATTATGTTCGCACAATACCTATTACCTATTACCATAAGTACATTTTGATGATGTGGTCGAAACCTTTAGGAATCATACAACAAAACATGTAATCTATATATGTACATACATACATGTATATAGATATAAATATAGATGAGATACAACTACAATGACCATAGTTACTAACGAACCTGTTTCATGCCATACAATAGAATCATGGCGCAACCAGGAAGTAACCAGCCTACCGGCGAAACACCAGTTCTACAAATGGACCTCACTACATTTCAAGCCACCATAGCAGCCGTTGTGACAACCGTCATGGCACAACTTAACACTATCAACGCAAACGAAAACGGGAGTGGTGCCAGCAGTACCAACCCCGGTGGCAACCAAGGACACCAGCAGGTGTGTTCCTGCAAGGACACCCCAAATCACAAACCTAAGAACCCCCGCGACAAATAAGAGGTACTACCCAAGAAACAAAAGTTTTGGACCAAGAGAAAGGGGCGTCTGACTCAAGGACCTGCCAAAAGGCAACAAACCGTGGCAGTCCACGCTACTACTGTTCCTGTTGTCATTCCTGCTACTCCAACACCCCCAATCGATATGTTGGGGTTCGTCCAAAATGCAACAAGTGCAACTTTCATCACTATGGAGCCTGTCGAGAGTTACACTGCAAAAATTGCAACAAAAAGGGACACACTGTCCGTTTCTGTAGAACACCCGGCACAACCAATCACCCAAACCCCCGGCGTTGGAGTAAGCTCAGCTTGTTATGAGTGTGGTGAAACTGGACACTTCAAGAGAGATTGTCCAAGAGCAAGGAATGCTGGTGGTGATGGAAGAATATTGATGATCACCGCAGGAGAGACTCTCCCGGAACCACCTATGAATAACGGTACACTTATCAAATAAAAATTTGTCAAGCTTAATTTTTTTTTTACTAAAAACGGGTGCCAATTAAATCGTAATTGTAAATTGCTTCCTCATCTGAATAAATCACACCATTCATATAAAAATTAAGGATTCTTACAGGTGATCTATAATGGCTAGTGTAAACATTAGGGTCATATATAATTAAGATTCTACAGACTTAGAATGCGTGATTCCGCCTTAGTTCCTGTTCCTTGTTTGGTTGTGGGCTTAGGACAGAGTCACTCATTCGACGATCTTTTCAATCTTAATTATATACAACTAGTTTACACCAAAAGATTACAGAGAGACCTAGTAGGAATCATACTGCGAATTTTCATCACTATTTATCAAACCCCTCGTACTGCTAGTACTCACTAACCCCGGTACAAAATATTCTGAGTAGTAATAACAAGGATAAAACTATATACATAGAATACACTATCGTTCTAAACAATCATCCCTTCCAAATCAACTTAACATTTCTTACAATAAGAAATTCCAACGTCGTCATTTGATAGGGGATTGCTTGATCCTTACCATACCAATTTCATGTGCTACGAAGAGACCCTTCGCCTTAACCGACCGACTAACGAAACCCTCCCAATCTATAAACGACAAATCCGACACAAATCTCCAAATTGCCCCATATATCCGGACTCAGGAGTACCTATGAAAGCGGTACCACGCTATTTCCTAGCCCACAATAGAAATAGAAAACAAGAAGTAAAAGACATCAAGGATATCCCAGAGGTTTATACCTTTCACGAGGTATTCCTAGAAGTTCTTTCGGAAATACCACCCATGTGTCAAGTTGAGTCCAGAATCGACTCGACTCTTGGAGCCATTCCCGTAGCCAAACCCCCAATACCACTTAGCACCAACATAAATACATAAATTGTCCGGTCGATGGAACGACCTAATAAGTAAGGAAATTATCAGAGCAAGCCTCTAACCTCAGAGAGCACCCATCTGACTCATAAAGAGGAAGGGTGATTTGTCCATAGGACCATTCACTACCAAGAGCCAAACAAACCCATCGCCAAGGGTCAGTATCCCCTATCCCGAACCGACGATCCATTCAACCAACTTCAAGGAACAAGCTAAAGTCGGCACACCTAAGATTTATAAGGCCAAGTACACCGCACGCAACCTTAACCTTGGTGACAATAGTGCTATCCTTGAGGTTTAGAGACACTACCTCTAGGGCATCAAGTACACAAACTTCATTAGACCATTCGAGATCCTTGCCAGGATCGGTCTAATGATTCACAAACTTTGATTGCCACAAGAACTCAGCAACATACATCCCACATTCCACATGTCCAACCATAAGAAGTGTTTGACTGCCGAAACTCTTGTAGTCCCACTCAACGAAACTTAGGTAAACGAGAACCTACACCCTCAAAAGGGAACATGCGGGGATCATGGGCAGGGAAACCAAAAGAGCAAAGTCAAATACCAATAGCAAAGGTCCGCTGGAACACCAGGCAAGGAAAAATTCCCCAAGGAATGAAGAGACCAGACGAAACAAAGATACCCGCAACTTTTCTCCTAGTTGCAAGAGCCTCCCAAGATGCTAATTTCGGGACGAAATTCCCTCTAACGGGGGGATGATGTGACAAGCCGAAAGATTTGGATCAAGTAAGGTCTAAATTGTAACCCTATTACAATAAAACCTTGAAAACCAAACGGGCATAAGTATATGTATATAGGTATATATACTTTGGAAAGCATATATACGACAACCTCTTGAAGGTAAACAAGTTTTAACAAAGCAAGAATAGTCAAATAGTTGTATAAGTGTATATATATGAGTATACGCATACTTTAAAAAGCATGTTGCAAGTAAACACTTAAAGCGCAAGTAATGCCAAATGGTTGGAACATAAATCATGGAATTAAAACATTATTGTATAATATTTGGCCTAAGTACCCCACCCTTTTAGATTTCGGTTTGCTTAGGACCACTTAGGCCGAAATCACATTCCTATAACACTTTAAGACCGAAATCACAACCTGGAATACACCAAAACCGAAAACACCAAGGATCCAAAGCACAAGGACCGAAATCACCCTTATTGGGCCATCCCCTTGGCCTAAATCACCATTCTAATACCTTTCTAAGTTTATTTTGATCTAGGGAAAGAATCTGATAAAATAAGTTGACTTTGTGATGAGATGCTTCAACAGTTTCCATGTAGATTAATACCCATCAAACTTCCAAGCCTTTATCCCTCCTCAGTTATCAAAGTAAATATCACATCAACTCTACCTCTTATTATATGGATGAGATTATCTTCACAACCCCACCATTTCACCAGTTTGCTCCCTTATTACTTTCTTCTTCTCTCAAGAATTCCTTCCAAGTTTCAAAAGATCTAAGCTCCAAGTTCATCCTTAGATTTTTGAGTAAGTATTTTCATAATCCCCTAGTGTTTATAACATAATTATGCTAGTTTCAAATCATTCACACATATTACTATGTGTTAAAGCCTTAGGATATCAACAACACCAAGAAGTTCATCAAACCATTAAAGTGCTTAGACTTGAAGATCTTCACACCATCTTCTCAATCAACCCACAAATCCACTCAAGGTGAGTTCATACCCCCATATTTTCAAGATTTTTCATGGTTTAAGGGGGGGGGGGGGGAATACAAGTAAAACTTTGTTTATCCCACAAATATTTACATGTTTTCATCTTTATGTTAAAGATAAGATATTATTTGCATACGTTATGGTTTATACTAGTTTTTGGTATAACTATTTGTGATATACATATTGTTAAAACAAACATAATCTTTGTTATAAAATCATAAGAAAAGTTATGATTTGTAAAACTACATGGTTTTTGGAAACTTTTCCTAAAAGATAGCTTTTCTACCAAAAATGATTACATTATGGTCATTTACTAAATTGGTGGGTTTTAACCCTAAAATATTATGTTTTGATATTTTATTACTAATCAAAAATACACTTTCATATTTATATAAATGATTACATAAATAGTTTCAAACAAACAAGATAAACTATAATTGGTATAGTTTGGAAGTCACCAACCACACCTTCATTTTAGAAGATACATATAATTGTTCAAAGATATACTCATTTCATTTTACAAGAAAAATGAGTCATAGTTCACGTAAATCAGTTAATGCTCTTGTGATACATTCTCTTCACTGTACCTACCTAACGTACACCTTAAGTCTTGCATTACAACCAGAGTTTCCTAGAGGGAGAGTGAGACCGTTGTGTATAGATCTATACGGGATTGACAACCCCACACCTCAGTTGTTCGCTACAGTTAGACCGACAAGTCTAGGGTGACAAATGTCTACCAATTCCAACGCCTAAAGAACGTCGTTCAGGCATATCAGTTATATTAAGCATGGTTATAATAACTCACATAGGGATTAACGATACTATCTCGGTTTACGGGAATCTTACACTTCATTAGTTTTATAAAAATATATAACTACATACTATTGTTCAGTACAACAATACTTATACATTTTTCGTCTTAGGGTTTAAGACTAAAGTATAAATTTAAGAAAATATTGGATTTTCTGGAAACATAGAATATCATTTTACAAGGAAAGGATTGCATACAAATACAATTATAGTATACTACTTTCTAGTACGGTTCAACTTACATTTCTGTTAGGACCATTATTGTTCACTCTATGATTTCTTAATGTATACGTTGGGGTTATATAAAATGAGGATCTGATAGGAAGTCGAATGTGTGATTTCCGCTTTACTTCCTGTTACTTGTTTGGTTGTGGGCTTAGGGCAGAATCACTCATTTGACTATCCGTTCGATCTTAATTATATATAACTTGTATACACTAAGTGATCATAGAAGGAACCAGTAATGGTTACACTACTTACATGAATTTCATACTTCGCATTACAACTTTTAAGCATAAGAAAACTTGTACATTTTTGGTCTTAAGGTCTAAGACTACATTTCATTTACAAAAGAAAATATCGGATTTTTTAGAGTTATACATAGATTCAGTTTACACAAAAACGTTACAATTCCTTCTCACACAAAAATGCTTATGAACTCACCAACTTAATTGTTGACACTTTTCAAAACCACTTGTATTCTCAATGAATCAGTAGACAGGTATTCACCACACCTTGAGGCCCGGCGTCGCTGCATTATGTTTTCTACTTTTGTTATTAACTTTTGAGCAAAACAAAGTTGTAAACGATGTAAACTTGTATTATCAATGTATGAATGTTTGGGTTGCTATGTGTCATTAATATTCAATCGTTATGATACTGTACATGAAGTCACTCCATCAGCCCCCAGACTTTTCCGCATTCCTGGTTTGGGGGTGTGACAGATTGGTATCAAAGCATTGTTTATAGTGAACTAGTATATCAACCCATAACTTCCTTTTGCGAAGATAGATTTAGACGTTCTTTTATATGCACACTCTTGATTTTGCGATTACTATGGCTTTCGTCAAGACTATTTATCCTAAATAGTCTTCTATCAAAGATGGTTATTATGTGACGGTTCGTTTATACTATAAGGTGAAAATGGGGTGTTACACCAGACCTGTACCGATTTACAAGAATAATTCCAGTTATCAGATCCTTTGATAGTGAAATTTCGATCTAGTTTTTGTAACGGTTTTGTCCGGCCGGTTTCAGGTATTGGACCAGAATTTTAAAAGCCTCACTACATTGTAATCTATGAAAATTTTAAAAGATGCATATCTCATTCCTCTGAATTCATATTGACATGAGATATTTTTCAGCATGTAGTTTAGAGTTTGTACTTAAGTTTAGACTGTAATTCATCATTTTTGGTTAAATATTAAATGAGTTACGACCACCCCCCCCCCCCCCCCGAAGTCGGGATATCAAAGCTGAAGCATTCAGCTTCTATTTGTGTTTTTTAATCTATAACATTTTTGAAAGATGCATATCTATTCATTTTAAGTCAGATTGACATTGGAACTTTTTCAGCATCTAATTTAGAGTTTGTACTTGAGTTTAAGTTATAATTTCATTGTTTTTTGTTCCAACAGTTATGTTTCAGGCATGCAGGCCCAACCCAACGGGTCGAACCTAATGGGACCATCCGAGTATCATCTAAATGTTGGATTAAGTGTCTAAGCCCATAACTATTATTGGTATGTACTTGACCCGAGAGTAGCATGGTCCATTTGGGTTGCATGGCACCGGAACAATCTGAAGGATAGAAAATTGAGAAGAGGTTATTTATGGTTTATTAATATATTATAAGTTCTAATATATTAATATGAAATCATATTATTTAATTAGTATTGATTAAGAATTAATTTGGAATTAATTTTGTGATCAAGAGAGACTAATTAAATATATGGGGATTGATTATGTAAATAATTATTCTTATAATGTGGGCTTATGATCCATAGTTCCTTATGTTGGGCTTAACCCATGTCGTGACCCATGAATGATCCATGGAGGTTTAAACCCATGGAGCATGAGGAATACGGAAGGTCATGCACATTAGGGTTTGCATGGTGTAACCCTAATTAAGCCACACTATATAAGAACCCCTCTAGCTCATGAAATTGGCACTTAAGTGGCTACACAAGAGGGCAAGCCGATTTTATAAGTGCAAGTAACCTCCTCTCAAGTTCCTCCGTTGTTGGTGGTGTTGTGTGATTCCATTTGAGGTGCAACACTTGGGGCACTAAGTTCTTAAAGGTCCAAGGTTTCAACTACACTAAAAGGTATGTCATCTAACTTGTATTTCATGTTGTTTATACTCCATTGTATGCTAGTTAGGATGATGCTTTGGTATATTGAATGTATGCATGTATAATAGAGAAAACATATATCCAAAGCATCTAGGATTACATGTACACCATAGGAGTGTTAGAATGCTCAAAACCCAACAGTGGTATCAGAGCCTAGGGTTGTTTTCAATTATACTTGATGCTACTTGTTGTTTAAGCTTAAAAAATCGATTATCTAGCTGTTCTGGACAGTAGACTCGCCAAGTCCACTGGGGGACTTGCCGAGTCCAAGCACAATTATGACCAACTAGCCGAGTTTTTTCTTGCACTCAACGAGTTGATGCTCCAGAATGCAGATTTTCGAGTTTTTTTTGGCTAGAATTGGACTAGGATCATTACCCTAAGCTGTTTTTGAACTTATACATCTGTTTTTGATGTAGTAATGATCATGCTTATCCAATTTATAAGATAATTGTCAAAGTTTCATGTTTTGTATTAGTTTATATGATTATACTAATTACATGAAATTTGTTTGATATGAATTACCTTGTTCATATGAGTTTAATCTAGATCATAGATATTATTTGACATGCTTGTTAGTTTATTTGATGATCTTAATGGCCTTTAATGTACTCCATAACTTGTCCTCAAGTTATGGAAAATGAAAAGTTTTTCTTTTAAAAAAGACTTCATTAAACTCATAGGTTATGGTCATGAAGAGTTTTTCCATAAATGTTTTTATGAACTCCATAACTTTTCCTCAAGTTATGGATTTCCAGGAGTCTTTTCATTAAAGCCTATATTAAACTCATATGTTATGGATTCCAAAGGTTTATGAATAGTTCAAAACTTTCCCTCAAGTTTTCGAATTTGTAAATGTAGAGTCTTCTTTTGACACATTTAGTTCCAAACCCTAGAATTTTAAAAGTTTAAAATTCAACCCTTATACTATTATAATATTATATGTTTAATATTTATATATATGTAAAAGAGTAAAGTAAGTCTTACCGTTAGTATGTCTTATTCACGAAGCCGGTCTATAAGAGGGGTATAAGGTTACTGCCTATAAAATGGCAGTTTAATGGGTGTCCATTCTCACCCACCGCTTCCTTGACTAGTGGAGGGTCGTTAGCCGAACGGGTAGGATAGGATTCTAATTCTCCCTTCATTAAAAGTATAATGATAAATATAAAGTAACTAAACACTTATAAATTCCCAAATCGTAGTTACTTAGGAAAATGTGAATATGTTGCTAACCCATGAAATTACACTTTGCACCTTGTTAAGTTGTTAGTGGAGCGTGTGTGGTTAATCGGCACACTAATCTGGACTGACATTGCGTGGCAAAGGGTAGCTTGATGTTAATCATAGATCAATGGAGCGTTTGTGGTTAACCGACATATTGATTAGGTGGTTGTAACATTGGGTGTACCAAGCTAATTTGCATGGTTATTGACACCTTGTTTGTGATCCTCGGCATCCCAGTCACAAACTTGAAGGGCACAATAGAGATTTAAACATGCCATTAAAACTTTCAAAGAATCTCAAAGGATATAGGAATTTCAATTCACTTAAAACCTAAGATTCTTTTTCGTTTTTCATGATGGAAATTGGTAAATCGTCATTTACCTACCTTCAAATATTTTGGAATTGGATTACGGCATCCCTCTTCCAAATTGTAAAATATTGTGTTGGGTCCTAGCCTTAATATTTCATTTGGGTGTATATTAAGGACTTAAATCAACTAACTTGAATTTCTCCCATTCTAGATGTCTAGTTCATACAACTATGGTCTTCCCAAATCTTTTGGAACAAGCTTTCCTCTTGAAGATGATGTCCCGCGGTTGGATCGTGGAAGTCATATTTCACTTCCTCCACCTCCTCCAATAATTCTCCCTAACCCACAAGTTCAAAGACTTGAAAAATTCAAGGTCACTTAATCCCTACTTGCAATGAAACATCAAGATGGAAGGCATGTGTGTACTCACGTCTTGGAGATGAAATCACAAATTGACAAGCTGAGAGTATTGGGTGTCGTTGTCTCGAGGAAGTTGGCGGTTGACTGGGTTCTTCAATCACTTCCCGAGTCATATAGTGAGTTCATTAAGGACTACTATGTGACAGACCATGACATGACCCTTATTGATCTTACCTATTTGCTTGTTGTTGCTGAATCAGCAATGATTTGGCGCACTGGAAAAGAAAATTTGATTGGAAGATCTACTCCTCAAACTACCATAGACATTGACAATGGAAACATTGGAAATCCAGAAAAGATTTCTCTTTCCAAGGGAAAGAGAAAGTCTAAGTCTGATATTGTCACGTGTACCATTCCCAAAGAGTCTATATGTTTCTATTGCCAAGAGAAGGGGCATTGGTTGCGAAGCTGCCCTAACTACCTGAAAGATCTAAGAAAAGGTAGAATCGAAAAGTTTGACTCTAATTCAGGTAAGTCTACTGTCTAACTCTATTAAGTTCCTAATTGTTGATTCTTAATACATGATGTGACAAGGTTGCATTTTGATGTTTTGTAGGATCATGCAAAGGGAAGGAAGCTTAAAGGAAGAGTATGTTGAATCTGATCGCGAAGATCGATTTCAATCGTATGGTTCGAAGATCGGATTTTTGAGCTTCTGCTTAGGAGTTATTATAGATTGCTAGGAAATATGTAATAACATAGTTTTCATTTGTAATTGCATTGTAAGGAAAAGTTTTTTCCGCATTTTATAAATAAATAAAATTTTGTTTTATTTTTATTATATCTCCTTGCAATGACATTTGTGAAAATTGATGTTTGTATGTTTCTATGTTAGCAATATGAAATTGATTCTTTCGTTTGTGGTAGTGTCGAGTGTTTGCCAAATAAGGAAAGATTCTCATCACCAAGTCTCAATTGGATAGAAACTTGAAATCATGCAAGTTGTATTGTATGATGAATGAGAATTTTCATCTTTGGTAAATTAAGATTAATTCCTTGTTCACATGTATATGTGAATCAAGTGAAGGACTAGGGGATCGGGTACACTGGGTGTGCGCTGGTCAAGGTCCACCACAAAGATCGATAAGACTATTCGTCATGATTTACTAAAGTTTAGTAAACATGGTTATGCTTACAAGTTTAAGTATAATTCTGAAACATTGGAAAAGGTTCAATGTATGGCAGAACGAATGAGAAGAATCAAATTAGGCAGAAAGATAAAAGTTTCTCCAATCTGAAAAGACGGGAGAGTACTTTAGTATCTTGTTTTATGATCATCTTAATGTTTATGGAAAAACCATATCACAATTGATCCTCTAAAGACATCTTAGTGCATTTGTATGGCTAAGAAGAGGAATCGTGAATTGTTGAAATAGTTTAAAACAAAAAGACGAGTCATACTTTGTTCCAAAACAAGTCTTAGAGTCATACTCTAATATTGTAACTTTGAGTGACATAATCTTAAGAAGGGTTTAAAACACTTATCAAATGTAGAGTAAAAGTTTTCTACTCTTGTACATTTGAAATTGGTAAGTTGTGATGTTTTGGATAAAACAAAGACCAACTAAGGCCAATTGTGTGAAGTGTTTGTCTTGATAAGAATCCGCACTAACTCTTGAATATTTGTTTTGTCAAGGAATGATTCATGACAAGAGAATCTTATATGTCAAGAGGGCAGTGGGAGTCTTAAAGATCTTGACAAGTTTTAGGAACTAATCAAGAATAAACCTAATGTTAAACACTAGCACACGACTTGAGGTTTGTAACCTATCGTGTTGACATATTCTTGTTTTTGTGCCCATTCCAGTTAAAGTTGACTATGCATGTGAGTTTTATGAGTTCTCAATTATTTGCATAACAACTAGGAAGCAATGGTAGGCCCTTATGCTGCCAAGTGGCAAGAAATTAAGATTGAACAAGTTCAATCCATATGAGTTTGGATTTGTCACTAACCATGTCTTGTGATTATGGTCATGACAAATTCACATGGATAGGAACACATACACCATAAAATCAAAGTGTCATAAGGTTTCTCTCCGATTCATGAAAATGATTGTGAGGAAATGCTTTCACTAAGTAGATTTTAAGGAGATGGAAATTGTGATATTTGCATTCTCAAATTTGATTATGATTAGGGCATCCCTCTTTATAATTCGAAGTGTGAGAAATGGCAAAGGTCTAAACATTTCAGACTTATGGCTGTAAGTTCTAAAATTGTTAAGACTCACATGTGAGCTGTCTAAGGAAAGGTGTATGATTTTGAGAAGCCTAGATAAAGTATTATCGAAGCTTCTCGTATCAGAACTCTGAACTTTAGTAATGAAAGTCAATAAGTATTGATTTCTAGAAGTCCAGCCGATTTCTGAATACATGTCAAAGCTAGTGGGAGCATAAGTGTTATGCTAATAATTATTATGGTAAGTGTTGCAAGTTAGCAATGTTAATTATAGAAAACAAAGCTTTCAATTCGCAAAGTTGCAGGGTTTGAAAAGTTGTTTTGCTATTATTAAGGGAGAGGAATTTATACTTCATTTCAAATCTAAAATCTTAGATTGTGAGATTTTAATCAAATTTAGTCAAATATATATGAATGTTATGTTAGAATGGTTCAACATAAGGAACTCTTATATATGGAAATGTTAATTGCGTTCTCAAATTTGATTATGATTACGGTATCCCTCTTCATAATCAAAATTATGAGAACATGGCAAATAGAAATACTATAGCAAAAGACTGATTAAGTATCATGTCTTTATGTTAGAAATTATGAATCGTATCCCATATGCTTCGGGTATAGGATCGATTCATATGTTATAATATTCTCGTGTTCTAATTTTCCGAATGCCTAGGGCGTTTAGAGGGAAAAAGGAATAGAACCGGATATGACTAAAGTGGTTAAACAACTGTTAAGGACAATCTAAGGTTCGCCAAAGATTGGTCACTTAAAGACAGTTGGAAGTATAGTAAAGGTTGAACCATATTGACATTATTATGAATAGACAGGAGTCTATTAATAATGAGCAGTCGTATGGCAAATATGGAATGTGTCCATATTGGGAGTTGAAGAATAGACGAAAAAGTTAGAAACTTTTATGCAAGAAGGATGTTCAAATGAATGTACTGTGAATTTGAGACTTCATTTCCATGGAATTGTCTTGTAACAATCTCCAAAGGAATATTTGGTAATATCATTGGTCAAGTCTCTGTGACTTTTTTCACCTAGACATTACAAAACAATCTTTGCATGATAGTTTAGAATCTAACACTTTCTAGCAGTGACAAGAATTTGGAATTCTTACACTTGCAATAAGGATTTGGAATTTTGAAATAAGCATCACTGAAATGTTTTTCAATTGATCTATTTCACAAAGTAAGGACCATAGACAAACATATGTGCATGACATAACTATTGTTTAGACAAACATAGTGTGCATGCTTGGAGCATGGCATAACTATTGTTTTAATTCAAGTATTGAGTTGATTATTCGAAACATCATACAATGAATAATGAGTAATCAATATGACTCAAAATTGTTTGGGCCATATAGGATTAGCATTATTCTTATGTTTCACTTTCCATGTTTTGACTTCCCGAATAACTAGGTTATTCAAACCATCCACAGTCGATCATACTTTAGAAGTAGGTATTGAGGCAAGACTGTCATGAATGGGTCTGTAGTTTGTCTAGGACAAGGTGGATGCAGTGTTCATGAGTACTCCTGGAATAAGATTCGAGTATTGGATTCAACCCACGCTCATTTGAATCACTTCATGGATTTTATCACGAGTGATAATGAGACGATAAGATCTTATATTCTTGAAACCAAGACGTGTGAGTTGTAGTTGCAAGTCGGTTGCACATTGACATATGTAAACGCACCAGTAACTTGGTGCTATAAAACATATCGTTGTGTGTAATTCGATGAGTAAGTACAAGCGAGCATTTGGGTCGAAGTTTATCCGTTCCTTTTATCCCATGTGGATAAAAGCGATATTTATGGGCCCCTCGATGATTTAGTGATGGCACCAGGCCTGGACTGATTTGATTTGTTCAATTAGTCGGTCGTCATAAATCGGAAATCGAGAAACAACAGATGGACAGAGAGAATGATTATAATCCATGTCGTAGTCCATATGATATCAAGAATGGAGGAATATATGATCCCTTATCTAATGGACGCGTCATTGACTAGGTCAGAGTTCGACAGTGGCTTTTAAGAGCTACGATTGCTAGTCGGGTTGGAGTCATGCTTACAATAATAGTTATTAGACTTATCCAAGTGGGAGACTGTTGGATTAGGTGTCTAAGCTCATAACTATTATTGGTATGTACTTAACCCGAGAGTAGCATGGTCCATTTGGGTTGCATGGCATCGGAACAATCTGAAGGATGGATAATTGAGAAGAGGTTATTTATGGTTTATTAATATATTATAAGTTCTAATATATTAATATGAAATCATATTATTTAATTAGTATTGATCAAGAATTAATTTGGAATTAATTTTGTGATCAAAAGAGACTAATTAAATATATGGGGATTGATTATGTAAATCATTCATTCTTATAATGTGGGCTTATGATCCATAGTTCCTTATGTTGGGCTTAACCCATGGATGATCCATGGAGGTTTAAACCCATGGAGCATGAGGAATATGGAAGGTCATGCACATTAGGGTTTGCATGGTGTAACCCTAATTGAGCCACACTATATAAGAACCCCTCTAGCTCATGAAATCGACACTTAAGTGGTTAGACAAGAGGGCAAGACGATTTTATGAGTGCAAGTAACCTCCTCTCAAGTTCCTCCGTTGTTGGTGGTGTTGTGTGATTCCATTTGAGGTGCAACACTTGGGGCACTAAGTTCTTAAAGGTCCAAGGTTTCAACTACACTAAAAGGTATGTCATCTAACTTGTATTTCATGTTGTTTATACTCCATTGTATGCTAGTTAGGATGATGCTTTGGAATATTTAATGTATGCATGTATAATAAAGAAAACATAGATCCAAAGCATCTAGGGTTGCATGTACACCATAGGAGTGTTAGAATGCTCAAAATCAAACACTAAACGGGTACAACCCAAAAACATATAAGTAGGCCAAACCCAACAATATACAAGCATTTATGACACCCAGTTTCCTACAGTATAGTGAGAAAACTCACCTGAACAGTTACTCAAATAACTATCAGTGAACCAACTTATGATCCAAGTGGCAAGCAACACGCCAAACATGTATTAACCTATAATGTTATTATCGATCAATAACTATGGAAATTTGATAACTAGTATATAGATCCTTCACCAATCCCATAAAAAATGAAATGACTATTAAATAAGGGTTGGATAGTCAATATAGTCGATAAGCAGGATCATTTCAGCGTATAGCCTTTCTGAAATCTAACAAGCAGGCCAACGTGTCTATCATAAACACTGCTCTCATAAGTAGATAAATCAGTATAATAATTAAGATTAATGATTAATCTAATTCACCATCATGGTCCCACCTTTGTCTCTATATATAGGGATGGAAAAAATCCCCATACCTGATGGGGAGCCCGAAACTCACACCTAATTTGTCTGGGGAATCCCCAAGTTGATCGGGAATGGAGAATCCCTAAAAATGTGGGGATGAGGATGGGATGGGACAATCCTTAGTTCCCGACACTGAACCTTGCCCCACTAGATATTAATATATAAAATAAAACAAAACATATATTTGTAGTAAAACTTATAATACCTAAAATTTGATCCAAATAGCTCAACTAATTAGTAATTACTTGGTTGGAATTATATTTTTTCTTATTTGTTTATGTAATTTAACCTCATGTATAATTTTTTCTCCTTGTTTTATCTATTGTTACTTCAAATATCGCTTTCATAATTTTTTTCTACTTGATTTTTCTTGTATGTATTTAAATTTGGTAGAAAATTTGTTTATAGTTTTTTTTATGCAATTTATGAATATTTTTATGGTTTGTAAAATTTTAATCTTATGTTGTTAAAATTGAAATTTAGAGTTTTTGTTTACTTAAATTTTTTTATATTAAAATAGAAAAAAATCCCTGATTCCCTTTTGGGGGTGGGGATAATGATTTATTTATATTTCCATTGGAGATGAGGATTGTAATGATGATTCGTGGATTGGATTGGGGTCCCCGCTATTCTCGGACCCAATTTTCATCTCTATCCATATATCACAAATCAATATACTTTTGTAATTAGAAAAAAATAACTATAAACAAATCCATTCTATTTTTTCACATATTTTCCATTAATCTTCGGTGGCTAATATTATTTTCAATTATATGCTTATTATTTTCCAGGGTGTTCTTATGTGGTATTAAAGTACCAAAATAATCATGTAAAGTGAAAAAAGTATCTTCACAAACAATAATTGTATGCTTACCAAGCATACTTTCTCTTCTAGATGGATTCTCATTCTTTTTATCGTTGGCATCCCCTCTATTTGTTTATGTTTTTAAGGGTGAGCACAAAAACCGAAAAATCGAACCAAAACCAAATTAACCGAATTAACCAAACCGTAATAACCGAACCAGTTTTATAACCGATGGTTCATTTTGTGTTTTTTATTAACCAATAAGTAGCGGTTTGGTATTGGTTTTATTGGATAACCGACCCATTATTAACCAAACGGATAGATTTATATCTAATTATATATAAATTATAAATTATATTGTTAATTTGATTAAGCCCAAGCCCAATTAAATATTGAAAAAAAAATCCATTAACCCTGAAAATGTTGATCATCCAATTACGCACACCACATCCCTAATCGGCTAATCGCATTGAGATTTGAGACTTGCCGTCTTGCCGAATATATCTATCAAGATTTGAGAGTTGCCGAATATGTGTATCAATTACTCAATTAACGTGATCACAGCGAGAAAGAAACAAAGACCAAAAGCTCTGCAAGACTTCAAGGCAAGTTGTTTTTCACTTTATAATCTAACATTTTGAACTTTTGATGTAGGTTGAAAGTTTTTTAATGCATTTTTTCTTTTTTGCTTTATTTGACTGTTTTTGACTCCTTGTGACTGACTAAATGTATTTTATTGAATGTTTTCTCAAACTCATATATGTTTTGTGTGGTCTTGTTTGCCATTATAAATATGCACACAAACAACTCAATTGTAATGATCATGTAAATTACTGAAAAATAATCAAATCTTAGATTGAATTTTTTGAAGGTAAGTTGCCATTATGATTTTTTTTTTCTGTGTGTTAAGTTGATTGCACCGTTACAAAACCAAAGATAATGAGATTTAAAAACAGAGTTGAAGTGGTAACAAAGGTAAGTGTTATATTCATTTTTATGCAATCTACTCTCTTTTTGTATCATTGCACTTTCAACTTTTATATCATTTTCCATTAACCATAACCAATATTATCCATACCCATTGGCTACAAAAATAAATTAACCGATTGTAATGGTTATGGTTCGGTCTTGGTTATAAGCCTATAACCGAATCAAACCGTCTCATACACACCCCTATATGTTTTGGTGGCGAGATAGAAATCAATTCAGCCGAATGTCGTGTATGTAACTCTTATTTAGTAGCCTAATGACATGTACACGTGATATACCACATAGCCACCACACTTTTCAAGTATACGACTAGGAAATTTCAATATTGAATGCATACATAATGTCTATCTCTTGGCTCAAACTAGTTTAACCCACTAGATACCAAACACAATGTTGTGTATTGTAAACATACCGATAAGTTGCTTTCCTTTTAACAAAGGGTAGATTTTAGGAAAAATGGGTAATCTAACCATAATTAAATATGTATTTAAAGAAAATAATAAAAAATATATATATTTTTGGTAAAAATAACCACCAATTCCGAAATGGACATTCAGACTTAGAAAAAAAAAATTGACAAAAAAGTACATTTCGGTCCATTCTAAAATCCGGACCAACATTCCAGATTCTAGAATCCGGACCAACATTCCAGATTCTAGACTGAAATAAGAGTTCAAAAAAAAAAGTCAAGAATTTCAAGAACAAATCTGAAATCTAATGTATAATTCCAGAATTTTCAGAAAAAAAATGATTTTTATTTAAATTTAACAAAAAGTTAAACAAACATAGTAAATATGAACTATATATGATATGACGACAAAAAAAAATCAGACATTTAATTGAAAAAAAAAATTTCGAAATGGATATTTCATACGTAAAAAAAGAGATTTATTTGGACAAAAAATTAAAAAAAATAAAACAAAAAATAATTCCAAAATCTAAAGATAAAACCGAAATTGGACATTCTGAGTAAATGGTTAATTTTTCAAACATTAAAAAAATTGGTTATTTTTTAAAAAAGGCTCATTGATTATTTATTCAATTTTCCTAAATTTAAATATACTTAATTAATGACAAAACTTTAAAAATGGTCCTTGTGGTTTTCGAAAATCTGAAGTTTAGTCCCTAATTTATAAAAACCTCACAAATGGTCCCTGTGGTTTCAAAGCTTTTAACAAATGGTCATTTTTGCTAATTCCGTTAACATTTAGCCGTTAAGTGAAGGAAATTTATGTCATTTCACAACCACAGTGACCATTTATGAAGTTTTGTCTTAATTTTTTTTTTTAAAAAGAAAAATAAATATAATTATTTAATATTAAAGGGCCCCACCCTCTCTCTCTCTCTCTCTCTCTCTCTCTCTCTCTCTCTCTCTCTCTCTCTCTCTCTCTCTCCCCCCCCCCCCAACAACCCCACCCTTATTCCCTTCTTCCCCACTCCACCCCTTTCTTTCTGTTTTGCTCTCTTACATTCACTGGAAAAGCACCTGCAACCCAAAATAAAAAGGGAAAATTCAATCCCCGTTATCATATAACTTCACCTCTTCCACATTCGTCTGTAATTTATGATCTTCATTATTGCATCATCGTAACCATATTTGTTTGAAGTTTGTTGATTCTACAGTACTTCTCGGATCTTATCATTGCATATTTGTGAATAAATTTGCTCGACTGAATGTATAATATGGTGCAACAGGGCAATGTTTTGGTTCTGTCATTTCATCGAACACTTTATGTGCATAGAGTCTGATAATTTATTATGAATGAATGCACAATGATTCATCCATACCTTGGTTTATGAAATCCAACAGATAACAGAGGCATGTGCAGGGATGAATGTATTGAGGAAATTAACAAACAAGCGCTTAGAAATGTGGTTGTTGAAACTGAGAAAAGATTCAACTATTTTGCGCGTGAAGCACTGAAACACATACCTAACATCTATTCAGTTGGTTCTTGTTGTCGGGTTGGGATCATATGGAATAAGAAATTGTTCATTGCTAATTTGGGTGATTCCAGAGCTGTTTTAGGGCGTGCGAATCCACGAAATTTAAGCAAAGTCATCGCCCAGCCGCTTACAAATGATCATAATGCGAGCATGATGGAAGTGAGACGAGACCTGCAACTCGATCATCCAGAGGACCTCAACATTCTCGAGCGGTTGTTTCTCTCTCTTGGAGAACTGTTTGGACTCTTTAATTGGAGTGAGTCCGGAGATGTCGTGGAGGCTAGAAGCGCGGGGATGGAGGAGAGAGCTAAAGCTTCCCATAAAGCTTTTGACGATCCCTTTTCATTGCTTTTGTCTTCTTTGGCACCAAAACAGATGCGCCCCCCCCCCCCCCCCAATGACGGGACTGCTATGGTGGTCGTCGATGGCATTGTGGAGGGTTAGGAGATGTTACGGCTTCCAACGGTGATAAGGAGGTCGTCGGACCTCCTACGTGGGTTTCAGATTCTAACTCGAAGATGGTGGAGTTGAAGCCTTTGTGTGCATCTCGATTTAGCTGGATTTGGGTGAAAATGGGAGGAGGAGGGTAGGTTCTAGTGTTTCACTGTATATATGAGAGAGAGAGAGAGAGAGGGTGGGGCCCTTTAATATTAAATAATTATATTTATTTATTTCTTTATTTTTTAAATTAAGGCAAAACTTCATAAATGGTCCCTGTGGTTGTGAAATGATAGAAATGCCCTTCACTTAACGGATTTGTTAACGGAGTTAGCGAAAAGAACCATTTGTTAAAAGTTTTGAAACCACAGGGACCGTGTGTGAGGTTTTTATAAATTAGAGACTAAACTTCATATTTTCGAAGACCACAGGGACCATTTTTAAAGTTTTGTCCTTAATTAATTCTTCATTTTAAACAACGGTTCCATTACAATTACAAATATTATTATTTCACCTAGGATTATAATTATGGATCTCCTTTCGGGCGTGTACCCTAAAATCGATTGAATCTTGAACTATTACCAAAATAATAATAATAATAATAATAATAATAATAATAATAAGTTCATTTCATGAAACTGCAAATTGAGGGACAAATGTGTAACTTTGGGCTTTTCGCCTATTTTAGGTTGGTGTCTACTATAGGCAGAAATTAGTCCACGTGTATAGTATACGTGTCAGCATCTTTTGCTTGCCATCTGGCTTCTCTTTTCCTTCATTGTCCCCTCTTCGAAACAATCAGACTCCAGTTACTTCTTGATTCTCTGAATTCGTCCATCGAAAGCAACACTGATACGATTATTATGTCTCGTTTAATTCATTCCAGACTATCGCTCTCCAGATTATCGTAAGTTTTCAATCTTTATTTGCCCCGTTTCCCCCCAGTAATTCGTCAAACATGAAGCCCGAAATGAGCCCCTATCAAACAGATCAAATGGGTTTTCCTCTTTTCACCAGAGTCTAAAAACTCACTCTTTCTTTTTAATCAGGGTAGTAATTTATCGAGTTTATCTATAGTTTTGGATATGGGTTTAGATTTTTATAAGTGTAAAAGAAACCACATCCCTTGTAAATCGAGTGGGTTTCTTTTTCCCTCTTTTTGGTGTAATTACGGTGAATGTAGACTACGAAGGTAAATTTCTTGTAATCAAAGTCGCGTTTAGTGAAAACTAAAGGTAGTTTATGTTAATCGTTCCCTTTAGCATTCTCAATTTTGAGAAATGGACTTTAATTGTGTGATGAAAAGGGATTATTAGGAGTTTTAATTCATTCGTTCGTCGATTATTTTGACTCACATTATTCTGAATTGCTTGATTTGTATGTAAAGCTGTAGCAATACATGGGGTTCAATCGGAAGAGGAAGATATTTGTCAACGGAATCTAATAAGATCGATGAACCACTTAAAGTAGAGGATGCTGAGACAATAAATACTCCACCACCTGCTTCAGAAAAGGTTCTTTTAGGTTATATTACCTTTGTTTTTGTGAGACTATTTTTATATATTTCTTCATAAAGGGTGATAAGATTACAATACCCAATCTAAACAAGGATATTTAATGTCCAAATAGCACATAGTTTACAATGAGTTTGAACACTTGTGAAATATCTAAACACATCTGAAGAAATCGTTACTATTACTATCTTTTCATAATTACTTTAGGGCACATAAGTAACATTGTAATGGAACTCTTCCAAAAAAGGGAATGCTTCATTATTTAGGTATCTGATCTTGTTAGCAACTTGTGAGAGAAGTTCTTTACTTTTGAGATGTATAGTGAATAGAGTCTTGCCATATTGCATATGTATAGATGTATGTATGTATATGTATTAAGATATTTATTTGTAATGTTCTTTTGAACCAGGTACTTGTGTTGGGTGGAAATGGGTTTGTTGGGTCCCACATATGCAAAGAAGCATTGGACCGAGGCTTGTCAGTTGCAAGCCTTAGCAGGTATGTTTAGTTCACTTAATATGTGTTCATTGATTCCATTTATGATTTCTTTTTTACTTAATTCACTTAATCCAGACAAATATACAAGGGTGTTTCTTTTTCAGTTAACATATATAGGGCTTAATGTGTAAAGTGAAAGGATGAAGGATTATCTATTAAGAAAGAAGGGTAAAATAGTCATTTACTCTTATTCAGACAGTTCATTCAGTCCAAAAAAGAAACCGCATCACTTACTCCATACAAAACTTCATTTATCCATATAATAGTTAATGTAAAGAAAAGGCCCTTAGATTTTGATACATTTGTCCCAGTTTCTTTGAATTGATATTTGTGGATTAAGATATAAACTAGAAAGCATTTTACTTTGAAATGATCTCATAGAAGACAATTTACAATAACAAATTGGTGAAATTAGTATTGAAATTAGATGTTGATTAACTTTCTTTTGTAGATCTGGCAAGCCCTCTATCAAAGATCCATGGGCAAACAAAGTGAGTTGGCATCAAGGTATTTTGTTCATGACACATGATTCACTTTTTATTTTAATGGAAAATTATGGAAAATATAAATATACTTGCCATCTGTATGTATTCATATCTTTTGCTTGATGTGATTGTAGGTGACTTGCTATCTGGTGATTCATGGAAGGAAGCACTCAATGAAGTCACTTCTGTTGTATGTATTGTCTTCTTAGTTCTTCTTCTTCATAAAGCTCCTTTATTAATATTGTCAAAAACTAGGGCACATTTTACATGTGTAGTTTATCATTGGCTAATTTGTGTTGTAAATTATCATACAAATTTTAAAATTCGGTTTAAATCATTCAGATATCTTGTGTTGGTGGTTTTGGTTCCAACACCTTCATGTACAAGATCAATGGAACTGCAAACATAAATGCTGTTAGAGCTGCAGCTGAAAAAGGTTTAAACTAAATCCATTTTGTGCCTTTATTTAACTTACTTTTTTTTATATGGTTACCAATCCATTAATTTAATTGTAATTTTATAACTGGTTATTATTATCTACAGGGATTAAAAGATTTGTCTACATATCTGCTTCTGACTTTGGTGTGATTAATTACTTGCTACAAGGATATTATGAGGGAAAGGTAATTCTTTTTTCAGGGTAAATTATGGAACTGAAAGGAAAATATAAACAAGGGCAAATTTGGAAAAAAAAAATATATTATTGTTCCAGTTTCGATTATTCACCTATTCACCTACACATTTCTATAATGCAGAGAGCTACTGAAACAGAGTTGCTAACAAAGTTTCCATATGGACGTGAGTATCATATAATATATGATATATGATATATCGCCTTTTTTTTTATGACAATAACTTTTTAATTTTTTATTTTATTTTTGTATGTATTATGACAATAACTTTTTAAAATTTTTTTAGATGTGATTTTGAGGCCTGGTTTCATTTATGGGACACGTAGAGTTGGCAACATGAAGTTGCCTCTTGGAGTAATCGGTTCTCCACTTGAGATGGTAAGTATGTTTTAGAAGGAATGGAATGCTTGATTCCGATGGAATGAACCATTCCATTCCTTCCCTGATTCCATCGACCAATAACCCTCGATAATAACTTATGTTACCGCAGGTTCTACAATATGCAAAGTCACTAAACCAGATTCCAGTCATTGGTCCATTGCTAACTCCACCTGTGGATGTTAAAGCTGTAGCAAAAGTTGCTGTTAGAGGGGCTATTGATCCTGTATTCCCTCCTGGAATTGTTGATGTCTATGGAATAAGACGTTATAGCCAACAAAAAGCTTTTTAAATTAACCGGATCTTTTTCCACATCAAGTTATTGATAGAGAGATCAGAATATTACTTCATAGAGGTTAATAAAATAGATGAAATGATGAATGTCTTGCATTGTTTTAAACATGGGTAATTCGGGTTATTATTAAAATTGTGTCTTTGGTCTTTTTTATATGTAAAAGAAAGGGGATATGCATATGCCATGCTTTGGGAGTTGCCACTAACCAATAAAGTGTCATTATCATGTTCAATCAACATATTATTCTTTAAGTAACGATGATTTAAAGTTGAGTCCAATCACGATCATTGACACCTTTTGCTTTTGTTCTTCCATTGAGGAAAAGACAGAGGTCCACACTTGTGGAATTTATAGTACATGAAGTTGACTGTTAGTTACATTTTGAATTATAGAAGTTAAGGTATATCGAAATGGAGTTCAAACATTATCTTTTACATCAAATTACACTATATTTTGGGGGCGTTTTGGATTGCTTACTTAAAATAATTGAAGTTTTTTTTTTTTTTTTTTTTTTAAATGGTTATTAGTTTACCCGGTGTAAAAATGAGATTTTAGAAAAAAAAATGTTTGGATTAACTAACCTACTTGTGCATGTAAAATGACCAAAGACATCCTGCATGTAAAATGACCAAAGACATCCTGCATATTATTAAAATATAACTTATCGAAAAGTGCTTATTAATAGTATCATATCGCAATAAGCAGATTTCTTTGTGCGATCGAACACTTTAAATAAGCAATCTCAAACATTTTTACCATTAAAAAATATGTTAGGTATATTGCAAAACACCTCTTAGCCTTAAAAAAATATAAAAGGTCTATTCCAAATAGGAGAATGGTCTTGTCAAAGTAAACATGAGGAGAGAAGATTATTTTATAGATGTATAGGTCAAGGAATCAGTATCTACGATGAGAGTATATTGTATAGACAGGTAGCCATGTGAAGGGATTAGACCCAGAAGTGAGGTGGGGTGGGCATGGAATAGAATGGTATGAATGATATTATTTATGGAGCGAAACATACATTTAGATTTACCGTTCTGTTGGGGTTGGGATGTGTGAGGACATGAAAATCAAAACTGAATATCATATGTTGAAAAAAGGAGGTGAAATTGGGAGTTATTGTATTCACGACCAATGTTACATCGAAAGGACTGAATGTTACACCCGAATTGGTTTGGAACATAATAAGCATGCAATTGTTTGAATTTTGTAAAAACATCATATTAATGTTGAAAAACATACACCCGCAAGAAATGCGTAAAATAATCTAAAAGAATAACATAATGTTTGAAGTTATTATGACTGAAAATAGAAGATGTCCAAACATCAAAATGTATAATATCAAATGGAAAAGAAATAGTAGACTTAGAGATATGAAACAGAAGCATAATAGATGTGTCTAGTTTACAAGTTTTACAAACAAAACAAAACTTTTCATTTGAAGATGCTCGCATTGAGCTATTTTAAATAATCTTTATAATAATAATTTTTAATATTTTCAGAGTTTTTAATTTGCAGAAAATGGTTCCAAAGTTTTAAGCATCAAAATAGTTGATAAAATTCAGAGTTTAAATGCGGAATACAAACATAACTTCCAAAATTAGTTTGAAAAACATCATGTGAGAGTGTAACGTTGACATAAAAGCATTGGCTCAAAATGAAAGTAATATCATCGTTACAATCACCAAAGTCTTCTAAATTCCTTAGACTTTAAATTTATTTATACTTCTAACCGCCGCTATTAACTTGTAAAAATATTTCAACTTACTGGATTAAGCTTTAGTAGAGCCTAATGAGTACAAATCTCATGTGTTATACATTATAAAAATTCGACAAAATTGCAAAATTGGTCCTTGTGGTTTCACAAAAATTGTGGATAGGGTCCAAAAATTTTCCGGCTTACATAGAAAGTCTAAAATCAAGAATTTTCGGTGGTTTTAGTCCCAAAATTAAGAATTCCCTTGGTTTTGGCTCTGGAAAAATTGAAAGGACGATTTTGCCCTTTTAATTTCTTTTTTCCATTTTTTTATATTTATTTTAACATTTTTTTAATTTAAAAATAAGAAATAAAAAATAAATGAAATCAGTCAACCCCATCCCCTTCTCTCTTTGACTTTTCGTTTCTCTCTTTGACTTTTTCTCTCTTTCATGTTTTTTTTTCTCTTTCTTCTTGAACCAACAAACTACAAGAAATAACACACACACACACACACACATCTCTCGACACCTATAACTCAAACACAATTCTCTCTTGATCTCCTTCCCCTTATCTTTATCCCAACTTGAAAATTGAAACCTAAGAACTTATCTCTCCAACGAAACCCACACACATAGATAATCGATCTCTAAAAAAACCCATCTGTATGAATCGATTTTCAATCCATGTGTATGAACGATCGTGGTAGTGTTTTGGCTCAATCAAATCGTCGGTGGTGTTACAACACTTCAAACAGTTACAAATGATAGAAAGAGAGAAGAAGGTTAGCAAAATAAAATCCTTGAAGGGAAAGAAATGACAACGGTTCAAGGAGAGGTTTTTTACCGGATATCACAACTGCACGGAGGCTGCTAGTACCCTAGTTACGCCCAAAACTGGGTACAAATTGGCATCGGAGCTTAGAAGGGCAGGGGGTTTTTTGTGAAGACGGTTGAGGACAAGCTTCAGGCAGCGGATTAGGCGTTGAAGAGACAAATACAACATTCCATGAATAGAGGAATGGATTGGTTAGCGTTGGTTTCAGATGATTCTGATTGTTGGATATGTTGAGAAGGGCTAGAGCTTCAAATTTAGGGATGGTGGTTGTTGGTGATTGGGATAGAGCATTGGGGAGGTAAGCTACTTTGTGGGTTCCATGAAATAGGGTCAAGAATAAGGAGATTACAAAGAGGATTTGGTACTCAGAACCAGAAGTGATTTCATATGAATTTGTATGTTCAAATCCCTTTCTAGTTTTTGATTCATAGCAGGAGGTTCAAGTAGTTTCTATAACACTCGCGTTTCTCGTCAGACATTATTTATAAAAGATGTATTTATGTTGGTCAACAATCGTAATCTTTTATGAATCAATGAAAGAGAATTATTTGTATCCTCCTCCTTTTCCCCAAGCTTTTTCCATTTCAGCTTCTTTTCAGCAACCACCTTCTCCTCCTCCCCAAGCTTGATTCTTTTCAGCTCCTTTGATGCATTATCAGATAACTTTCTATCTAGAAATATATCTTGCACAAGATGATTAGTAAACTCACAGCAGTCCACGGGTAAAGGAATGCTGGTACCCAAAAAGTTAACATAATGATTATCAGTTGGAGTTTCAGCATCATTTATTATAAAGCTAACCACATCCCCATCAAACTATATTGAAAGTGTGCCATTAAAAACATCTATTTTAGTTTTAGCAGTTTTCATGAATGACCTTCATAAAATGATTGAGTTTTTATCAAAAACATCAACATTGCCCATGTCCAATATGTAAAAATCAGCGGGAGAAATTAATTCATTCACTTGGACAAGAACATCCTCCAATAAACCTTTTGGGTGTACTATCAAGTGATTAGCCAATTGAATGATAGTCCCGGTCTTTAATAAAGATCCTAATTTTAATTTTTCAAAACCAAAAAGGGAAGGACATTGACTGAAACATTAGTCAAGCATGGCTTTTGAAAATTTTAGGCTTCCCAATTTACAAGGAATCGAGAAAATTCTTGGATCCTTGCACTTTGGGGGTAAGCCTTTTTTCAAAATAGTAGAAATATTTTCACTAGCTTTTATTATTTTATTAGTTTTCAGTTTTTTCTTTGAAACACATAATTCCTTTTAAAACTTAGCATAGCGAGGAATCTGTTTAATAACATCAAGTAACGAAATATTTACCTCCACCTTACAAAAGGTGTCCATGAGTTCCTTTTCCTCTTGCTCTTGCTTCGTGCTCTTCAGTGCGATGGGAACGGTGGGATTGGCTTGTGCTCCTTCAGAATTGGCTTGGTTTGATTGGGATTCTCTTTTTGTTCCGCATTTTCAGCTTCTTTCTTACCCAAAACTTCTTCAGCTTCTTTTTCCAGCCTGCTCTTCTACTTCAGATTTGCTTGGTCCTTCATAAATCTTCCTACTTCTCAAGGAAATCACGCTCATATTATGCTTTGGATTGTGTTCAGTTTACGTTTGTAATTTCATTTGAGACTCCAGTCGACCCACAGAAGTGGCAAGTTCAGACATCTACTGCTCCAGATTTTTAATGTTTGCTTTGGTTTCGTTCTGGAACGTGTGAGTTCTGGTAGCAAAACTTTTAACAATATCTTTTAATGCCAACATGGAGCTGCCAGATTGCTGATTTGAAGGATGCTAAAAATTTTGATTCCTAAAATTGCTGTTGATTTTGAAAAATTTGTTGTTGCTGAAATCCAGGTGGGTGCTGAAATTGATGTCTTTGCTGAAAATTACTATTCTGCTAATAATTTGGAGGCTGATTAAAATTTTTATGTTGTTGGTATCCTGCGACAGCTTTCACTAGAGCAACATCTTCTTGCTTTAGTGAAAACATATTGGTAGGATGGTCAGTCTTCAGGCATATTCCACACTATTTTTTTCGCAACTATGACTCTATTTTCTTTTGTCAGCAGTAAAACAACTTTTTTCAGTTCAAAAAATATGAGCTTCTAAATGAGAAGAATTTATTTATTTAACTCATATTAGCTGATCAGCGTACCACTCATCTTCGTTCCAGGAATTCTTCGACTTAATGGCAAGTTCTTATATCAGCTTCCAGATTTCTGTTGGTGTCATGTCGCTTAAAATTCTGCCACCTTAAGGATTTATCATCCGTCTTTTCATAGGTGTAAGACCTTGACAAAAACAATTATAGAGTTGGTAATCGCTGATTTCGTGTTGTGGGCACCGAACAAGTAGCTTTTTAAAGCGCTCCCAATACGTATTCAAAGATTCTCTTCTTCCTTGTTTGATACCAAGGATCTCACGAAGAAGGCTTGAAACTCGTGTTTCAAGAAAATATCTTTCTAAGAATAATTTCGCGAGTACAGTCCACATGGTTATCGACCCAGATGGGAGCTCTTACATCCATTCTCTTGCTGAGTCTTGAAGTGAAAAGGAGAATGTCATTAGCTTTATTTGGTCTTCTGTTATGGCGTGTGGCTTCATTCATAAACAAACCATATGAAATTCCTTGAGGAATTTATATGGGTCTTCATTTTCGAGGCCTCTGAACATGGGAAGGAGGTGAATCAACCCATATTTTAGCTCAAAATTTTAGGATTTAGGAAATGTGATGTAGAGAGGTTGCTGAGTAACCTCTTGGGTGGCACACTGTCTGAGAGTTTTCTCTTCGCCCTCTCTGTCACTCATGGATGATTTGTCAGAATCGGTTTTAGAAGAGTTCGTGGTTTCAGATTTTTCGGAAGGTGGTGGGTAATATTTTTTAAATAGGCTGTGAGAAGGTGAAGATAGTGGTACTTTTGGGAATAGTGAAAAATAGGGTTTAGGTTCGTTCCACAAGGGATTGCCTTGTGGTGTGGTGATTTCTAGCGGCAGAGAGGATGATGGATTTGAGGAACCCATTTATTTCTTTTTAAGTTTTGTCTGCTTCTTCAGCTTCCTCGCGATTTCTTCAATTTCTGGATTGAAGACTAGAGGTGTACCTTACAAAAAGATCATGACATAAAATAGTTAGCAGCACCGTGTCCATGACAACGACGCCAATTTGATAAGACGATGTCGTGGACATCCTAAACAAATAAAAATCACTGCTTGAATGCACTTAAGGATATCACAAGGAAGCAGATTCGAATCCACAGAGACACAACCTAAGGGTCAATGTCTCTTTGCGTAAGACACATTCTAGTCATAAAACAAAAAATTGTAAAAAATGGGATTTTTGAATATTAACTAAAACTAAAATAGCAATGAAAAAAACTAAATAAAATTTAGTAATAAAAACGAATTTAGTTCTGTTGTGACTTTCCTAATCATGCAATCAACACAAACCTAGTTATTCAAAATGTGTTCTATCTAAGCTGGTACTGAGAAAAGCCAACAAGCTCTAGTATATTCTCTTTTACCTAGTTAATTAACTAAAACATCATAATTTTTTACTAATTTAATTAAACAAGCTCTTAATCAAAATCAGAAAAGTAGCATTATGAACTGTGTAAAATTCCCAGCAATATTCGATACTTCTCACAAGCTCGGAAGCATAAGAATATGAAATTTTAGTTTATATAAGAATTAAATCCCTAATGGAACCAATCTGATACTTGTTACTTATTACAAATTTATTAGAACAGTTATGGATTCCATTAATTGATTAACCAGAATGATTTAATCCTAAATTAGGCGATCAGACTAAAAAGAACTAAAATCTAACATTGATTAGTTACAAAACTGAAAATCTAGATAGAATCACGAATCAAAAACCAAGTCTAATGATTGATTACATGAAATGTACTAATACGTGCATAACTAAAATCTAGGGTTTAGCCAGACATGACTAAAAACAGTTCTAGAACAATAAAAAGAGACATTAAACTACTGAATCTTACTAAAATAAATTATTGAGATGATCCACATCCTTCAGATCTTCAGAAAGTGATGAAAAAGTGCAGAAAATCGCCTTCATAAGTTGTTTTCGTCGTCTGGGAACGTCTAGGGTATAAACTGATCAAAGAGTGAGCTTTTATATACGAGCCAACAACTTTTGGAGCAAGAAAGTGAAAAATGTGATCGATATTTTGGAAAACACGATCGCATTTTTGGTCAAAGTTCCCAGAATCTTCGTTTAATGAAGTACGTTGCTATTTTCAAAAATTTTAAGACATCGAACGAAAATGCGATCACATTTTAGGATCCACGATCGCATTTTTTCCAAAAATACTCCAAATGAATTTTTCGGTCCAACAAATCCTCGATGCATAAATGTGATCAAAGTTTGATAAGAAGCACGATCGTATTCTTCATAAAACGCGCGTTTCGGACGCGAACTCTTCAATTTCAGCAAATCCAACCTAGCTTACAGCTTCCTCAGGTGTTTTAGCTCCACCAAGCTCCAAATATGCATCCAAGGTTGCTCCCAAAGTACCGCTCCACTCGAAATATCTAAAAACGACATAAAACATGAGTCGTATGTGAACTCTAACGATAAACATGAGTTGAACAATATTTAAACTAACGCACATGAAAAAACATAAAATATGATTCGAAATGATAATAAAAACTACCCTAAAATATGCATAAAGTGGAATCTATCAATGTGTGTGTAAAACATTTTAGGTAGTATACCTAAATTGACACAAACGTTGACATACTTTAGGATAATTTGTCTAATTTCTTGTTATGTGCTAAATGATTTATATTATAGCATGCCTTACATTTCATACCTAAACTGATATTACGTGAGTTGATCTAAGGTCTATTGCCGACCTTGATTTTGAAATTTTATGTGTTTATGATTCTAAATCTATAATTAATGTATTAGAACTGACATATAACTTTTCGGAGAGATAAGGTGAACTTATGCGTCAAATGTAAATACGTCACTAATAAAATCACATCTCGGTACACTGTACACTTGCTTTGGTGTACAAATCATCATTGCGAGAACACGTAGCGGATTAGGAAATGGTAACGGAAATCAACAACCATGAACCTCGACGTGCGATCGAGTGTGCACCCAGAGTTGTGCCTGCAGATGAACCAATCACGATGACAAGAATTCAAGCCATGATTCGGGAAATGATAGTTGAGCAAATGGAGGAGACTAGACAACTAATCCAAGGGAATATGAGAGAAGTCACTGCACCAGTTGATGAACCAGTATTAAGTTAGGTACAATTCGAAGAAGGAAGCTACAATAAGACCGTTGATCAAGCTGAACCACGATGGGTTAAGAGGAACAACCTGGATGAAGGGATCAAAAGAAATGGATGCAAGTACAAGGACATCATGGCTTCCAAACCACCAAGTGTTTCTGGAAGCCCAATAACAGTGGAAATTATGGACTAGATCTCGTAGATGGAGATAGTATTTGAGAGCTGCGATTGTAGTAACAGACAGAAGATCGTCCTCGCAGTTAGACAGCTAAAGACTGGAGTATTAAGTTGGTGGAAGTTGTTGACTGATACTATGCCAAAGGGAGAAGCCATTAAGATGTAATGGGAAGACTTCCTGCAGCAATTGAAAATGTAGTACTGCTCTGAGCAAGACCTTCTGGAGATCAACAATGAATTCCAAAATCTAAAGAAGGGCAAGATGAGTGTCAGTGAGTATGCTGCAACTTTTATCGAAAAGCTGAAGCTAGTTTTTTTTGGTTCCTACTGAAATCTCCAAGATAAACAAGTTTGCTAGTGGAATACCAGCGAATTTTGGTCCAACAGTGAAGCTAGCAACCACTCTAAAAGCAGCCATATGGGCATCTAAAAATGTTGAGACCATGATAAGAGAGAAGGGTGTGGAGAGAGCTGAGGCGGGAGAAAAAAAGAAGTTTGAAGGATCATCAAGGTTCAACAAGAAGAGCAGATTTTTGAAGACTGGACCCACCAAAAAGAAGTTTGGGGGTAACAAAGAAGCGAATTGGAGTGAGAAGTGCAAGAAGAAGCACTTTGGGAAATGCAATGAGGAAGTGAGATTCTTCAAATGTAGGAGAACTAGTCACTAACCCAATGAATGCACATTCTGTGACAACCCAAAATTTCTATCTTGTACAACACTTAAACTCAATCAAAGTCAGACTTGTTCCTGCTATCTTTTAGCACTATTTAGGGTCTGTTTGAGCATTCTAAACCTAGTACATCCAAAGAATGAGTGATAGGAAGTGTCTGTTGAAGTTCAAAACCATCAAACAAGCCATAAAACCCTTTCATGAGGAGTTTACGGCCAGGACACATGAGTTTACGGCCGTAAACTCATGGTGGCCGTAAACTCTTGGCTATAGATGTGATACTTGGCCATTTTTCAACACTTTTACTATTTCCAAGCCAAGAAATCAGGTTTTTCTCTCAACTATCATCAAGGATCTTCATTTTCTTCCAAAAATGTAAGTGATTTATCCCTTGATTAGTTACTACATCTTCTTATCTAGCATGACCCCTTTGATTCCATCCATTAACATCATCTTTTGGGTTAGATCTTCAAGATCACCAAGAACACATATTAGGTGTTTTGGGCCGAAAACACCCTCCTTTGCCTTCAAATCGTAAGTATCTACCCCCTATACTTGTTATCTAGTTAAGACTCATAATGCTAGCCTTGAAATCAAGCTTTTCCCAAGAACATGAGGTGTTTACGCCCAAGAGCATCTCCCTTGGCCGTAAACCCTAGTTTGTAGTGCATTTGGACCTTAAACACTTCCTAAGGCATGGACAAGAACCTAGAACCCTTCCTCAATGCTTGAAAGCCCTTCAAAACACCCATATGCACAAAGTAGCATGAGTTTACGGCCGTAAACTCTTGAGGCCGTAAACTCATTGGCCGAAATCACATAGGGCCGTGAACACATGGCCGTGAACTCCCTTGGTCATGCCATTTTGGCCGTAAACTCCTTTGAGTGGCCATACACCCTTAGTATGCAACCATATGTGATTCATATCCTTCGATCTTAGGGTTTCCTAGTCCAAATAAGGTGTTACCTTTCATGATTAGTTGTATAAACCCTAATTATATACATATATGTGTCTTTATATGTTATTTAGGAATCGTTGTGCTCAAGGCTTCACTTAGCACTTAGCATCCTACAAACCGATCTTTCATTTGTATCACTCACTGCAGGTGAGTTCATACCCCTTAAATTATCTTTTAAATGATTTTAAATGCTTTTATGGTGGGGGGGGGGGGGGGGAATACAAGTTGAACTATTATAGTTATTATATCAATCACATGTGATTAATAACTATCCAACATATGGATTTTGTTACATTTCAAACTGTGTTATCAAACAAACTGCTTCAAATAGTTTTACAAACTCTTTTATATTCAAAACTCTTTATCAAACTCTTTTAAACTTATATTTTGTCAAATGCATATCTATATAGATATAGTTATATAAGTAGGATTGAAAGGACTTATGACTGATAGTTCGCCTTACTTCCTGTTTCTTGTTTGGTTGTGGACTTAGGGTATCGGTTGTTTGTCCGAAGGTCGTTTGAATCTTAGTTATATATTATGTGTATGTATATAGATATAAAAGTCCTTCGTCCAGTTCAATACCTTTGGGTAGCAAAGGTATACAAACATGTTCATTCATACAAACAACATTGCTAGTAAACTATAATAGGTATAGTTTAGGAAGTTACTAATACTATTACTAGAACAAAGAAACATACAAAGAGTCAGTTCATACATGAGTCAATACATACTATAACGAGAAACAATACTCACTATAAAGAGAAACAGATAGAGAATACTATAATGAGAAACAATACTCACTATAAAGAGAAACATATAGAGCATACTATAACGAGAATCAGTACATACTACACACTATACACTAGAGAACATACTACATACTAGACAGAGAGAATACTACACTAGTACTTACTATTCAAATACAAGAATACTATAACATTAATGTGAGATGCTACTTCATGGCTCGGCATATACTGTTGTGTCACGTTTTGTACCCAGAGTCTCCTGGAGGGAGAGCGTGAATTTGTGTATAGATCTATACGGGACTGACCCTCCTACACCTTGCTGCTAGCTACAGTGGGACCTGCAGGTCTGCGGGTGACGAATGTCATATCATTTTGACGTCTCGAACGTCGTGTTTTACTGGTCAATCGAGTATGGTTACAATCATATCACATTTTACCTTAATTAACTAACAAGTTTAAAGGTAGTTAGTACATTAGTAGTTACCTAGATAAAACTACAGTACATCTTTATTTTCCCATTTCATTTACATTGTGATCTTCTCACATAAACGGTAATGAGAAACTATATTTTGGTAATGATAGTCATACTTTGGGAAAACTCATACTTTTACAAAAGAACAAACATAGAGAACTGTTGGGTCTTGGTAGAAGACTGCTTTAGTAGAGAATATAGGATTTTCTAGGAAGGTTTCAAACATTTACATCAAATACTTACAAACTTTTCATCAAACATTTACAATTACATTCTTCAAACTTATACAAACAATGACACTAAAATACTTATGAACTCACCAGCTTTAATGCTGATCTACACTTTCAAAATAACTTGTATTCTCAGGTCGCCAGTAGACAGGTACCGATGACCAGGTTATGAGAAGATGGAGCACTTTCAAGACTCATCTTTTATTTTGATTATTCATTTTGGTGTTTTATAAACTTCAGAACACACTTGTATTAAAATTATTACTATTAATGCAATGGATGATGTTGTTGCTTGTTTACTTTTATGTATTGTTGTGATACTGTACATGACGTCCTCCGCCCCCGAACGTTTCCGCCGTTCCGGTTTTGGGGTGTGACACATTCAATACGAGGGTGTGTTACAGTTGTAGAGAGGATGTGCATATTCAGAAGGACTGCCCAAAGAAAAAGGAAGCTGCAAAACCAAATGTGCCACCTAAGCCAAAGACACGAGCATTTCAGATGACTCTTGAGGCAACAAAGGAGGAAGCAGATGTCACTTCAGGTACATTTATAGTAAATGAATTTCCTGCCAATATATTGTTTGATTCTAAAGCAAACTACTATTATCTCTCATAAATTTGGTAGAGGACTAGTATTGCATGTAGATTTACTAGATAATTCCTTATTAGTTGAGATTTCTATTGGAAAGTTTGTACCTGTTAGCGATTGCATGAAGAACATCATCATTGACTTGAATGGGAATAAGTTCCACGAGGAATTATTGCCCATTGAGTTAAACAGTTTCGACATAGTATTAGGAATGAATTGGCTCAGTACGAACGATGCTGAGATACTATGTAGAAAGAAGATGGTGAGAATAAACCCAATCGGAAGAGAACCATTTATGGTGTACAGGGACAAACGCCAAGTGAATTATGGAATCATCTCGATGATAAAAACCAGGAAGTGTTTGGCTAAAGGATATACATCATATCCGGCATTTGTCATCGGTGCGAAGAAGGATAAAAAGGAGATGCATAGAATACCAGTGGTGTGTAACTTTGTAGAAGTATTTCTTGAAGATATTCTTGGATTTCCCTTTGATGGACAATAAGGGTGCGTTTGGTATAGAGAAATGGAATTGCAGCAGAGAATGGAAATGAAGAGAAATAGAATTAAGTTGGAGAAGGAGAATTGACTCCATTGTTTGGTATAACTGAAAATCCACTAGAGAAATGTTTCTTAGAATCATTTCTCTTGCTTGGTTGTCTTAAGCAGTGAAATGTAAATGAGTTTTTTTTACCTTGTTTATTCATTTTCAAACGATTCTTTTTATAAAAATGCATTATGATGTACATCTTAATTTGTCAAAATATGCATCTTTTATGTTTAAAATTTTTTATTTTAACATTACTTGTTACCAAATAATTTATTTTATTGTCAATTAATATTATTTTATATACATCATTGTATTGAAA
Source organism: Lactuca virosa (assembly GCF_052849685.1). Classification (NCBI taxonomy): domain Eukaryota; kingdom Viridiplantae; phylum Streptophyta; class Magnoliopsida; order Asterales; family Asteraceae; genus Lactuca; species Lactuca virosa. The sequence continues at coordinate 198,196,586 of NC_136430.1, forward strand.
AACATATTTCTAATATAAATGAATATGTTACAAATAGATCCAAACTTAAAGACATATTATCACACCACATAATGATACTAAATATAAACAAGAATAATGAAATAATAATAGAGTTGTTCAATAGTTAAACACAGTATCAACACCACATAATGAATAATAAAGTTTACATAAAAACATGGAATAAATTAATTGTTGGCACGCCTTGCAATACAAACAGTAAACATAGTATTAGCAAGAAGATCTTGACGGTCAGTTCATCCTTGCGAGGTCTCTATGGTAGAAATAATGTTGTCGTGTTCGTCTCTAAAATGTGTGTGATTTTTTAGGGATTTCTTGATCAAGGGGGTCTTCAGTAATGGTTGTACGTATGAAATTATGCATCAAACGACATGCGATGATTATGCGTGGCATAGATTCTATTGGATGGTATGCATTATCACGTAAAATAGCTCATCTACATTTAATCAATCCAAAACATCGTTCTATTACATTCGTTGCTGATGAGTGTATCATGTTATATAAGTCCTTAGTGTTTGTAGGTGGTCGAGACCAATCATTAAGATGGTAACGTTTTCCGTGATAAGGTGTTAAAAAACCTTCACCATTTATATAACCCACACCACAAAGGTAGTATGTTCCTATAATAGATTCTACATATTAAGTTAGACTGTATTGATAACATTATGCAGCTTTATGTTTTATATATACCATTCCATGAGGTATTTTAAGACCATATGCTCTACTAATTGCATCCCGCAGTACTCGACTATCTGCTGCGGAACCCTCCCATCCTGCTAGTACATACATGAACTGAGGATCTCTCGAACACACTCCAAGTACATTAGTACAAATATCACCCTTGCGTGTTTGGTAAGGTTTTCTCTTCGCTGCAGGGACTTTAACTTTGATATATGTTCCATCTAATGCTCCTAGGCAACCCTGTACATATAACAAATTATTTAATTAATATTGGAATTAAATAAAATTATAATACTTAATTACTAACCTTAAACCACCTCTACCTCTCATCAGTTTCATCATTGGGTATTGACACAGGTTTCTTGTAAAACTCTTTATGTAATCGACATACCGCATCTAAGACTAACTTGAAATATCGACATACAATTTCACCTGACCTTTTGAATCTTTCTACTATAATCCTATTTTTTCGTTATGTGCAAGTACATGTAAGAACATAGCTACCTTCTCGTCAACTAACATGTTTTTGCTATTTTTCAACCCCCCCCCTCTTTGTTCAAGCATGTCACATAATCTCGTAAATGCATTTCTATTCATTCTTATGTTAACCACACTTGTTTTATCATTTTTATAAACAATATCGTGGATATTATCACATCTGTTATGGTAACTCATTAGATATTTTTCCCGTAATATTGTAGCTTTTTCTAGACGATTCATAGCAAAATTAAACATCATTCACCAACGAATCATAACATATATTGCATAAAATGCTTTTATGGTGGATATCCTAACAATTTGTCTATTTCGTACAATCCGTTGTTGCAAAGGTGAACGTGTCACCTACATATATAGAAACAAGGAAGAGTTTGGCATAAAAAAACTAAAAAAATGTTGAAATATTCTACAAAAATCCTAAAAACCATTGTTTAGAGTTGCATAACTCAGCTAAAACATCCCAAATAAGCTATTTATTCAGCCTAAGATGTAGACAATATAGAGGACTACAATCTATAAAAAAAATCGCCTCAATTCGAGCACGTATGAAGATTTTATGATGGTTCAAAGTTTGATAAAAAATCTAAAAAAAATGTTGAAATATTATACAACAATCCTAAAAGCCCCTGTTTAGGGCTATATAACTCAGCCAAATCTTAATCAATTAACCTTTTTTATCCTACAATGTAGACAAGATAAAGGAGTTCAACCTGGGAATAAAAATCAGTTCATACGGATCTCGTATAAAGATTTTATGGTGGTTTAAAGTTGGACAAAAAATCTAAAAAAATGCTGAAATATTCTACAACAATCCTAAAAGCCCATGTTTAGGGTTGTATAACTCAGCTAAATCTTTATCAATTAAGTTTTTTTTATCCTACAATGTAGACAAGATAAAGGAGTTCAACCTAGGAAAAAAAATCAGCTCATACGGATCTTGTATGAAGATTTTATGGTGGTTCAAAGTTGGACAAAAAATCTAAAAAATGCTGAAATATTATACAACTATCCTAGCAACCCTTGTTTAGGGTTGTATAACTCAGCCAAATGTTAATTAAGCTGTTTTTTATCCTACAATGTAGCCAAGATAGCGGAGTGCAATCTGGGAAAAAAAATCAACTAATATTGATATCTTTTGAATATTTTATGGTGGTTCAAAGTTGGACTAAAGTTTTACAAAAGTGCTGAAATAGTTTACAACAATCTTAAAAACCTCTGTTTAGGGTTGTATAACTTAATCATATCTTAATCAATTAAGCTGATTTTCGAGCCTAAAACATAACAAAGACAGAGGACTACAACAATCTTAAAATCCAAGGCTTTTCTTCGATAGCTGCTCCATTGACATCCTTGACCCACAAAGGGGCTACCTATAGATGGAATGAGAGCACGAAGAAGCTTTTATTGTGTGGCGCACCAATCCTTGCTTTACCCGACGAAGTTGAAGACTTCGCAGTTTATAGTGATGCATCTGGAGTTGGGTTAGGTTGTGTTCTAACCCAAAGAGATAAAGTGATAGCATATGCATGCAGACAACTGAAAATCAATGAAAAAAACTACCTCACTCATGATTTGGAGTTAGCAGCGGTGGTTTTTACGCTAAATATATGAAGGGATTATATTTATGGCACAAAGTGTAAGCTTTTCATCAATCATAAGAGTCTTCAGTATCTCTTTGATCAGAAGGAGTTGAATATGAGACAAAGACGTTGGCTAGAGTTACTCAAGGATTATGACTGCGAGATACTTTACCACCCTGGTAAAGTGAATGGCGTAGCAGACACTTTTTAGTAGAAAAATAAACCTAGAGAGCAAAAGACCAAGGGCATTAAAAATTGAAATCATCTCGACGATCGTGGAAAGTATCAAGAAAGCTCAAACGATGCTTTGGATGGAGATAACCGAAAGGAGGAACGTTTGGGAAAAACATTAGTATTTTGGAACAAACAACCAGGGGTTGAAGATATTCCAAAATAGAATTTGGGTGCCAAAGATGAAAGGTATAAGGGATTTTCTCATGGAAGAGTCTCATAAGACCATGTACTCTATTCATCTAGGCATCACCAAGATGTATATGGACTGAAACCATATTACTAGTTGCGAACGATGAAGCTTGACATTGTTAAGTATGTAGCTGAGTATGAGACATGGGAAAGAGTCAAAGCACAACATCAGAAACCATGTGGAAATTTGGAACCTTTACCGGTACTCATGGGTAAGTAGGAGGACATTACCATGTACTTCATACCCAAATTGCCCAGAACGAAGGGAGGTCACGACATGATTTGGGTGATTATGGACCGATTTACACAGAGTGTTCATTTCATAGCAGCCAATGAGAAATGGTCTATGGAAAAGCTTGCCAAGGTGTACGTGGAAGAGATAGTGAAAGTTCACGGTGTTCCCTTGATGATTGTGTCAGACCGCGACAGTCGTTTTACTTCTCAAATTTGGAAGAGTCTACACGAAGAGATGGATACGAAGTTTTGTTTGAGTACAACCTACCATCCATAGACTGATGGCCAAAGTAAGAGAATGATTCAAACACTAGAAGATATGTTAAGATCTTGTACTTTGGAGTTTATGGGTAACTGGGATGAGCATCTACCATTGGTCGAATTTTCCTACAACAGTTACCATTCAAGCATTAAGATGGAACCTTATCATGTGTTGTATGGACATAAGTGTCGTACACCATCTTGTTGGTTTGAAGCAGGATATAATCAATTTATGGGTCCTGAGATTGTCCATCAGAATGCTGATAAATTGAAAGTAATCGGGGAGAGGATTCTAGCAGTTCAGAACCGTCAAAAGAGCTATACAGATAAGAAGCGGCGGCCGATTAGTTTTGATGTCGGAGACCAAGTGTTGCTTAAAGTCTCTCAATGGAAGGGGCTTCTCAAATTTGGAAAGCGAGGGAAGTTGAGTCCAAGGTTTATTAGACGGTTCAAATGCTTCAGAGAGTTCGAAACCAATCTTACAAGCTAGAGTTGCCAGAAAAAACTGGAAGGTATTCATAACAACTATCATATTTGTTACTTGAGGAAGTTCACAGGAGAATTTCTCGATGTTATTCCACTTTTGGAGTTAAGGACCGATGAGAACAAGAGGTTGATTGAAGAACTTGAAGCGATTGTTGAACGAAAGATGAATAAGTTACGATGTAAGATGGTCGAATTAGTGTTAGTGCGATGGAAACATACGACTCGGCCGAACTTTACCTAGGAGAACGATTGTGACATTAGGAGTCGCTATCCACATTTGTTTGTTGATAAATGATTCCAGAACGGAATCATCCTAAGGGGAGATAATAGTAACGCCCGCGTTTCTCGCTAGGCATTAGTTATAATAGATGTATTTACGTTGGTCAATAATTGTAATCTTTTATTCATCAACGAAAGAGAATTAATTGTATATATATATATATATATATATATATATATATATATATATATATATGTGTGTGTGTGTGTGTGTGTGTGTGTTTGTGTGTGTGTGTTATGTGTATATAATGCTTGTATAAAAACGTATTTTAAAAGTGAATAAATAGGGCTAAAATAAGCATCAAACATAAAAGATTATTTAGTAAAAATAATCTAAATAAAAATTGTAGTAGTCGTGATGGTGATTCCGTACATATGAGAACGCTTAAATCTATCTTGGTAAGAAGAAGTTACGATCCTTTGAAGTTTTCGCGTTTAACCCCAAACGGTAGAATGCGTCATAAATAGTGAATCGGAGATGGTTTGCTTATTGTCCTAAGTAAATTAAACAAAATTCGTAGTAATCATAAAAGCGAGAATGTGCATATAGAGAACGTCCAAATCTGACTTCATATGAAGATGTTATGATTTTTCAAAGTTTTGACGCAACTGTGTCAACACAGAAAATCGAAATTAAAATCGGTTGATTGTTTGGCAAAACAATCTAAATGAGAATTGAAGATCTGGTGATTATGAATCTGTCAATATAAAGACAATTGAGAACAAAATCCGTATGAAGAAGATATGAATTTTACACGGTCTCTTGCAGTGTAATCTTCATAGATGGTTAAATTTAAAATCGGATCAGAACTAGCCGATGGAGTCTAAATGAAAGTTGTAGTACTCGGAAATACTTACATGTGGGTAAAAAGAACATCGAAAATGAAGCTCGTATGAGTGAGACGTGAATTTTTGAATTTAGAAAAAGCCACCTATATATAGTGTATAGAGATTTTTTTTAACCGATAAATACAAATATATAATCTACTCCTAAACTAACACCTAACTCCACTTATGTCCACGACGAGACTTGAACTCTCGACCTCAAAGAGGGAGGGCACCACCTGATATATAGTGTATAGAGAGTATAGAGATTTTTTTAGACAGGTTCACGACTAGTTATAATGTGCACCTATATATTGTGTATAGAAATATTTATACAAACTGTAAGCCAACTTTAGGACTTCTATATGTGTAGCCTATTGGCCCTCTTGTAATTTGTATATAATTACCATCAATGCAAGATATGTATTCATGAGAAAATTATTGTCTAAAATGGGATTAAAGAAAAATCTCTAACACTAGTCACTCTCCTCATTACACCTATATGTCTTTCTTTTCTTTATGTTTCTCGTCGAATTCCATGGCTAACGAATATGGTGTTGCATGACCACCTACAACCATCAAAACCCCTACATAGTAACCAATGTCAAGGCGTATATTTAGTTCTTGATCTAGACCGGAAGAACTATGAATTTTTGTCTCGTAGTATGAAATCAAACAATATAAACACATAAAATACTTTGAAACTGACTTTTTTTTATTATTAAACACAGTTTCCTAAATACCAGAGATTAACTGGAATGTTATTTTGGTTAACAAACTCTCAATAACTCTCACAGAGAAAGCTTTTAGCCACTCTTACAAAAGTAGTACTTAAAGAATAACCCCAACAAATACTATGTTCGATAGTTATAATAATCCCTTAGATAGAAAAATATTTTTTTGAGCTGAAGCTTATCCCAAATATTCTTTATGATCTCCAAATCAATCCTAATCTTGAGAATTTAGGAGTTGATTACTTTGGGGATAAGTCTTCAACACTAATATGGCTTATTTCCAAAACTACCCATAATGACTTCATCAAATTTTTACTCATACTGAATCAACCAGCTAGCAAAAGGCCGAATGACTTACATAACCTTCCTCATCATCATCAAATCATTGGATTTGACCTTGAGTGATGTTTGACAGGAACTTTCTAAGATCTACTACATCAGAATTGGTGTAATACACAATATTGATGGCTCTACTAATCCACAAATGACAAAACTGATAGATACTGAATTAACTAAGATGTACACCATCATGAAACTTTGTATCTAAGGTACGATCTCTTAGTCCTTTCTACAAATGATTCCAAAACATAACGTAATTCCTCGAACGATCTGAATAAATCTAGAAATTTTTTCTGCAGCAACAAAAATGTGAAAAATGAATTGAGAAACATCTGCATGGAGACTCAAGCATCACAAACTATTGTATTCATATCAAATCCATATCTAACCGACCCGACAACCTCGACTTGTCAGTCCTAGAAAAGAACCTAGTCACTTGTATGATCCATATACTCAATACTATGTACGATTATATAATGATATTGACGTTATGCCTAGATAATTAGTGAAGTTGTCGAAGCCAATACAGTTTTAGCACTTTGAAGAAGTTTTGTCTCAATAAAATTTATTTGAGGAAATATTATAACTTATTTTGTTGATATTGTTCGTATTTACCTACTTTGTTATGATATTAGTCATATTTATTTATTTTTTCAAAATTTATCTGATTTACAGTTTAGGCTCTCAGCCTATTCACTGACTAGACTGACTAATCTTTAGTTGGTAGTCGACTGACTTAGTACCACCTAACGACTTTTACAACTTTGATATTTATTAGGTGATTCCTTTTATATTTATTAGTTTGTTCCTTTTACATTTATGAATTATTTTATTACTCACATATTATTAAACAATTAATTTAATTTAACTATTTTAATTAACTTATTCGATTAACATCGTTAACAAATTGGAAAAAATGAAACCAAAGGCTTCATTAGACCCAGTTCGTCACCCTGGGGAGCTCCGATGTTATTCGTGAAGAAGAAGGATGGAAGCATGAGAATGTACATCGACTATAGAGAGCTGAATAAAGCAATAGTGAAGAATAAATACCCATTGCCTAAGATTGACGACATGTTTGATCAATTGCAAGGCGCAAGCTATTTTTTCAAAGATTGACCTCAGGTCAGGGTATCATCAGCTGAAGGTGAGAGAGCAAGACATTGTGAAGACGACGTTCGGAACGAGATATGGACACTACGAGTTTTTGGTTATGTCGTTCAGACTAACCAATGCTTCAGTAGCATTTATGGATCTAATGAATAAGGTTTGTAAACTTTTCATCAATAGATCTAAACTAGTGTTCATCGATGATATTCTGATTTACTCGAAGAGCCAACAGAAGCATGGCAAGCCCTTGCACGAAGTGTTGGAAGTTCTGAAGAAGGAGAAGTTGTATGAAAAGTTCTCCAAGTGTGATTTTTGGATCCGAGAGCTGCAATTCTTCGGTCATGTGGTTAACCACAAAGGTATAATGGTTGATCGATCAAAAATCAAAGCAGTGATGAAGTGGGAATGACCAAAAAGTCCCACTAAGATTCGTTGTTTTCTAGGATTAGCATGATATTACCGAAGTTTTATCCAAGGCTTTTCTTCGATAGCTGCTCCATTGACATCCTTGACCCACAAAGGGGCTACCTATACATGGAGTGAGAGCACGAAGAAGCTTTTATTGTGTGAAGCACCGATCCTTGCTTTACCCGACGATGTTGAAGACCTCGTAGTTTATATTGATGCATCTGGAGATGGGTTAGAATGTGTTCTGACCCAAAGAGATAAAGTGATAGCATATGCATCCAGACAAATGAAAATCCACGAACATAACTACCTCACTCATGATTTGGAGTTGGCAGTGGTGGTTTTTGCGCTAAAGATATGGAGAAATTATCTTTATGGCACAAAGTGTAAGCTTTTCACCGATCATAAGAGTCTTCAGTATCTCTATGATCAGAAGGATTTGAATATGAGACAAATATGTTGGCTAGATTTACTCAACGATTATGACTGCGAGATACTTTACCACCCTGGTAAAGCGAATGTCGTAGCAGACGCTTTTAGTAGAAAAATAAACCTAGAGAGGAAAAGACCAAGGGCATTAAAATTTGAAATCGTCTCGACTATTTTGGAAAGTATCAAGAAAGCCCAAAATGATGCTTTGGATGGAGATAACCGAAAGGAGGAACGTTTGGGCACAAGGTTAGTATTTGGAACAAACAACCAGGGGTTGAAGGTATTCTAAAATAGCAATTGGGTGCCAAAGATGAGAGGTATAAGGGATCTTCTCATGGAAGAGTCTCACAAGACCATGTACTCTATTCATCGAGGCAGCACCAAGATGTATATGGATTAAAACCATATTACTATTGGCCAACGATGAAGCTTGACATTGTTAAGTATGTGACTGAGTATGAGACATGGGAAAGAGTCAAAGCACAACATCAGAAACCATGTGGAAATTTGTAACCTTTACCGGTACCCATGGGTAACTGGGAGGACATTACCATGGACTTCGTAACCAAATTTCCCAGAACGAAGGGAGGTCACAACATGATTTGGGTGATTATGGACCGATTTACAAAGAGTGTTCATTTCATAGAAGCCAATGAGAAATGGTCTATGGAAAAAGCTTGCCAAGGTGTACGTGGAAGAGATAGTGAAAGCTCACGGTGTTCACTTAATGATTGTGTCAAACTGCGACAGTCGTTTTACTTTTCGATTTTGGAAGAGTCTACACGAAGAGATGGATACGAAGTTGAGTTTTAGTACAGCCTACCATCCATATATTGATGGTGAAAGTGAGAGAACGATTCAAACACTGGAAGATATGTTAAGATCTTATACTTTGGAGTTTATGGGTAATTGGGATGAGCATCTACCATTGGTCGAATTTTCCTACAACAACAGTTACCATTCGAGCATTAAGAGGGAACCTTATCATGTGTTGTATGGACAGAAGTGTCGTACACCATTTTGATGGCTTGAAGCTGGAGATAAGCAATTTGTGGGTCCTGAGACTGTCTATCAGACTGCTAATAATTTGAAAGTAATCAGGGAAAGGATGCTAGCATCTCAGAACCGTCAAAAGAACTATATAAATAAGAAGCGACAGCCGATTAGTTTTGAAGTCGGAGACCAAGTGTTGCTTTAAGTCTCTCAATGGAAGGGACTTCTCAGATTTGGAAAGCGATGGAAGCTGATTCCAAGGTTCATTGGACGGTTCAAAGTGATTCAGAGAGTTGGAAACCAAGTTTACAAGCTAGAGTTGCCATAAAAAACTGGAAGGTATTCATAACAACTATCATATTTGTTACTTGGGGAAGTTCACGGGGGAAGTTCCCGGTGTTATTCCACTTTTGAAGTTAAGGATCTATGAGAACAAGAGGTTGATTGAAGAACTTGAAGCGATTGTTGACCGAAAGACGAAGAAGTTACGATGTAAGATGGTCGAATTAGTGCTAGTGCGATGGAAACATATGGCTCGGCCGAACCTCACCTAGGAGACAGACTATGACATTAGGAGTCGCTATCCACATTTGTTTGCTGCTGAATGATTCCAGAACGGAATCATCCTAAGGGGAGATAATACTAGCACCCGCGTTTCTCGCTAGACATTAGTTATAATAGATGTATTTACGTTGGTCAACAATTGTAATCTTTTATTCATCAACGAAAGAGAATTAATTGTGTGTGTATATATATATATATATATATATATATATATATATATATATATATATATATATATATATGTTATGTGTATATAATGATTGTATAAAATCGTATTTTAAAACATAATAAATAGGGCTAAAATAAGCATCAAACATAAAAGATTATTTAGTAAAAATAATCTAAATAAAAGTTTTAGTATTCGTGATGGTTATTTCGTACATATAAAGAACGCTTCAATCTATCTTGGTATGAAGAAGTTACGATCCCTTGAAGTATCGCGTTTAGCCCCGTACGGTAGAATGCGTCATAAATAGTGAATCAGAGATGGTTTGATTATTAGCCTAAGTAAATTAAACGAAATTCATAGTAATCATAAAAGTGAGAGTGTACATATAGAAAACGTCCAAATCTGACTTCATATGAAAATGTTATGATTTTTCAAAGTTTCGACGCAACTGTGTCAGCACAGAAATAAAAATTAAAATCGGTTGATTGTTTGGCAAAACAATCTAAATGAGAGTTGAAGATCTGGTGATTATGAATCCGTCAATATAAAGACAATTGAGAACGGAATCCGTATGAAGAAGTTATGAATTTTACACGGTCTCTTGCAATGTAATCTTCATAGACGGTTAAATTTAAAATCGGATCAGAACTAGCCGATAGAGTCTAAATGAAAGTTGTAGTACTCGAAAATACTTACATGTTGGTATAAAGTACATCCAAAACGAAGCTCGTATGAGTGAGATATGAATTTTTGAATTTAGAAACAGCCACATATATATAGTGTATAGAGATTTTTTTTAACCGGTAAATACAAATATATAATCTACTCCTAAACTAACACCTAATTCCACCTATTTCTACGATGAGACTTGAACCCTCGACCTCAAAGAGGGAGGGCACCACTTGATATATAGTGTATAGAGAGTATAAAGATTTTTTTAGACAGGTTCACGACTAGTTATAATGTGCACCTATATATTGTGTATAGAAATATTTATACAAACTGTAAGCCAAGTTTAGGACTTTTGTATGTGTAGCCTATTAGCCCTCTTGTAATTTGTATATAATTACCATCAATGCAAGATATGTATTCATCAGAAAATTATTGTCTAAAATGGGATTAAAGAAAAATCTCTAACACTAGTCACTCTCCTCATTGCACCTATATGTCTTTCTTTTCTTTATGCTTCCCGTCGAATTCCATGGCTAACAAATATGGTGTTGCATGACCACCTACAACCATCAAAACCCCTACATAGTAACCAATGTCAAGGCGTATATTTAGTTCTTGATCTAGACCGGAAGAACTATGAATTTTGGTCTCGTAGTATGAAATCAAACAATATAAACACATAAAATACTTTGAAACTGACTTTTTTTTATTGAACACAGTTTCCTAAATACAAGAGATTAACTGGAACGTTATTTTGGTTAACAAAATCTCAATAACTCTCACAGAGAAAGCTATTTAGCCACTCTTACAAAAGTAGTACTTAAAGAATAACCCTAGCAAATACTATGTTCGATAGTTATAATAATCCCTTAGAGATAAAGATATTTTTTTGAGCCGAAGCTTATCCCAAATATTCTTTATGATCTCGAAATCAATCCTAATCTTGAGAATTTAGGAGTTGATTACTTTGGGGATAAGTCTTCAACACTAATATGGCTTGTTTCCAAAACTACCCATAGTGACTTGATCAAATTTTTACTCATACTGAATCAACCAGCTAGCAAAAGGCCGAATGACTTCCATAACCTTCCTCATCATCATCAAATCATTAGATTTAACCTTGAGTGATGTTTGACGGGAACTTTCTGAGATCTACTACATCAGAATTGGTGTAATACACAATATTGATGGCTCCACTAATCCGCAAATGACAAAACTGAAAGATCCCGAATTAACTAAGATGTACACCATCATGAAACTTTGTATCTAAGGTACGATCTCTTAGTCCTTTCTCCAGATGATTCCAAAGCATAACGTAATTCCTCGAACGATCTGGATAAATCTAGAAATTTTGTTTTGCAGCAACAAAAATGTGAAAAATGAATTGAGAAACATCTGCATGGAGACTCAAGCATCAGAACTATTGTATTCGTATCAAATCCATATCTAACCGACTCGACAACATCGACTTGTCAGTCCTAGAAAAGAACCTAGTCACTTGTGTGATCAATATACTTAATACTAAGTACGATCATATAATGATATTGACGTTATGCCTAGATAATTAGTGAAGTTGTCGAAGCCAATATAGTTTTAGCACTTTGAAGAAGTTTTGTCTCAATAAAATTTTTTGAGGAAATATTAGTGTTGTATAGATCATATTAACTTATTTTGTTGATATTGGTCGTATTTACCTACTTTGTTATGATATTAGTCATATTTATTTATTTTTTCAAAATTTATCTGATTTACAGTTTAGGGTCTCGGCCTATTCACCGACTAGACCAACTAATCTTTAGTTGGTAGTCGACTGATTTAGTATCGCCGAACGACTTTTACAACTTTGATATTTATTAGGTGATTCATTTTATATTTGTTTGTTTGTTCTTTTTACATTTATGAATTATTTTATTACTCACATATTATTAAACAACAAAAAATTGCTCTTATATTTAATTTAATTTAACTATTTTAATTAACTTATCCGATTAACATCATTTAATTAACTTATCCGATTAACATCATTAACAAACTGGAAAAAATAAAACCAAAGCCGAACAAAAAAAACTCGAATTCAAAGCGAAAAAAGATAGAATCCGAACAAATAAAAAGTGATCGCAGAGACTGCGAGACCATATTAGTATAGGCCGAGACCGGTTTAAAAAAACAATCGAGGCCGATCCGAGAAAACACCGATCCAAACAAAGAATGTTCCAGAAAAAACTGGACTGTTTTGAGACCGACCTAGGACCCATTTTGTGCACCTCTACTATACACTAACATGATGCAAATCTAATCTCCAAATTAATTGTATATTAAATGGATAATGATTTAAAAGAGTAATATATTTTTTGATTTGTACACATTTGGTCACTGAGTTTTTTTCGTCCACATTTACCCCTTCTCATTTTTAAACTGTACATATTCAGTCCTTATGACCGATTATTCCAGGTTAGCCCGAAAAAAATTGCGTAATAGGGTAATATATTTCTCATTTTGTACATATTTAGTTCTTAATATTTTTATACTCATGTAGTCCTTAATATTTTATTGTTTCAAAATAAGTTTTTTTTGTTTTTGTACTCATTCAATACTTATTAATGATTTTTTAGGTTTTTTTCACGACATCTTACGTGAGAAAACCATTTATCGACAAATAATCCAAAAATCCGCTTAATAACGAAGCATCTATGCATGTGTAAGGAGTGGTGCATACTTTGAATTAATTCTTTTAATATCATTGACTTCGTTTTTTTTTTTTGAACAACAAGCAATAACATTCAGAGACCCACTAAAAGATGCTAGAGACAAAAAAGAAAGAAAAAAAACTGAGTCTTACCCACACGGTTTACACACCACTTCTCCCAAACTAGACCTTTCCAATATTTAGATCTACAACTAAGCCAAAGGAAAGCATAGAACTTAAAATCATTGACAAGACAATTTATACCATTGACATGGTCTTAATTTCAAAGAACAACGAGGTGAAAGCTTACGTTAGATAAGTAGGCGGTTGTGTCCAGGCAAATAAGGCAACTAATTTTCCAATCAGCTATTGTTATTTTGACCGGCAAGGTGAATGTACGTACCATGCTAGAACGTTGTTTAGAAAATCCCAAATAAGTGGCTTGCAAACCAGTTCATCGCTAACAAGTCGTACAAGCCACATATTGTGGAGCCCAATAAAGATGCTTTGCTAGAAGATGGAAAACAAAGAAAAAGTGAACATACGAGATTTTTTAAAGCAATTAAGGAATGGATTTGCCCTTTCGCGTTTTTGCTACTGTGTTTGATAATGTGCAATAATTTTGGATCAAATATCGTAGATCTATTTTGATACATCATCATTAGTATTTAGTATGCTTAAATAAGATAAGGTTAAATATTCAAAACAATAAAGTATCTTATATTAATTTCTATTCCAGAAAATATTTTTTATAGGCAAAATAATAAATTAAAAACCTTATTCTAATAAAATTTCGGAAATAAGGTTTTTCCCATTTTAACTAATTAAGGTGGAATTTTTATGATCAAATTATGATATAATACGACAAGTAAAATATGATTTTTTTTATCAATATACAAGATTAGAAGGATATTATAGTACATATATAAAATGATAGAAAATATACACATAATTTAGTATGTTCCTGTAATGCACAAAACAATTACCAAAAATAAAACAGCCTTATTTTGTGGCTATTCAACCCAAAATATTATACTACATCTATCTCATATTTATTGTTTACTTTTGACTTTTAAAGTTTTTATTTTTTAACTTTGACTTTAAATATTTTTGTTTTTGATATATAATACTTAATACAAAATATATGAATGGATTGTATTTTAAATGTCTTTTCATTGTTATTAGTTAATCAAGTAATATATAACACAAATAAAGAAATTTAAGGTCAAAGTTGACGAATAAAAACTTCAAAAGTCAAAAGTTGACAATAATTATAAAACGGAGGGAGTATATTACTTTGTGAATCTAGAGATAAATGACAACAATAACCAAAAATAGCTAACATGCAATTTTTAAAACACAATCAAAACTCGGATGAAAAATACTAATCAAAATGCATTAAGAATGAGAGTAGATTAATTACGATTATTCAAATGTTACAGATCGAGATTCTAGAAAAAGAAGATATGATATATGCATGCACCATATGTTTTCAGCGATGAATTCGCGTCAAGTCTATTTGTTCTAGGCAATCATCAGTAATCTTGAATGAATGATACTGTATATAGGATCTCTACCAACCAACTTGTAGATATTGAACAACACACTCACTAGAAGAATAAGAAGTTGTGGGGATGACACATGTTGTCACTATAGGTGCAAATGTCATCGTTATAGGTGCTTGCAATGACATGTCGTCACCATATACTTTGTCGCCACAACTTCATTGTTATAGACCCTTGTTGTCGTCATCATATGTTTTAGAACGACATGTCGTTGTACTTTAGTCACTATATATTTTTAAAATATTTATAAAAAGTTTAATAAATTATGTAATGACGATTTGTCGACGCCATAGGTTGACCATGACAACATGTCGTGGCTAGCTAGAATTTGACCTTAGGTGACGACGTGTTGTGGCTTGAAGTTGATCCTAGCCTATTAGGTGATCAACGATAGTATCAATTCGCCAAACAGATTCGATCATGGCTTATTAGGTGATCAACGTGGGTATATATGGAGTGCAACTCGTGTTTAGTGTTAATTATAAGGTTAATTATATATAATAAACATTATATTTAATCACTTAGTTTTTTTGGTTTAATCAAATTTGTGGTGAAAAAACAATTCATTAGATAAAAGTTCTAACGCAACCATTATGTAACGTCTGGTTCCTGGTATGTATTTAAAATCATAATTTATTCACTTTTGTAGAGAAACTCGACGAGTTGGAAGCCCCAAACTCGTCGAGTAGAGATTATTAGGACCGCGGGTTGAGTAGCCTACTCAACGACTTGGGAGGCCTGAACTCGACGAGTATGCTGGCAGGGATGAAACCCTAATTTCCGGGGTTTGCACCCTATTTAAACGCCTTAAACCTTTCATGTTGGCCTCATTTCCAGCCTCCAAGTCCCAAACCCTAAATCGTGAAACCCTAATGCTATTGTGAGTGTTTGTGAGCCATTTAAGTGTTTTAGTGTGTGTTTTGAAGCCATTGGAAGAAGGAGAAGCTTGAGGACACAAGAAGGAGTTTATAGATCCAAAATCCTTGCTTCATCCACGACATTTTGTTGGTATAAAGCTTGAACCTTGCTTTGTGGTCATTTAGATCTCCATTTTTGAAGTTCCTTGCTTATTTTGGTCCAAATGATATGATTCTTGGGATTTGGACGTCCCAAGTGGAGAACACTTCAGATCTAGGGCCTTAAGGGGTTTTCATGGCATAAAGGTGCCAACTTTATGGCCATGGAAGTCCCATGCAACCTCTAGACCATCATTTTGGTCTTTTGAAGCTTCTATGGCCATGTATGTGGATAAAGTTTAAGACTTTACGTGATCATTTAGTCCCTGGAGTCTAGATTTATGATCTCATGGTCTATCTTTTAGTTTTGATGGTGTTTGGATTAAGACCTTGGCCTTTTTGGGTTAGGGTTTGAGCTTAATCCATTTAGGAAAGGTATTAATGGGCAAAGTTGGAAACTTTACCCTTCTAGAGGCATTTCCAGTCTAGATCTGGAATATGGGACTTGGATTTGAAGGATAAGGGCTTAATGCATTAGGAAGGATTGACAGACTGATGAACTCGACGAGTCCATAAGGGAACTCGGCGAGTTGGCTTGGAATGTTCCCGACTCTGTTGAAAAAGAAGGAACTCGACGAGTCAACAAGGGAACTCGACGAGTTGTACTGGGAAAGTCTTGATTCAGTTGAGAAGGGGGAGCTCAGCGAGTTGGAGGAAAACTCGACGAGTTGGATCCCAATTTCATGATTATGTGATTATGGGAACTCGGCGAGTTGGTGAGTAAACTCGACGAGTTTAGTCAACTTGGAGTGTTGAATTTGACTTTGACCTAGACTTGACTTTGACCATAGTTGACCCTATAAGGTTATGAGCTTGAAATGATATCTAAGGGGTTGCTTTTGTTCAGGGAGTGAGTAGAGTTGATTCCGGGCAGAGACGTTTCAGTTATCATCCGACATTTGAGGTGAGTTTCCTCCTGGTTTGAACGGGTTGAAGGCACCAATGTCGGCCAGTGTATTCCATGTGTGTTGATTAGTAAGCTAAGTGTGGGCAAGGCCCGTATCTTAGCATTATTTGAGTATGGATATGGAATGGATTGGTAGATCTGGTTATACTTGTTGTCTGTATGATACTTATATGTGTTTCTTAGTTAGCCGAGTGTGGGCGGGGCCCGAATCTCACCATTAGCTGAGTGTGGGCGAGGCCCGTATCTCCTAGAGCTGAGTGTGGGCAAGGCCCGTATCTCACTAAGCGTGGGCGGGGCCCGTACGTCTTAGAGCGGGGCCCGTTATCCGAGTGTGGGCGAGGCCCGTATCTCCTAGTTGCATGTTATATGTATGGTATGTGGTAGTTTGGGGAGACTCACTAAGCTTCGTGCTTACAGTTTTAAGTTTTGGTTTCAGGTACTTCTGGTAGCAAAGGGAAGAGCTCGGGATGACTGCATTGCACACACCATGATATTCAGCCTGAGATGTTTACTCTGATATATTTGACAGATATTTGATATTTCTATACGGATTATGATGTTTTGAGATACTATGACTTATGTTTGATAAAATGATTTGGATAACTATGGTTTTATTTAATAATTAAAAATGAAATTTTTGGTCATGATTTTTGGGATGTTTCAAGTTGGTATCAGCGCCTTGGTTTGAGGGATTCGGGCATACTTTCGGGTGTGTCTGAAATCAAACTGAGGACTTGGTATGAAAATTTTTAAAAGAAAATCATGTTTATAAAAAGGATTTCAAAAAGAGAAAAGGGTGTGGTGCATGCAATCCGCCGAGCTCAAGTAAGTTCTCCCAAATTACCCATACATGTTTGTTATGATATGATATGATTATGAAAACTGCATGCTAGATTAAGGCTAAGGATCTAGGAAGGATGCCTTGTACGTATATTGTATGTTCTTGTTGAACTGCATGCTAGTACTGATTAGTCAGTGATATGATGGTCTGATTAGGATATGCTTGGTTTTGTTTACTCAATGCTCGAATGCTGCTTGCTTTGTGCTTTTAGGAGTTTTATCTTTAACTAACTAGTAAGCGAATACACTAAGTTACATATTACGAGGACTAAATAATTTCAGAAGGTTAGGTTTAGCCTTATTTCGCATCTCTTGTTTGAGTCGAACCGTTGTAGGGAGAGACCTCTCATTCAAAGAATTATCTGGTCTTAGTAATATGTAATGGTATTCGCGAGCTAGTTAGGGAGAGATAGCAGGGACTTCTTATGCAGCTGATGGAGAGTGGGTCGGAGATTAGCCTAAGGCAAGCCTAGGATGAGATTAGCGCGGAAAGTACAGATAGGTGTGCAAGGTAGTATGGGCCCGTACTACTGAAAGCAGAGGATCCGTAGAATCAAGGAAGGCTGAGATAAACCCAGGGAACTTGTAGTGTGTGAGATCCCTTGAGTTATGATGAGTATTCTGATGATTTTTATGGTGTATTTTCAGTATAATGACACTACGTACTAGACCAGTTGGCAGCTCTGGCGCTGGTGAGGGATCAGGATCGTGCTCTGGAGCCGGGCAGCTCGATGATAAGATGAGAGAGTTTATTTCATCTGAGATTATGTGTAGTGTTATGGACCAGACTCCTGTGATCTTCGGTACGGTCAAGGAGGGCATTTTGGAGATTCTTGATGAGAGGCTGGGTGCATTCCGTACCGAGATGACAACCATGTTGGGGGCGCGCACGATGACATTCATGGAGTTCCGAGTTGTGGGGCTCCAGACTATCATGAGGCTAGGGACCCCATTACTAGCAGCAAGTGGTTGGCGGATGTCACCAACGCCTTTGTTACCAGCCGTTGTCCTGATAGGGACAAGGTCCGACTTGCTTCCTGCCTCCAAAAGGACAGGGCGCGTGATTGGTCGGAGGAGGTTGGACGAGCTATTGGAGATGATGTCGCTATCGATGCGATGACCTAGAGTGACTTCTCGACCAGGTTCAGGGCCAAGTTCGCACCTGTGATCGAGGTGCAACAGCTTGCGCGGGAGTTCCAGGATCTCCAGCAGACGACTGAGACGGTGACTGAGATCACCTCCAAGTTCAGGGAGAGGGACCTTCTTGTTCCGCAATATGTGGCGGACGAGGAGATGAAAAAGGAATGGTACCAGGAGATGTTGAGGAGCGACATTCGGCAGTTTGTGAGCCGATCCAGCTGCAAGACGTTGGAGGATATGATCGCGAGGGCTCGGGAGAGGGAGATTGATTTAGAGATGGAGAGGAAGAGGAAGCCAGATGCGGCATCTGGTGCAGAGGGTTTGGGAAAGAAGCCCAAGATGGATTCCCGAGGGAAGGGCCAACAGGGCCGAGCCCGCTGCGACAAGTGTGGTAGGACGCAGGAGGGGATGTGCAGGGCGGGTAGTTCGGACTGCTTCAAGTTCGGCCGAACTGGTCATGTCAGCAGGGATTGTACTGCTACCACCACCACCATAGTATCTTATCTGATTTGCTTCCAGTGCAATCAGAGGGGCTAGAAGAGGTCCCGGTGCCCGAGTTTAGCAACAACAAGACAGGTGGCGACACCCGCTCCTGCTATATTGAGGATTACCGATGGCCGTCAGGGCCGAACGGAGGCGCCTGTGGGGAAGAACAGGGCCTTCCAGCTGACAGCAGAGGAGGCACGTGTAACTCCCGATGTAGTGACGGGTATGTATCTTCTCCTTATCTCTTTATTTATATTGAATTATTTCTTATGTTTATGTGTTTTATTATAGGATCGTTCCTTGTGAACGGTATATCTGCTCTGGTATTATTTGATTCGGGGGCTACCCGATCTTTTGTATCGCTCGTGCTTAGCAAGCGATTTGTTGGAGCTCCAGGGGAGGTGGACTGTCCTCTTGATGTAGAGATCGCGAATGATAGGGCAATACAGGTTGCAAGGGTTCACCGGGGATGTACACTGCAGTTGTTTGATGAGTAGTTTTTCGTGGATTTAGTCCCCGTTATCCTGCGAGCGAATAAGTTTATCGTGGGTATGAAGTGGTTGAGCCCCAATGGGGTAGTGATTGACTGTGAGCAACAACTAGTGCGGGTTCGGACCCCAAGTGGGGGAGGGTTCGTGATTCAGGGTGAGAGGCCGCAATGTGGACCTACTCTGTGTTCAGCAGCGAGAGCTAGGCGCTATCTTCAACAAGGTTGCACATGTTATGTCGCCTATGTTATGGATACCCGGGATAAGGGTAAGGTGACAATGCATGATGTACCGATCGTACGGGAGTATCCGGACGTGTTCCCGGAGGAGTTCCCTGGAGTATCTACAGAGAGGCAGGTAGAGTTCAGGATTGACGTAGTTCCTGGTGCCGCTCCAATAGCCAAGACACCATATCTGTTGGCTCCTCCTGAGATGCAGGAGTTGTCTAAACAGCTGCAGGAGCTGTTAGACAAGGGATTTATCAGACCGAGCAGTTCACCATGGGGAGCCCCGATTCTAATTGTGAAGAAGAAGGACGGGTCACATCGGATGTGTATCGATTACCGGGAGTTGAATAAGGTAACGGTGAAGAACCGTTATCCCATCCCTAGGATTGATGACTTATTTGACCAGCTTTAGGGAGCATATTGGTTCTCGAAGATCGATCTGTGATCGGGTTATCATCAGATGCGAGTCAGGGACGATGATGTGCAGAAGACAGCCTTTCAGACTCGCTATGGTCCTTACAAGTTCATTGTGATGTCGTTTGGGCTCACCAATGCTCCTGCCGCGTTCATGGACCTCATGAACTGCGTACGCAGACCGATGCTGCATCGGTCTGTGATAGTCTTTATTGATGACATCTTGGTTTATGCCAAGACGTAGGAGCAGCACGAGGAGCACCTGAGGGAGGTGCTGGAGACACTGAGGAGGGAGAGACTTCTCGTAAAGTACTCCAGGTGTGAGTTCTAGTTGCGCGAGGTGCAGTTTTTAGGGCACCTTGTCAATCGGAAGGGTATTCTGGTCAATCCGGCCAAGGTAGAGGCCGTGATGCAGTGGGAGGTTCCAAGGTCTCCATTCGAGATTCGGAGTTTTCTTGGCCTGGCACGTTATTATCGGAGATTCATCAAGGATTTCTCCAAGATTGTTGTTCCATTGACCCGACTAACCTAGAAGTCGGTGACATTCCGTTGGGGGCCTGAGCAGCAGGCAGCCTTCGAGACTCTCAGACAGCGGTTGTGTGAGGCACCAATTCTGACTTTGCCGTAGGGCGTCGACGATTTCGTGGTTTACTGTGACGCTTCGATCACGGGTATGGGTGCAGTGCTGATGCAGCGGGGTCATGTGATAGCGTACGCTTCGAGGCAGTTGAAGCCTCATGAGGCGAATTACCCGACACATGATTTGGAGTTGGGGGTTGTGGTTTTCGCCCTCAAGATTTGACGACACTACCTCTATGGGGTTCATTGTACCATTTACATGGACCACAAGAGCCTGAGGTATCTAATGGATCAGCCGAATCTCAACATGAGGCAGCCAATTTGGTGGTTAGATGTGGTGAATGACTATTATTGTGAGATCCTCTACCACCCGGGGAAGGCCAATGTGGTGGCCGATGCTCTCAGCCGTAAGGCGGTTGCAGCTTCTATAGGAGATATATGCTTGAGGATGACAATGATTACATCGCTGCTGGAGCGGATTCGAGAGGCTCAAGTTGAGGGTATGAAGGAAGAGCGCCGGAAGTGTGAGCGAATCATAGGTTAGGTGGCTTCCTTTGAATACGACAGCCATGGGTTGTTGACCCTGCATCGGAGGGTCTGGGTTCCTTACTTGGGCGGTGTACGCCAGGTCCTGATGGAGGAGGCTCACAAGTCGAGATTCTCCATTCATCCCGGGGCGACGAAGATGTATCGGGCTCTTCGCCCTGATTATTGGTGGCCCTGCGTGAAGCGGGACATAGCTTGGTATGTGGAGCGGCGCTTGACTTGTAGGAAATTCAAGGCCCAGCACCAGCGACCTCACAACAAGATGTAACTGTTGGAGATTCCCGTATGGAAATAGGAGGACATCATTATGGATTTCATCACAAAGCTTCCCAGGACTGCACGTGGAGTGTATTTGATTTGGGTCATCGTGGAACGATTGACCAACAGTGTGATTGGTTTTGAGCATTCTAACACTCATATGGTGTACATGCAACCCTATAAACCTTGGATCTATGTTTTCTTTATTATACATGCAAATATTTAACATTCCAAGGTTTCATCCTAACTAGCATAATATGAAGCAACTTTACTACAAAAGCCTAGTTAGATGACATACCTTTCGATGTAGCTTGAAGTCTTGAACTTTAAGAGCTTAGCCCCAATAATGTGGAAGCCTCAAGTGGAATCACAAATCACCAAAAACACCTTGGAAAACTTGAGAGAATAGTAAGAACACTAGAAATTGGCCCACTCTTGTTTACTCACACACTAGTGCCAATTTCAAGTGCCAATGACCTCTTTATATAGTATGGTGGATTAGGGTTACATTCATGTAAACCCTAATACCCATGACCAAATTAATTCTAAATTAATTCTTGATCAATAATAATTAAATAATATTAATATATTACAACTTATAATATATTAATAAACCATAAACATACTATTCTCAAAAGACTATCCATACAAATTGTTCTGGTGAAGTGCAACCCAAATGGACCATGCTACTCTCGGGTCGAGTATATACCAATAATAGTTATGGGCTTAGACATCTAATCCAACAGTCTCCCACTTGGATAAGTCTAAAACTATTATTCAAGCATGACTCCAAGATCCCGACTAGCAATCGTAGCTCTTAAAGCCGCTGCCGAACTCTGACCTAGTCAAATGACGTGTCCATTAGATAAGGGATCATATATTCCTCCATTCTAGATATCATATGGACTGAGACATGGATTATAATCATTCTCTCTGTCAATTTGTTGTTTCCCAATTTCCGATTTATGACGACTAACTAACTGAACAAATCAAATCAGTCCAGGCTTGGCCAAACACTTAGGGGTGTCATCACTAAATCATCGATGGGCCCACAGATATCGCTTTTATCCCTCCAAGGGTAAAGGGAGTGGATAAACTTTGACCCAAGTGTTCGCTTGTACTTACTCATCAAATTACACACAACGATATGTTTTATAACAACCAAGTTACTGGTTGCGTTTACATATGTCAATGTGCAACTGACGCGCAACTACAACTCACACGTCTCCGTTTGAAGAATATAAGATATTATCGTCTCATGATTCACTCATGATAAAATCCATGAAGTGATTCAAATGAGCGTGGGTTTAATTCAATACTCAGAACTTATGAGCGCTCATGAATGTTGCAGCAACTCTTGCTATGTCCAACACCTTAGACATCTACAAGCCAACTTCATGACAGTCTTGATTCATACCTACTTCCAACATACGACCGACTGTGGAGAATTTGAATAATCCAGTTATCCGGGAAGTCAAAACATGCAAAGTGAAACAAAAGAATAATACTAATTCAATATGGCCCCAAGCACCTTTGAGAGTAAATAGAACACCTTTTATTTAAAAACCATATCGATTACTCATTATTCATTGTATAATGTTTCGAATTTATCAACTTAATACTTGAATTAAAACAATAGTCATGCCATGCTCCAAGCATGCACACTATGTTGTCCAAACAATATTTATGCCATACACCAAGTATGCACATTATGTTTGTCTATGTTCCTTACTTTGTGGAATAGATCAATTGAACATAATTCCAATGATTCTCATTTCACAATCCCAAATCCTTATCGTAAATGTAAGAATTCCAAATTCCTGCCATTTACCGAAATCTGTTAGATTCTAAACTTATATGCATTGATCCTCTTGTAATGACTATGCACAAAAGTCACAAAGACTTGTCATCAGACATTAAAGAGTATTCCAATGGAGATCAATTCCATGGAAACGAAGTCTCAAATTCAAAGTACATTGCTTTGAACATCGTTCTTGCATTAAGTTTTCAGATGAAACATTTCCACATTCCCATTCTGACTATCACTTTTGGACAAGAGTTGCCTCTTTTCAGAATATGTCAATATGGTCCTTTCCAAAAATCTACACCATACTTCCAACTGTCCATGAGCAACCAATCTTTGGTAAACCTCAGATTGTCCTCAACAATTGCTTAATCATTTTAGTCATATCCAATTCTAGACCTTTTCCCCTCTTAATGCCCTATGCATTTGGAAAATTAAGAAGGATAAATATTATAGCACATGTAATCGATCCTATACCCGAAGCATATGGGACACGATTCATGATGTCTCACATAAAGACATGATTCTAGACCAGTCTTTTGCTACAATATTTTTTATTTGCCATGTTTTCATAATTCGACTATGAAGAAGGATGCCGTAATCATAATCGAATATGAAAACGCAATATATACAGAGTTTCCTTATGTTGAACCATTCCAACATAAAATTCATATATATATATCCTTGACTAAAGATGATTAAAATCTTAATCTAAGCTTTTAGAATTGAAATGAAGTATAATTTCCTCTCCCTTAATTATAGCAAAACAACTTTTCCCAATTGAAACTTTTGTTTTCTATAATTAACATTGCTAAATTGTAACACTTATCATAATTATCATGCTCCCACTAACATGATAATTATTGACATAACACTTATGCTCCCACTAGCTTTGACATGTACTCAGAAATCAACTGGACTTCTAGAAATCAATACTTTATTGACTTTCTTACCAAAGTTCAGATTTCTAATACGAGATGCTTTGATAAGACTTTATCAAAATCATACACTTTTCCTTAGATAGCTCACATGTGTGTCTAAACAATTTTAGAACTATGAAAAGGGATGTCGTAATCATAGTCTCAATTGTTTAGATCTTTGTCATTTCTCACAAGTCCATGTTAGTGTGACGATTACCCACACGCGCTCCACTAACGATTTTGGGAATGCAAATATCACAATTGCTATCTGCTTAAAATCTACTTATTGAAAGCATTTCCTCACCATCATTTTCATGAATTGGAGAGAAACCTTATGACACTTAGATTTTATGGTGTATGTGTTCCTATCCATGTGAATTTGTCAAAACCATAATCACAAGACAAGGTTAGTGACAAATCCAAACTCATATGGACTGAACTTATGCAACCTTGACTTCTTGCCACTTGGCAGCATAAGGCCCTACCATTGATTCCAAGTAGGTATGCAAACAATTGAGAACTTGTAGAACTCAGATGCATAGTCAACTTTAACTGGAATGGGCATAGAAATAAGGATATGTCAACACGATGGGTTACAAACCTCAGGTCGTGCGCTAGTGATAAACTACAAGTTTTCTTCTTGATTAGTTCTTGAAACTCTTTCAGGACCTTTTAGACTCCCACTGTCCTCTTGACATATAAGACTCTCTTGCCAAGAACCATTCCTTGACAAACAAATATTCAAGAGATAGTGCAGATTCTTATCAAGACAAACACTTCACACAATTGGCCTTAGTTGGTCTTTGTTTTATCCAAAACATCACAACTTACCAATTTCAAATGTACAAGAGTAGAAAACATTTTACTCTTACATTTGACAAGTGTTATAAGCCTTCTTTAAGATGTGTCACTCAAGTTACAATCTTGGAGTATGACTCTAAGAATTGTTTTGGAACGAAGTATGACTCATCTTCTTGATTTAACCATTTCAACAATTCATGATTCCTCTTCTTATCCATAGGAATGCACTAAGATGTCCTTAGAGGACCAATTGTGATATGGCTTCTTAATCATTAAGATGATCATAAAACATGATACTAAAGTACTCTCCCATCTTTTCAGATTTGAGAAACATTTATCTTTCTGCCTAATTTGATTCTTCTCATTCGTTCTGCTATACATCAAAACTTTTTCAATGTTTCAGAATTATACTTAAACTTGTAATTATAACCATATTTACTAAACTTTAGTAAATCATGACGAATAGTCTTATCGATCTTTGTGGTAGACTTGACCAGTGCACAAGAATGTGTACTCGACCCCTTAGTCCTTCACTTGACTCACATATACATGTGAACAAGGAATTAGTCTTAATTTTCCAAAGATGAAAATTCTCATTCATCATACAATACAACTTGCATGATTCCAAGTTTCGGTGCAATTGAAACTTGGGTGATGAGAATCTTTCCTTATTTGCTAAATTTAGACACTACCACATATGAAAGAATCAAATTCATATTTCCATTATTGCTAGAAACATACAAACATCAATTTTCCATAAATACCATTGCAAGGAGATATAAAATAAAACAAAATGTTATTTATTTATGAAATGCGGAACAAACTTTTTCCTTACAATGCAACTATGCTATTACATATTTCCTAGCAATCTATCATAACCCCTAAGTAGTAGCTCAAAAATCCGATCTTCGAACCATGTGATTGAAATCCATCTTCGCGATAAGATTCAACATACTCTTCTTTTAAGCTTCCTTCCCTTTGCTTGATCCTGCACAACATCAAAATGCAACCTAGTCACATCATATATTAAGAATCAACAATTAGGAACTTAACAAAGTTAGATAGTGGACTTACCTGAAGCAGAGTCAAACTTTTTGATTCTTCATTCTCTCAGATCTTTTAGGTAGTTAGGGTAGCTTCGCAACCAATGCCCCTTCTCTTGACAATAAAAACATATAGACTCTTTGGGAATGGTACACGGGACTATCACAGACTTAGCCTTTCCCTTTACCTTTTGGTCAACCGGGTTGACCAAGGCCGATCCCTTTCCATTGGGAAGAGAAAGCTTTTCTGGACTTCCAATGTTTCCATTGTAAATGCCCATGGAAGTTTGAGAAATAGACCTTCCACCCAAATTTGTTTGACCATTGCGCCAAATCATTGCTGATTCAGCAGCAAAAAGCAAATAAGAAAGATCTAATAGGGTCATGTGGTGATCTGTCACATAGTAGTCTTTAATGAACTCACTATATGACTCAGGAAGTGACTGAAAGACCCAATCAATAGCCAACTTCCTTGGGACAATGACACCGAACATTCTCAACCTGTCAATGTGTGACTTCATCTCTAAGACATGAGTACACATAGGTCTTCCATCTTTATGTTTCATTGCAAGTAGGGCTTGAGTGATCTTGAACTTTTCAAGTCTTCGAGCTTGTGGGTCAGGGAGAATAATTGGAGGAGGTGGAGGAAGAGAAGTATGATTTCCATGATCCAATCAAGGGACATCATCTTCATTAGGAAAGCTTGTTCCAAGAGATTTGGGAAGATCATAGTTGTCTGAACCAGACATCTACAATGGGAGAAATTCAAGTTAGTTGATTTAAGTCCTTAATAAAAACCCAATATGAAATATTAAGGCTAGGACCCAACACGATATTTTATAACTTGGAAGAGGGATGCCGTAATCCAAGCTACAAAATATTTGAAGGTAGGCGAATGACGATTCACCAATTTCTACCATCAAAAACGAAATAAATTATTAGGTTTTAATTGGATTTGAAACTCCTAGATCTTTTGAGATTCATTGAACTTTTCAATGGCATGTTTAAATCTCGATTATGCCCTCTCAAGTTTCTGACTGGGATGCCGAGGATCATAAACAAGGTGTGAATAACTATGCAAATTAACTTGGTACTCTTAATTTTATCACCTAATCGATGTGCCGGTTAACCACACACGCTCCACCGATGTATGATAAACCTTAAGCCACCCTTTGCCATCCTAGTCAAGTCCAAGTTAGTGTGCCGGTTAACCACACACGCTCCACTAACGACTTAAGCAAGGTGCAAAGTGTACGTAATTTCATGGGTTAGCACCAAATTCACATTTTTCCTAAAGTAACTAAGATTGGGAATTTATAAAAGGTTTAGTTACTTTATATTTATCATTATTCTTATAATGAGAATTATAGTCCTTGTCCTACCCATTCGGCTAACGACCCTCCACCAGTCAAGGAAGCGGTGGGTGAGAGTGGACACCCATTAAGCTGCCATTTTATAGGCAACAACCTTATACCCCCCTTATAGACCGACTTCGTGAATGAGGCCTACTAACGATAAGACTGACTTGATCTTATACATATATATATTATTAAATTATAATACTATAAAGTATAAGGGTTGAATTTCAACTATTAAAACTCTAGGGTTTGGAATTAAAGTGTGTATGAGACTTTACAAATTCCAAAACTTGAGGGCAAGTTTTGAACAATTCAAAAAACTTTTGGATTTTCATAACTTATGAGTTTAATTAAGGTTTTTTAAAAAACTTTAATGAAGAGACTCTTGAACATCCATAACTTGAGGACAAGTTATGGAGTTCATAAGACAATTTATGATGAAAAGACTCTTCAATTGTGTAACCTATGAGTTTTTTTTAATGGATCTTTAAAAGAAATGACTTTTGGTAATCCATAACATTTAGATCAAGAATTAACTAACAAAAAATTTGCAAATAATTCCTATGATCTATCAAAACTCATAAGTGTATGAACAATCATATCAATAATTTCATGAATTATATAAACACACATAAAACTTGAAATTTTGATAATAACCTTGAAATTGGTTTACCATAATAATTACCACATCAAAAACAGGTTTTATAAGTCCAAAACAGTTTAAGGTAATGATTCTAGACCAATTCCAGCCTAGAAACTCGAAGCTATGCTATCTGGGGGTCCAACTCGTCGAGTGCATGAACCAACTCGACGAGTTGGATGATTTTAGGCACTTTTTAGGCATGGACTCGTCGAGTCACTCCCTAGACTTATCGAGTCAGCTGTCCAGACAACAAAAACTTCGATTTTCAGCTTTAAAAACAAGTAGCATCAAGTATAATTGAAAACAACCCTAGGCTCTGATACCACTGATGGGTTATGAGCATTCTAACACTCCTATGGTGTACATGCAACCCTATAAACCTTGGATCTATGTTTTCTCTATTATACATGCAAATATTTAATATTCCAAGGTTTCATCCTAACTAGCATAATATGAAGCAACTATACTACAAAAGCCTAGTTAGATGGCATACCTTTTGATGTAGCTTGAAGTCTTGAACTTTAAGAGCTTAGCCCCAATAATGTGGAAGCCTCAAGTGGAATCACAAATCACAAAAAACACCTTGGAAAACTTGAGAGAATAGTAAGCACACTAGAAATTGGCCCACTCTTGTTTACTCACACACTAGTACCAATTTCAAGTGTCAAGGACCTCTTTATATAGTATGGTGGATTAGGGTTACATTCATGTAAACCCTAATACCCATGCCCTTTCATTTCCATAAGATCCATGGGTTAAAGCTCCCTAGACTATCCATGGATTTTCCATGCAAGCCTAGCCCATTCTAAATAAGCATCGGCCCACTCTATATAAATATAAGAGTCCATATTTAATTAGTTCCTTTTGATCACCAAATTAATTCTAAATTAATTCTTGATCAATACAAATTAAATAATATTAATATATTACAACTTATAATATATTAATAAACCATGGACATACTATTCTCAAAAGGCTATCCATACAAATTGTTCCTGTGAAGTGCAACCCAAATGGACCATGCTACTCTTAGGTCGAGTACATATCAATAATAGTTATGGGCTTAAACATCTAATACAACAAAGTGCACATTTCATCCCGATCCAGGAGAGTATATCGACTGAGAAGCTAGCAGAGATCTACGTACGCGAGGTGGAGGCATGTCATGGAGTGCCGGTGTCGGTTGTGTCAGACCGAGATGTTCGCTTCACTTCCAGATTCTGGAAGCGGTTTCATGACGAGATGGGCACTCGTCTTCACTTAAGTACAACTTTTCACCCTCAGACGGATGGGCAGAGCGAGAGGATGATTCAGACTCTAGATGATATGCTGCGTGCGTGTTTATTAGATTTCGGAGGGAGTTGGGATACGTATCTTCCGTTAGCGGAATTTTCGTATAACAAGAGTTACCACGCCAGCATAGAGCGACCTCCCTTCGATATGCTCTACGAGAGGAAATGTAGGACCCCAATCTATTAGGGCGAGGTAGGTCAGAGAGTCATGAGAATTACCGAAGTGGTACTCAAGACTACCGAGATGATCCAGTAGGTCCAAAGTAGGCTTCAGACTGCTCAGAGTCGGCAAAAGAGCTATGCCGACAAGCGTCGGTTGGACCTGGAGTTTCAGGTGGGGGATATGGTTCTCCTAAAGGTGTCACATTGGAAAGGTGTCATCCGGTTCAAGAAGCGGGGCAAGTTGGGTCCTAGGTACATCGGTCCGTTCAAGGTTTTGGCTCGGGTGGGCCGGGTTGCATATCGACTGGATCTCCCAGACGAGCTTAGTCAGATCCCCAGTACTTTTCATGTCTCCCAGCTGCGGAAGTGTTTAGTGGATGATTCCGCAGTTATGCCTTTGGAGGATATTAAGGTGGACGACCGCATGAACTACATTGAGAAGCCAGTAGCGATTCTGGATCGGAAGACGAAAACCTTAAGGAACAAGGTCGTACAGTTGGTGAAGGTGCAGTAGATGCACTGTAAAGGGTCAGAGTGGACCTGGGAGCCCGAGGAGGAGATAAGAGAGCATTATCTAGAGTTATTCGAGACAAAATACTTCGAGGACGAAGTCTGAGACAAGTGGGGGAGAATTGTAACACCTGGTTCCTGGTATGTATTTAAAACCATAATTGATTCACTTTTGTAGAGAAACTTGACGAGTTGGAAGCCCCAGACTCGTCGAGTAGAGATTATTAGGACCGCAGGTTGAGAAATCTACTTGACGAGTTCGGAGGCCTCAACTCGATGAGTAGGCTGGCAGGGATGAAACCCTAATTTCCGGGGTTTGCACCCTATTTAAACGCCTTAAACCTTTCATGTTGGCCTCATTTCCAGCCTCCAAGTCCCAAACCCTCGATCGCGAAACCCTGATGCTATTTTGAGTGTTTATGAGCCATTTCAAGTGTTTTAGTATGTGTTTTGAAGCCATTGGAAGAAGGAGAAGCTTGAGGACACAAGAAGGAGTTTATAGATCCAGAATCCTTGCTTCATCCACGACATTTTGTTGGTATAAAGCTTGAACCTTACTTTGTGGTCATCTAGATCTCCATTTTTGAAGTTCCTTGCTTATTTTGGTCCAAATGATATGATTCTTGGGATTTGGACGTCCTAAGTGGAGAACACTTCAGATCTAGGGCCTTAAGGGGTTTTTATGGCATAAAGGTGCCAATTTTATGGCCATGGAAGTCCCATGCAACCTCTAGACCATCATTTTGGTCTTTTGAAGCTTCTATGGCCATGCATGTGGATAAAGTTTAAGACTTTACGTGATCATTTAGTCCTTAGAGTCCATATCTATGATCTCATGGTCTATCTTTTAGTTTTGATGGTGTTTGGATTAAGACCTAGGCCTTTTTGGCTTAGGGTTTGAGCTTAATCCAATTAGGAAAGGTATTAACGGGTAAAGTTGGAAACTTTACCCTTCTAGAGGCATTTCCAGTCTAGATCTGGAATATGGGACTTGGATTTGAAGGATAAGGGCTTAATGCATTAGGAAGGATTGACAGACTGATGAACTCGACGAGTCCATAAGAGAACTCGGCGAGTTGGCTTGGAATGTGCCCGACTCTGTTGAAAAAGAAGGAACTCGATGAGTCCACAAGGGAACTCGGCGAGTAGTACTGGGAAAGTCCCGATTCTGTTGAGAAGGAGGAACTCGGCGAGTTGGAAGAAAACTCGACAAGTTGGATCGCGATTTCACGATTCTGTGATTATGGGAACTCGGCGAGTTGAGGAGTAAACTCGACGAGTTGAGTCAACTTGGAGTGTTGACTTTGACTTTGACCTAGACTTAACTTTGACCGTAGTTGACCCTCTAAGGTTATGAGCATGACATGATATCTAAGGGGTTGCTTTGGTTCATTGAGTGAGTAGAGTTGATTCCGGGCATAGACGTTTCAGCTATCATCCGACATTTGAGGTGAGTTTCTTCCTGGTTTGAACGGGTCGAAGGCACCAATGCCGCCCGTGTATGCTATGTGTGCTGATTAGTAGCTAAGTGTGGGAAGGGCCCGTATCTTAGCATTATTTGAGTATGGATATGGAATGGATTGGTAGATCTGGTTATACTTGTTGTCTGTGTGATACTTGTATGTGTTTCTTAGTTAGATGAGTGTGGGCGGGGCCCGAATCTCACTATTAGCTAAGTGTGGGCGGGGCCCTTATCTCCTAGATATCTGAGAGTGGGTGAGGCCCGTATCTCACTAAGCGTGGGCGGGGCCCATACGTCTTAGGGCGGGGCCCGTTATCCGAGTGTGAGCGAGGCCCGTATCTCCTTGAGTGTGGGCGAGACCCGTATCTCCTAGTTGCATGTTATATGTCTGGTATGTGGTAGTTTTGGGAGACTCACTAAGCTTCGTGCTTACTATTTTAAGTTTTGGTTTCAGGTACTTCCGGTAGCAAAGGGAAGAGCTCGGGATGACTGCATTGCACACACCATGATATTCAACCTGGGATGTTTACTCTAATATATTTGACAGATATTTGATATTGATATACCGATTATGATGTTTTGAGATACTATGACTTATGTTTAATGAGATGATTTGGATAACTATGGTTTTATTTAATAATTAAAAATGAAATTTTTGGTCATGATTTTTGGGATGTTTTACATTATTACTTGAAAATGTCAATTTTACCCCTTTTTTGTTCTAAAAAATACCTATACTTTCAAGAAGTTATGTTTCGGCTACTATCCATTTTTTTAAGGCTTCTTTCTATCGAAATACTAATTAATATATCAAAATACATAATATTTTAGTCTTCCATAAACAGACATTTATATTGATATATGTTAATGTCAACCATAAAGTTCATTTTTTTATTTTTGTTAAAAAATAATTTTATTTCGGTTTATATGATTTATTTTCAGTTTGTTGAGTTACACAAATCATTTGGTGCCGTCCTATTAGAGGTGGTGTGGAGCCTTACAATTCGAAAATCTTATGGGTTTTTAAGGTCGGTAGTGTTGACTTCTATTCCCGATAAATGGTGTTGGGAGTTTGATTCTAGTGGTATTTTTTCGGTTAAGTCTGCAAGAAGACAACTCGATTCTGTTAGACTCCCAGTGGGAAATGTTGCTACTAGATGGAGCAAGTATGTTCCTATTAATGTTAATATTTTTCTTTGGCGTTTTCTGTTGCACAGGCTTCCTCTTAGAACTATTTTGGTTGATAAAGGAATGGAACTGGATTCGGTTCTTTGCCCTATTTGTCAATTAGGTATGGAAGATATGTCGCATTTGTTTTTCCAATGTGAGTTAGCGATTCAAGTTTAGAGACGGGTTTAGTTGTGGCTAGCTTTGCAGATTCCCTTGTTTTTGACCCCTTTGGATTTGGTTACTTGGCTCGTTAGTAAAAACGAATCCACACATAAAAATTCGGTTTTTCAAAAACCAACAATCGTTCGTAAAAGCTCCCTATAGTCAAAGCTATGGGTGTTTGTTCAAATGGATGAGTTCGATTTGATCCAATCAAATGAATTTAAATTGATTTCGGTTATCAAAACATTAATTCGAATAGTAAAAATTAATTTCAAATATGATCTAGTACAACCCAACCAATTACCATTCGGTTTGAATGGTTTTTTATAATTATGTTTTCAAAAGCCATAGTATTTGAAAAATATATAATTTGAATATTAGCTAACAAGATAATAAAACAAATTATTTAGTTGTGAATTAATATCTATAAACAAATGAAAATTATAATTTAATGTTTTATATATAAAAAACCTTAATTTTGAGAAAAAAAATAAAAGTTTTTTTTATTAGGTGAAACTTTTGAATCTATTTATAAAAAACAATTTAGTAAATTAATAAATGAGTAATGATATATATTAAAAATAAATATATAAATAATTGTTTTTTGTTTTTCTGGAATATTCGGTTTTTATGTTATCAATCTAAAATCTAAAATAATAATTTGATTTTGCTAAAAAATAATAATAAAATCTTAATATCTAAATAGTCAAATCCAAATTGTCTAAATATAAGAGGCCATTAAATACGGTGCGGTGATTCGGGCCTTCTTGTGGGTCATTTGGTGCAAAACCGGAATGATATCCGCTTCAATTGCAAAGTTAAATGCATTCGTATTCTAGTCTCATATGTCATTAACAGTAACTTATTGTGGTTTAAAGTTATATGCAAATACGGTAGAAACCTACCTATAGAAAACTGGATGTTAGAGTTGGCGTTTTTTTAATGATATTTTCTGAGCTGTTTAAAAAAAAAAAAAAAAAAAAAAGACATTTGGATTATATCCAAGTAAAATGTTGTGTCGTGTTTATGTTATTTGCCATTAAGTTACATGCAAGCCGACCAAGACTACCACATGATATTATTAGGTTTCTATTCTCTATGAAAAAGTCATCGTACAAATCCATGAATATCCTTTAAAATATATTAGCACAGTTGTATATACGTACATTTTTCTTGAATAGATGTACGAAGGATATTGGCTTGCTTAAAACACATCGTGTTCTAAAATCTTTGATGAAATGGCTACAGCGAGCTCTTCAATGAAATCAGGGTTTCTTCGTAAGGAATTAGCCATCTGTTCAACAAAAATCGCATCAAATCTCCCCACCTCCTTTGGAGTGTTCAACCTTTCGTAACTAGCCTGAATCTTGTGTTCACTCTCTGCGCTTTCGTGGTTGTGCTCTCCATCATAGATGGCGACTAAAAGACCATCATCATCCACGCTTCTTTGTACCTGAAAAAAAGCATAATACATTTGGGTTATATATAGTTTATTTTGAAGTTATTAGGTCAATTTGCTACTTTGGTGTTTGTAGGAAGAGAAGAATGACCTTCTTTTTGACTGGGCAGGATGGTGCAAAGGAGCACTTGTAGTAAGCTCTAGGGCAAGGGTTATCTCTGGTAACCTTCTGTCCGTACTTTCTCCACTGATAACCATCTTTTATTATCTACATGTAAAGTCAACAAAACCTAAATTAAAGTCCATAAGTTATACAGAAGTTATACTCTTTAAAAGGCATGCTTTGTACCATGCTTTTATCAGATGGATCTGTACGTCTATAAAATTTTGTCACGCCATCGTTTGTACTTTTCAACGACTCTTGATGAAGACTCTTCCTGCTCTCAGTGGTGTTGCGATCGTCACACTCACCAAACTTCCTTTTGTTTGTATTAGAGACCAATAAATCGTGTTCTTGCATTAATTTGTTAACATGATTTTGGAGGGAATTGCTGTTGTCCAAAACAACTGTTATCATCTCCCTTAGCTTCTTGTTCTTTAAGCGCATCTGGTTTAGTCCCCCAACTAGATCATCATTCATCTGCTTTTATGTACATAGAGATTGAAGATATGACGAGATATACACCACATGTAACCTATACATATAATGAAGCATATATATGCCCAGATATATATATGTAAGATTAATTTAAATGAAATTATGATATACTTACTGGGGTATCATCCGTTTTGTAGAAGGGACTGACGTTAAGATCTATGCCAAGAGAAGTCTCATCCATTGTTGTTAATCTAGTTCTATGTTGGTCCATCCAATTAAAGAACCCAAGAAGGATTGTTATGAAGTCAAGGTCTTTTTTTGTTTTTAATTATTTCTCATCATTTGGGAGGGAGGGGGCATACAGAAACTTCCAGGAAAGAAGGCGCCTTGTTATTTATTGTTGGAATTGTAGTTGCTGGTAAGAATGCATACGTATTAATGTGTATGCATGTATATCAATGGATTACGTATCAATACATTAGTTTTTGGTGAAAATTATTGGGTCCAATTCTTTGTTAGCAGCAATATATAATACATGAATTACTTAGAAAATAGAGTACCAACGACGGTGGAGTACCAACGACGGATTTAGCCACGAAATATATCGGTAAAATACAAATCATCGTCGACAAATTAGGATGTAGTTGATCTATATTTCCAAATATTCAATTGGTCATGGTTACTTTTTTATTTTCCCCATAATTAGTGGTATTTAACCTAAGTAACTATAGCTGAGGTTTTGTTTTGCTTTGCTTCACATATTTGTACACATTGTTCCTTCTTCAATATACGGCCATAGCAACAACCTTTGCCCTTTGTACATATTTCTCTTTCAATACCACCCATATATAATTACTAAAATGGTATAGAGCCATATGTAAAGTGAGAACGGTTCAGTTTATGGTCTCTTCGGTTCGAAATTTTTTGGGATCCATACCGAAAATCAAACCAAACCAAATGGAAAGCAGCCTAGACCAAACCGATAACAGAATTAGAATTCGGTTTGGTGTTGTTAGAAACCAAGAAAACCAAAATTTAAGGTTAAAAATAAAATCCAATGTGCCAATATTCCAAACATAAAATTCAAAATTTCAAATATAAATATTTAAAATTTCAAATATAGACTCACTCTTGCTTGAACAAATTAAATGAAAGAAAAAAGACCAAGACATAGAGCTTTTGGACTTTTGGATCGCAATGTCAATTGTAAAATGTAAATGTTGAATTGAACTAGTGAACATATGTTTCAAAATTTTTAATATAATTTTTATTTGTATTATAATTTAATTATTTAATTAATTAATTAGTTAGTTAAATTCGATAATTCATTTCACTCTGGTTCGAACATCATCATACCATAAACTAATTTTTTTTGGTTTGAAACCAAACCACAAACCAAATTTAATACTTGGTTTGGTTCAAATTCAATTTTTGTTTGGTTTAGTTTTGAAAAACCTTTCATTTGATTTAACTGTTTAAATTAATTTAGAATCATTTTATCATTTAAAATCATTATCTGTAGAAAGTTATGGTCCTATAGTCTTTAAAGTCATTCAAAAGTTTAACAATTCAATTTTAAGTAGTAGGATGATGGATCAATACAATATCATGACGAAGTTTAAATAAACCATTACAATAATCTGGATCTTCTAAAATGTAAGTCCTTTAAAGTCTTTATTCACTACTATCCTGAATACATGTCAAAATATTTGGGTAAGACATTGAGAATGTCTAGTGAATAATACTAATATTTATCACTAAAAAATCATTTTCTAAAAAGATTTGACACAATCCTTTACCAACGAGTAAGAAATCGTTTTCTTCAAATATTTTGATAAAAGCAAGTGTTTACTTAAACACATTCAGAATAATCTTAGTTATTAAAAACTCATAAATCTTTAGTCATTACTAGTTAATAATCCAAAATCCATTTCAAAGTTATAAGTCATTATCCTACATTTAGTCATAAATAGATTTGAATTTATCATCATTATAGTCATAAAAAAAAATATAAGACAATACAATATGCATCTATCTATTCTCAAGTCAATAACCTTACAAGTCATAAAGTGAGACGTGTCTTACATAGTCTTCATGGGAGAGTATACAAGCAAAGAAGGAACATATGCCAAACAATATGCAAATGAGACTTTATAATCATAGTTCGAATAATGTGTCTGCTCATAAGATCCACATACCATGTAGATAGCCTTGCATTCAAGTAAGGAATTGTCTAAAGTACCATCACTTGTCATTAGTCATTAAACATCATCAAAAGTCATTTACCGTGGATTTTTAGGTTGGACAAACTTAAATAATTCCCATCTACTAACACGAATGCACAAATTCGTGAGGAAAAATCATTTGTAAACATTATAGTCATTTACTCATAACAAATCTTGATGTGTGATGAAAGGATGTGATTCATTTATTGCTTATGTTCTCGACTGAAGAAAAGAAAAGATAATGTAAGATGGAATCAAATTCGTTCAGGATTTTCCTAAAGTATTTCCCGATGATTTACCTTGATTGTCGCCCAAAAGGAAAGTTGAACTTCAAATTGATCTTGTATCGGATGAAACTCTGGTTGCTCGAGATCCTTATCGTTTTGCCCATACAAATATGTGTGAATTAATGTCTCAACTTTAAGAATTACTCAAGAAAGGTTTTATTTGTCCGAGTTCTTCAT
Source organism: Lactuca virosa (assembly GCF_052849685.1). Lineage (NCBI taxonomy): Eukaryota > Viridiplantae > Streptophyta > Magnoliopsida > Asterales > Asteraceae > Lactuca > Lactuca virosa. The sequence continues at coordinate 198,234,457 of NC_136430.1, forward strand.
CATAGGGTGCACCAGTGTTATTCGTTAAAAAGAAAGACGGGTCGATGCGAATTGGTATCGACTACCGTGAGCTCAATAAGATTACGATCAAGAATCAATATCATACTCTCGAACAACCCCCAACGCCAATATAAAAATCAACAATTACCATAAGTATTAATAAACCAAAAGGTAGAGTACTACGACTTAAATAACCACGGGTAAATGGTATATAAAATCATATTAAAAAACAAGGATATAATATACATAAATCAACATCAAGAGTTTAATAAGTCAAAAATTTTATCCAAAGAAGGTAATAACCAAATCCAATGTCAAGGGCTTATTAACCCATCATCTATAGCAAGGGAAATTTATATTCTATAGTTCAAAGGAAATGGATAATCAATAAGTATCCTAAACCAAATCAAAATAAGGTTCTAATTGATGGGTTTTGAGCATTACATCATTCCTATGGTGCACATGCAACCCTAAAGCTTTGGATCTAGGTTTTTCTCTAATTGTACATGCAATAATCATCCAAAGCTACAACCCTAATCTAGCATGCATAAATCAAAATTAATAACTAAAACTAAGTTAGATGATTACCTTTCAATTGTAGCTAGCTTGATCTTCAACCTTTGAGAACTTAGCACCTCAAATGCGATGCCTCTAATACATCACGAACACCAAAAAGCAAGTTGGAAGAGTATGAGAGAGAGGAGGAGGCACGAAATCGGCTGGAGATCCTTCTAGGGTTTCTAGTGGCCGATTTTGGGATGCCCAAGGGTTCCTTATATAGCTGAGCTGCTAGGGTTTCAGTCAAAACCCTAATCCAGTTGCTTAGTCCTTAAGCAGTCCACATGATCCTTCCAGAAGGCCCCTATGGACGATTTCTATGTGGGCTTCCTCATAGAATTCGTCCATCCCTTCTTTAGGGATCCTAAGCCCAGCTTTGTAACTATCTTGTAATTACAGTATCAGTCCCCTTTAATTTAATTAATCTCTTTTGACCACAAAAATAATTCTAAATTAATTCTTGACCAATATTAATTAAAAAATATGATTTCTATTTTAATATATTATTCCCATAATATATTAATAAATCATAATTAACCTCTTTCTCCATAATTCATCGAGTCAAGTTGCTATGGTAAAGGCAACCAAAAAGGACCATGCTACAATCGGTTCAAGTACATACCAAATATAGTTATAGACTTAGACACCTAATCCAACAGTCTCCCACTTGGATAAGTCTAATAACAATAAATGCAAGTACGACTTCAAAATCCGGTTAGCAATTGTAGCTCTCAAAAGCCGCTGACGAACTCTGGCACGTCCTATAGATAAGGGATCATGTAGTCCTCCGTTCTCAAGATATCATGCAGACAAATACATGGAACATAGTCATACTTATTGTCCAGCAGTTAGTTTCCCGATTTCTGATTTGTCTGACATAGAACTTAATTGAACACATCAACTAACTAGTCCTGACCGGGCCCGACACATAAGTCAAAACAAAATCATCGAGGGGCCCAAGATATCTGTCACAACGAGTACTCTCGGCTAGGAAATTTTGTTTACATGTAATCAACTTTCGCTGTATTCTGCAACTTTAAGCTTGACAATATATGATGTCCATTCCAAGAACCAAATTCAATGCATGTTATACATTCAACATTGGGTCGTAACCCTAATGTTTCAATTCAACCTCAAAATGAGCCATGATCTTCTTACTGGGCCTAATGGGCCAGTAAACTTTCAATTTGGTTATGTTGGACCAAGGAACTCTATTTGGGCTCTAATTGGACCCACCTTCATTAAGATCTAGTCTTTTGGGCCATTTTGGGCCTAGAATGATTCATTTTATTTCTAATGGGCCATGATGGGCCATAATTGGTTTCATAAGCCCTAATGGGCCATAAACTCCATTTCTTTTATCTTATTGGGCCGTGAACCCTCATAAGGGCCCAATGGGCTGAAAACCATTCCTTTGGGCCTCATAGTATCGAAGTCAAGCATGTAAGGCCCAAACTAACTCTCCTTTATTCTCTTCTCCCTTATTCTCGGCCCAACTATATACAAAAAAGAATTTGCATGGAGTTAAATGCTCACACCTCATTGTTGTTTAGAGGATAACCAAGCCATTGCACATCATGTATCTAAGCATGTGTTAACCCTACATGTAATAACCTAGTTAACCCATCCCTCTCTTCTTCTTAATCTTCGGCCGAACCCACCCCTCACTACATTCACTTTTCTTTCAAACTCTCTCAAATATCCTCTCAAGAACTCCCTTTTCCTCCTCAAAATTTCGTGAGTTTGTGTGTGTGTTTCAAGAGAACTTCATCAAGAACTCATCCATTTTGGTAAGTTACTCTTACACAAGAAGTTTAACTTCATGATTTTGTTAAAACTTGTTACTCATTTGCTCTTCAAACCGTGATCTATGCACCATGAAGCTCTTAGAACTCGAAGAACTCATCAAGGGGGTAGATGTAACACCCTTTTTATTTATTAAATAAATAAACAAATTAATGAACGAATAGAAGCCCTAAAATAAATAATTATATATCAAATGATGGTCTCGTAGAGCTAATTGTCACACTCTAAGAGATTGGGGGTTAAAAGTGTAAAATCCGGACTTAATTTGTAAGTTTTATGGAAGGCAGGGACTAAATGGAAATTATTGGGACTTCATTGAATAGATTTTGGAGGCCTAGGGGTTGTTTGGTAAATCAGGTATCAAATTTGAAGGGTATTTCCGAAGCTGGGGGAGAAAAGGTAAAAGTTGGGCTTAGTTTGAAAAGATATGGGAAGAGAGGGACTAATTGTGGCATTATGGAAAAATGTTTAAGGGCATTGGGTATATAGGGAGCAAACCTTAACCCTAACTCATTTCTCTCTAGCCGCCATGGGAAGACTCCAGCCGTCACCCCTTATGCCCCCACCGGCCACCTTTGTTCCTCCGACCACCAAGCCGCAACTGTGCTGCTGAACCCGCTGTCGTCGCTAACCGCCTCCTCCTTCTTCACTTCCGATGTCAACACCAGCCTCCATCTTCCATTCTCCTATTTTTCCGGTGCTGCCACCGAGCCAAGTGTCGATGTCGCCACTTCATTGCTGCTGGAGATGAAGACCGGCGGAGTCGGCCACCATGCCGCTGTGGTTGTTGCCACTTGAAGACGCGTCCATCGCCGGAAGCTGTGACCTCCCTTGCCGGAAAAACGGGCTGTAGAGGAGCCGCTACCACCATCTCTTTGTCTTCAATTCTTTCCGCTAGACCCGCCTGCCGACAATCGCCTTTGCTGCAACCGCCGCCTGCCGCCTTTGTTGCTGCTTGTCTAGGAACCAACGGAAACTGCCGCCACCACCACCTCACGGTGGTGGCTTCCATTTCTGATTCGCGTTGCCGCCGCCGGGAGCCACCAGGTGGGTGGCTGGTGTGTGAACTACTCTTCAATATGTGTGTTGCGTGTGTTTGTCAAGTTGGAAAGCCGAGGACCGCCACTGCAACCACCGTGAGGTGGTGGCTGCCACCATCTACCACCACCGGCCACCATAGGGTGGCTGTGTGTTTATTTTGTTAGTGTGTGTTTATTTTGAGATTTAGCATTGTAAAGTGTAAAATACAATATGGATAATAATAATAGAAATCTCAAACCACCACCGTAGGGTGGTGGCTGCCGCCTTCTGCCGCCACCGGCCGCCGTGTCGGGTGGCGGTGTGCCTCGTTGTATGGTGACTCGTTGGTGATGTTTGGACAAGGGACATAAACCCTCATGGGCCTAATAAACCCTTATGGGCCCAATGAGGCCCTAATTGACATTAAAGCCCAAACGTGTGTCTAATGGGCTTAATGGACCCTAATGGATCTAAGGACTTAGCTAATGGGCCTATTGGGCTAAGATGGGTTGGAAACCCTAATTAGGGTTTGGAAAACACTAATGCCATGAAACCCTAATTTGGGGAATTAATCGGGACACACGAGAATTATTTGATAACTTGAAATATTAAATAATAATCATTGGCAAAAACTAATCTAAGCAATATTGGACTTCATGGATTAAGCCCTTAGTGGATTAAATCCTTAATGGGTTAAGTAGGACAACTTAACCCTAATCGTCATTTTATGTGAAACCCTAATTTCACTTGGGTTTATTGTTGGGTCTTTCTATTGGTCCTTGATGATTGGATTACTAATGGGCCATCCAAGAATAATCAAATGGACTAGAGAAATTAATTGGGCTTTAGGGTAAGGCCCATATGAGGAGTTGGGCCCAATTTGGAAAATTGGGCCATAGATGGGCCATAGTTTGGGCCTTTATGATTATGTGATAGTGGGCCATTAGAATATTGAATGTTGGACTGGACTAAATGGTTGGCCCTTATGGTAAGACCTTATAAAGGTTTGGGCCCAATTTGGAAAATTGGGCCATATGTTGGGCTTTGAGCCATCGTTGGACTTTTGGGCCTTTGGATTAGGCCTCGCGCTTGAATCAAGCCAAGTTAGGGGTAGAGTAGTCTTTTACCCCCAAGCATGGACTTATGGTTATGTATTGGAACCCAATTATTAATTGGGTGTTATTTTGGTGTTGACAGTTCGAGAATCTGTCAGCCAGCAGATGGGGTTGAGTCTGCGGGACTTCATCAGTGTGGGATTGTGTCTACGGGACTTCAGCAGTGTGAGGCGAGTTACCTTCCAGTAGCGGTGGGTCTACGACCACAATGCCGACCCACCAGTAGGAGTTGTATGTTAGATGATTGTCTTTGTGATATTCATCTAGGTTTGCTACTACCTGATATGTTTATGTGCTAGCATGATATATTATATGTGATAGTGGTAGTAGGAGGGGAATAGTCCCCAAGTTCAGTTGTTAGGACCGCAGGGTAGGTCGGGCACCCCAGATATGCCTGTCAATATGTTTATGATATGATATTATGAGGTAGTAGTAGGAGGTGAAATACTCCTCGTATGTCGGGTGAAATAGACCGACGGGTACGTCAAGCACCCCAGAATGGCTTGACCTGGGTAGTCAGGCACCCCAGAATTGCCTGACAGTACATGTGTGTTATACTATTACATGGTAGCAGTAGGGGGTGAAATAGTCCCCGGTAGTCGGGTGAAATAGACCGATGGGTACGTCAAGCACCCCATAATGGATTGACCTGGTTATGTCAAGCACCCCAGAATGGCTTGACTTGGGTATGTCAAGCACCCCAGAATGGCTTGACCTGGGTAGTCAGGCACCCCAGAATTTCCTGACAGTATGTTATTGTATGGTGTGTGGTATGATGGGGGAACTCACTAAGTTTTGTGCTTACGGTTTACAGTTTTGGTTTCAGGTACTCGTCTTCAACGGAAAGGAGCCGGCTTGATCGCAGTGCATCACACTATGTTTTCCGCACATGAGATCTTTGGGATTACACTCTGATATGGTTTTATGATAATATGTTTTGATTATTGATACTTTGGTTTTGACATGAGATATTAATATGAATGTTTTTATACTGATGGTTTTATATAATTACTTAATTAAAACGAAATTTTTGGTCTTGAATTTTAGGATGTTACAAGTTGGTATCAGAGCCTTGGTTTGAGGGATCGGGGCACACTCTCGGGCGTGTCTGAACTCAAACTAAGGACTTGGTATGAAAATTTTCAAAAGTAAAATCATTTTATAAAAAGAAGTTTGAAAAGAAATTGAAAGAGAAAAGAACTTTGAAAAGAACAAGGTGTGTGATGCGTGCAATCAGCCGAGCTCAAGTAAGTTTTCCCTAAGATACTCATACATGTTATGATCTGTTATGTTATGATATGGTTATGAGAACTGCATGCTAGATTAGGGCTGAGGATCTAGGAGGATGCCTTATATGCCTATTGTATGTGCTTGTAGACTTGCATGCTAGTACTGATCAGTCAGTGATAGGATAGCCTGTTTAAGTTATGCCTAATTGTATGAGCTTTTGAATTGCATGTACAGATTCCTGATTAGAGTATAGAATGGTTTGATTGGAATATGATGGTTAGATTTTCCATTGTCTGAATGTTGTTTGCTTTGTGCTTTGTGGGACTCTTAGTAATGTGAGCTAACTATTAAGTGAATATGCTAAGTCACATGGAACACAGGCCGGATAATCTCAGGGTGATAGACTTGACCCTATTGCGCAGCTCTTGTCTGAGTCCAACCGTTCTAGGGATGGGTATTTTACTCGAAGGATTATCTGATCTCTTTTGCATGTGACTATATTCACGAGGTAGCTAGTTAATATTACCAGGAACCTTTCAGCAGCTGAGGACGGGGTGAGTTGGGAACCTAGGAAAGCCTAGGATATGTTTCATTGGGTTAGTAGTGAGGCTCAGTGAGACTTGGGTGTACCAGTTTGAGGAAGTGACTTGGAGGATTCGGGAGGATTGCTGAGGAAAGTATGGATAGGTGTGGAAGGTAGTTTTGGGCCCGTACTACTGAAAGCACAAGATCCATACTCGAATCAGTGAGAGTCTTGGAGAATCTAAGAAGCTTAAGGGAAGAGTTTGTGACCCAGTTTGGGACAGAGGATGTTCCAGTTGTTGCAGCTTAGCCTTGGGCAAGTGAGCTAGTGAGCGTGACAGGGTGTCAGACCCTGAAGGACATGATTTCCAAGAGGTTGCAGATGCGAGATCGATTTGGAGCACTTTGAGAAGAGAGATTCGTGCTAGGTGAGTATATTAGAGGGTCCCGGGAAGAGACCCATGACTTCTGATCATCGGGTGAAAGGCCAGCAGGGCCGGAGTCAGTGCAACGCGTACTAGGAAGTGCACGAGGGAGTTTGCCACTCCAAGGGTTTAGACTACTACAGGGTAGCGGGGTTGGTTATGTCAGCAGAAGGAGATTAGTATTCCTCCAGATGTTGCGGGTATGTCATCTTCTATTGCTGCTAGATGGATGTTGGGAATATATATCGTTTTGGAATTGTGAGTGAGTTTGGATAAGTCGGACCTCGGGTCGGTTTTCCTGCTAGGGTTTGGGTTATCAAGGATCATATATCCCATCCTACATGTCGAAAGGTTCTTGATGAACCCACAGAGGACACATCTTGCGGAGTGGGTTCCGCGTGTACCGTCATCATTCCGGATCTTTGTCGGGATCTATGCAGGAGTATTATTTAGAGGATACTCAGTCAGGGTTGGAGTGATAGTTCTCCAGTAAAGTCAGCGTTCAGTGGTTCCATCATTGTTGGGTAGGTTCGTTAGCTGTCTATGGATGAACTGTGGAGTTCAAGGCACCATCGTTGCTAGGGAAGGATTGGTAGCATGAAGATTGTGAAGTCATTTGCGAGTGTTAGACGCATGGGTGTTTGGTCATTGAATGTTCAAGAGAATTGTATTTTCGCATGGGCTGTGTTCGGTTAGAGTTCAGTGGTACTGCAAGATCGGAAGTGGGAACGAGGATTCGTCAGCCAGAGTGAAGATTGAGACCATCAATTGACAGAATGGGAGATGGATTGAGGTGTCAGATTGGACCAGATTTCAAGAGTACTCTTCAAGATTTCAGAGGATGGGCGATCTTAAGGTTTGATTGGTGATGGATCGCTAGCACTGGTAAGTACAAGTTATCGTCAGTGGACTATTAGGAAGTAAGAAGGGTTGGGAATCCTTTAATTCTCACGTACCGTGAAGACTTAGTCGAATCTAAGTGGCGGGAGAGACTTTTGTAAAGTTCTCCAAATGCGAGTTCTGGTTGCACGAGGTGCAATCTCTTGGGCACCTTGTCAACCAGAAGGGTATTCTGGTCGATCCGGCCAAGATAGAGGCAGTGATGCAGTGGGAGATTCCGAGGACTCCAACTGAGATTCAGAGTTTCCTGGGTCTAGCCGGTTATTATCGGAGATTTATATGGGACTTCTCTGAGATTGCAGTTCCTTTGACCCGATTGACCAAGAAGTCGGTGGCCTTTCATTCGGGGCCTGAGCAGCAGGCAGCCTTTGAGACTATCAGACAGCAGTTGTGCGGGGCACCGATTCTCACCCTACCAGAGGGTGTAGATGATTTCGTGGGTTACTGTGATGCTTTGATCACGGGCATGGGTACGGTAGTGATACAGTGGGGTCACGTGATAGCAGGTTTCGGGAACCAGGTTAGAGTTCCGGTTAGGACTCAAGTTCAGTGGTCAGTTAGCATGGAAGGTGTTGTAAGTCTACGGGTGTAGTTGTAGCATTCACTAGCAGCCAGATAGTGATAGGGTGTTGTAAGTCTACGGGTGTAGCTGTAGCATTCACTAGCAGCCAGATAGTGATAGGGTGTTGTAAGTCTGCGGGTGTAGCCGTAGCATTCACTAGCAGTCAGATAGTATTAGAGTGTTGTAAGTTTGCGGGTGTAGCCATAGCATTCACTAGCAGGCAGATAGTGATAGAGCGTTGTAAGTCTGCGGGTGTAGCCGTAGCATTCACTAGGTAGGTACATAGCATGAGTGCGTTGTTAGGACGCGGAAGGAACAGTAGTACCCACCAGTTCGAGTGTAGCAGTAAGGATATGGAAATCCACGGATTGGATTTCGGAATTACTTAGATGGATTAGATCTGGTTGAGCCAGTGATAAGAGTGTAGGAACGCCACTACAGTTACGCGATCAAGGAAGCAAGGAATTGCTTAAGGTCGTTTGTGATATAAGTCTACCGTTGGTCATGTAGCAATCACTTTTAGCCTCGGATTTGGTGACGTCGGGATTTGACGCATGGAACCGATCATTTAGATCAGGAGGTTGTTAGAGCCACAGTGGCATGATAACTAGTGGCAACTAGTTCCAGAAAAGGATTTCATTCAGAAGTCGTGCGAGGCGACTAAGTGGGAGTCCTTTGGCTCCACAGCCGGGCCGGAACCCGGCATTTTAGATGATTGGTGAAAGAATAGAGATCAGGGAGGCCTCGATAGATTTTGGGAAGCAGCTATGTAGTAGCATACTGCTCCAGGCAGTTAGTTTAGTGTTCAAGCAGTTCAGCGTTGGGCAGTGTTAGCGTTTGTGTTTCAGGTAGCGAGTATGGACGAAATAGCTAGATGATTTGGGGAGTGACAAGTCACTCACATCGGGAGTATCTGAGCCTTGGCCAAGTATTAGTGGTATGCAAGGATAATTGGGTCTATGACCCTGTTTTATAGTGGGAACCACAGGTTATAAGAAGTTGAGTAGTCAGTTGAGGGATAAACGGACTGGGTTCAATGTTAGTAATTCAGTATGGGTGGTCTGTCCGGATTTGGACCATCTCGAGACAACAGATTTCGGACCGAGTAGATGTTATCCTATTGCGAGGAAATCGTTCACCTGCAGATTTTAAGGCTTTACGAGGATTGGTCATGGCTACCCTGGGGAGGCTAGGGTGTGCCCAGGTTGGTGACCATGCTACTAGAGTGGTTGGGCGAGTAAGGAATGGTAAGAAATGATTTCGAGGACGAAATCTAATTTAAGCGGTGGAAAGTGTAAAATCCGGACTTAATTTGTAAGTTTTATGGAAGGTAGGGACTAAATGGAAATTATTGGGACTTCATTGAAGAGATTTTGGAGGCCTAGGGGCTGTTTGGTAAATCGGGTATCAAATTTGAAGGGGATTTCCGAAGCTAGGGGAGAAAAGGTAAAAGTTGGGCTTAGTTTGAAAAGATATGGGAAGAGAGGGACTAATTGTGGCATTATGGAAAAATGTTTAAGGGCGTTGGGTATATAGGGAGCAAACCCTAACCCTAACTCATTTCTCTCTAGCCGCCATGGGAAGACTCCAGCCGTCACCCCTTATGCCCCTACCGGCCACCTTTGTTCCTTCGACCACCAAGCCGTCGCTGTGCTGCTGAGCCCGCTGTCGTCGCTAACCTCCACCTCCTTCTTCACTTTCGACGTCAACACCAGCCGCCATCTTCCATTCTCCTATTTTTCCAGTGCTGCCACCGAGCCAAGTGTCGGTGTCGCCACTTCGTTGCTGTCACACCCCGATCCTTGTCGGAATCGATCGAGGCGTGATATATTGTTCAAAGTCTCATGACAACTATGTTATAATATGATTAGATTCAATTAAGTACTAAGTATGCAAAGAAGATCCACAACATACAAATACAAATCCAAATATGAACAACATTTATTACATCAAATTTAAATAGTCTTGTGGATTTCTAAGGCACAACCTATTTTTCATCAACTTCATTCTTCAAATCTGCATCATGGGTAAAAACATGTCAACTACGAGAGTTGGTGAGTAATCTAATTTTAGTAGAGAAAATTGTGAAGTTGAAACCTTTATAATTGGAAATTTGTTTTCTTTTGAAGTCGGCAAACAATTGTATTTGAGATAACGGTTTATAAATCAAAAATTGATTAACAAATGATAACAACAACAATAAGTCCTCACCCTATATATACATATGTATATATATATATATATAAATAAATATATATAGGATGGAGCATCTAATCATCATACACACTCAACCACGTGCGATCAATCACCTTAGCGTCCCAAGGCGGGGTGGTCAACCCAATAGCGCTATTATTGTCCATAACGTACCTCAAGAATACGGGCATAGTCATGGAGATTAGACTAAAAATGATAATGCACTACAAGTACATGTAGCGTAAACAAACAATAGTTATACAATTAATGATTCACGTATAAATGTCCCAACAATGTCTCAATTGTGATAAAACAATAAAATGAAGTTGGAACATATTAGAACCACATGATACACCCCAAAAGTATTGAAAATTATAAAGTATGGGGTAGATTACTCACCAACTCTCGTAGTTGACCTGTTTTTACCCATGATGCAGATTTGAAGAATGAAGTTGATGAAAAATAGGTTGTGCCTTAGAAATCCACAAGACTATTTAAATTTGATGTAATAAATGTTGTTCATATTTGGATTTGTATTTGTATGTTGTGGATCTTGTTTGCATACTTAGTACTTAATTGAATCTAATCATATTATAACATAGTTGTCATGAGACTTTGAACAATATATCACGCCTCGATCGATTCCGACAAGGATCGGGGTGTGACAGATTGGTATCAGAGCCCTTGACTATAGGGAATTAGGTTAATTGCCTTGACCTAGTCTATAGCCTCTAGGGTCCTCTCGTATGCTAGTTTATAAAATGCACACACAACTGCATGCAATTCACACTTAGAAAATCCTAGGAATACCTTTGTGTGTTAATTGCTCCCTTATGTGCATACGTATTACTCCTGACACTTATATGTGTGCATACACTTGTGAATATTCTCCACTTTCTCTGAAAATCACACACATACTCAAGTTGTTTAACAAAATGTATATACATATATGTATTCCTTAGAGCTCATAGGAAATTCAAAGTCATCCACTCTAGTTGGGTAGGATCATAGTAATGGACGCGTAGTAACTGGAAGGGGGAGGTGCCGGTAGCCCGAAAGTCCTGACTAGGTAAGCATTCGTATACATCCCAATCAACCGAGGGACCAGTTTGCTTATCTGGGGACCAAAGGCGAGAGTTCCCAAACCTATAGGCCAAAGCGCGTCATTCACATTACTTTTGAGCCATCAAAATACCCGACCTTATCAAACGTATCCGAAAGGATACACTCCAAAATGGCCAACTCATTGGACTATTAAGTTCCCTAATGGGCCTAGAAGTGGGAAAGAAATGTGAAAACTTAGTTTTGTGGGGGCCCACGCAAGTGCTACATGTTTCACATTTAGTAACCATGGAAAGCCCAAAAGGTGCCCAACACTCCTAACCATGGCCCAACAAGTGTTTTACAATTATTTTACCCAACAATGTCTAAAAAAAAACTTTATTTCCCTAATCAATTTACAAATAACTCACAAGTCCATATGCGTGTTTCTCATAGTTGACATGTTCCTTGTTTGGTTGTGGACTTAGGGTAGACTCATTAGGATCAACAGTCTAATAAAATTTTAATTACACATAACTGGGGGCATGTCGAGTGAATCTTAGGAATGGATCAGACATGGAACAAATCACAAGATTATAATCAAGTTATTCCTACTAAATTCATAAGTCTATTTATATAGACCTCTGGTATAGAGTCGTCAGCGTAGTCGTGTCGGCAATCTAGAATATAGCCAAATACAAACTATAATACCCAAATTATACAAAATTTTCTGCATAAAAAAATCAATAGACAAACACAATGAAACTAAAAAGGGTATCAATCTATCAAGAGAAAAACACATACAATGTAGATTAAAATCCACTAATTATAACAAAATGGCTAAAAGAAAAGGTAAGGACTAAGGATTGTTAAGTCCTCTCTTCTTATAAATAGCTTTGAAGCAAGCTTGCCTAAGCTTCTTTGTTCTTTCTGTCAATTCCATACCTGGCAATTTCTCCATCATCTTCTTGTGCCCTGCTAACGTCTCTACCTCCTCCTTTAATCCCAATTCCTAGTTTTTTTAGGTAGATGCAATATATTTTTCGTGTGAGTTCACAAAATTTACAATGAGTTAAGTTTATGTAAATATAAATCAGAAATCGTAGTAAAACAATTGATTCGATGTGGCATATGCCTAGGGCCTATGTTTATGTTATAAAGAAACTAATAATTAAAATTTTAGAAAATACCAAAACTACTTTGGTTACCAAGTGCATGCATACATGCATGAGTAATGTATAGAAGGTTATTATCGTAGTTTACCTTGGCATTTTGAATGAGGGATTGAAGGCTCTTAAGTTTTCTATGAGGCCATCTGTTTATGTTTAGCTCTCTGCATCTTTTCTTCAACAATGTTGACCCTATCCCTAGTTCCTTTGCTGCCATGATTATCGGCATCTCAAAGTACTTCGCTATCTCTTCAAACTCCAATGGTCTCAATCTATTTGCCACCTTCCGGCCACCGTGATCAGTGGTGGCAGCACTAGAACTACCTGTAGCCTCACCACCGGATTTACAGTCTTCACTGAAACTAACCAATGGTAAATTACCATCCTCCCAACAATCGCATAAGCTTATGTCTTCAAGGGGATCAAGATCATGAAACTCATTTCTAGAAATGATGTTTTGATCTTTGTTAAGTACTGTGGAAACATTCTGATCGAGCACTTCATGCGATTTTTCCGACAACTCGAAATCCTGATGGTTGAGCAGGTCACCACTGCAAAAATCAAACCATGTTTTGATCAATATAAACAAAATCACTTTTCTGTGCGAAAGATGGTGTAATGAGTGACATTTATATATACCTGAACAGATCCTGATGATCAAAGTACTGAAACCGATCGAGGTCATCTATGGGGTTTTGATGATCTGCAGGCGGATCCATTTGTGAGGGAGAAGTTAAAGAGTCGCGGTAAGAATGTGCTGATTTATATAAGGGAAGTGGGAGAAGTAACGAATAACAAATAAAGAGGAAATGAATGGTCTTTGAGCCGTAACCTTATTCTGTGATGATTTATATAAGGGAAGTGGGAGAAGTAATAAATAACAAATAAACAGGAAATGAATGGTCTTTGAGCCGTTACCTTCTTCTGTGATGATTTATATAAGGTAAGTGGGAGGAGTAATAAATAAAAAATAAAGAGGAAATGAATGGTATTTGAGCCGTAACCTTCTTCTTCAATTCACACACATATACGTATATGTTGCTGCAAATTAGGACTTTTGTGCCTCATGCATTTAATGCATCACATGCCTACTGCATATTCTTGACTTTGAAGCTACGTACCAGTTTCGAATTTCCCCAGTAGCACACTTTTCATTAGAAAGTACTCCAAGTCTTCACACATGCAAATTATGACTTGAGTGTCGCTATAGGTAACTAATAAAACTTTATTTTTTTAACCCCTTAAATATCAGTACAAGCATCTGACATCGACATTTAAATTCTAAATTTCTTTTTATTACTAAAACTAGCATCTATTCAAGTCTATAAACCATGAATCTTGGGAACACGGCAAAACCCAAATAAGTCTTATCATCTATGTAAAAACTCAGGGTTTTTACCAGTGAATCTATCAGTAGCGGAGCATGAACAATTAACTTGGGGGAGGGGGGCCGAAAATATTATAAACTGAAATTAACAAAAAAAAAAAAATCCAAAATCAAAATTTGAACAATAACCAATAACTCATTTAACAATAACCAAATCTATAAGTTCATAACTTATAAATCAAATTGGAAAATCGCCAAATCACAAATGACAGCCAAATTAAAAAGAAACTCAGTAAGACAGTAGTAACGCATAAATAGGCAACGGATTGACTGAAAACAGCAGCAGCAGTGCAATACGCCAACACCAACAATCAACAATCTTACAATCAGAAAAGAAAGAACAGCTGAACAGGATATGGGTCTCGGGATTACATACCTGATTTCTGTGAAGTGTGAATAGGGATTTGGGCATTAGGCGATGGCGATTGGCGAGAGTGAGACCAGGCGACTGACTTGGCGAGACAGCGAGAAACGAACAGCAGGCGAGATAGACAGCGAATTGGGCAAATAGGGATGAATCGATTTTGATTTCTTGATACCGGGCTTGGTAAAACTTGCCTATAACCCAAGTGGGGTAACAAAGTGGATGTTCATTTGAGTTGGCCCAGTAGGCAATGTGGGCCTGAAGAGCCGAGGCATGTTATCTATCCACTGTCGAGAGAGAAGAGTTTTTGCAGCTCTGTGAAGCCAGCCTGACGCATTGCCTCTTTCTCTAAGACCCAAGCCTAAGCTCAAGCCACATGAATCAACTCTCGACTTGGATCGGGCAAGAGTATTGGACCATTCTGATTAGGAATCGGGAGGGGCCAAAGCCCAAGTTTGAAGATAGCAGGCTTATAACAATTTTATTTTGAACTACAATTCCTACTCCTGGCCCCAATATTACTACGCCCCTGGAATCTATGATGGCTAGTGTAAACGTTATGGTCATATATCATTAAGATTCTATGGACTTAGAATGTGTGATTCCGCCTCATTCCCTGTTCCTTGTTTGGTTGTGGGCTTAAGGCGGGGTCACCCATCCAAAATGCCCTTGCAATCTTAATGATATACGACTAGTTTACGCCAATCGACTATAAAAGAACTAGTAGGACTTATAATGCAAATTTCGTCAAAATTTGTTGAAACATTCGTAATGATGGAACTCGCTAACTACGTTATAAAATATTCATAGTGGTAATACCAAGGATAAAACAGGGAGTATAAAAGCACACATAGAATACTCTATCATCCCAAAACAATAAACTCCTTTTAAATTGACTCAGTTCAAGTTACAATAAGAAATTTCCAAGGTCGTCATGTGACATCAGGAGGGTTGTTCCTCACTATAATCAATTTCTTGTACTACGCAAAGTTTTCCACATCTTTTTCCAAACTCTTGAACTCCCAATCAAAATGCAAATTTCGGGACGAAATTCCCTCTAACGGGGGGATGATGTGACAACCATCAAATTTCGGTCAAGTCAAAGTCAAACAAAGTCAACTAGTCAAACCGGTCAACTCCATTAACCCTTGTATGATAGGGTTTACGTTATGTAATCACTGTATAATTCGCTATTTTAATGAGAAAACATCATTTGGAAAGTTCATGTGTTTGATTTTCCTTAGCCTTAACAGTGCTAAACAATGAACCAAAGCGATAAAACACTATTGCACAATCATTGGGATTGTGTAGGACACTAAATCATGGCTTAACGGGGTCTATGGACCTTGCGTTGCGAAGCCGGACACTCAAAAAGATCACAAACGAAACCTCTCGCAATCTCATTCAAACCCTACTCAAGATTACTTGACGCTAATAGGATCGAAACTCATACACTACGATATAAATTGACGTTAATAGCAACATAGTATAGTACAACGTTATAACTATAATCAAATTAAATTATGATAACATATTAAAATCAAATCAAAGTATAATGCTCTAATTAAATTTAAAAGAATCAAACTTGAATGCTATAATTAAACTTCAAATCAAAGTAGATTGTTATAATCAAATAATAACTCATCTTTTATAAAACTCCATTTTTATAAACTTTACATTAAATTTTATAAAACTCTTATATTAATTATGTAAAAGATGCTTGTGTTAGTGGGAAATTATGAAGACCACCAAAAGCAAAAAGATTATTCCCATGGTCTCCCACTCACACCTCTCATCCACTTTCCTTTCATTTTTCTCCCAACACATTATTCTCTTCACCACTTAAACCTTCTCTATTCTTTCTCTCACTCTCAATCTCGAAACTTCCTCCAAGAATACTCATATTCCATCCAAGAACAATCTATTATACTCAAATCTTCATCCCTCTTGAAGCATTCATCAAGGTATGTTGTTAAAAGTTTCATATTCATACAAGAAACAAATTAAATCCACCAAAATATCTAAAACTCATTTTATGCATAAACCTGATTTTTCTCAGAATCCCATCAATAAAATAAGAAGTTCTGGAAATTTTCAGAAAATAATTTATTTTTATTGAATTACTATAATTATTGCAATAAAGTAGGGCAATAATTCACATAAAATACTTTTTGCATTCAATAAATTCTGAGAAAATTTTGGGATGACTTGTATACTGATTAAACATGATATATAAAGTTTCATGCATTTATATTACTGTTTACTATTATTTATGATTTTATTGATTAATTAATAATGAAATATATAAAAAATACTTCCCATAGTCACAAATATCTGAAACTTATACACTGAGCTCTACATCATGTTATAAAACTATGGTTAATTTTACAGATTTTTTGATAATCATTTACTATTTTTCCCGAATTTTGTGTTGTTTAATCATTAAAATATTAAATAAATACTAAAACAGTTCAGAAAAATATACAAATTTTACAGTAATTCATATTGTATGCAATAATGATTTCCTAATAATTTCATAATTTTTCAATACTGTTTACTATTTAAAACTATTTTCCTAAGTATTTAAGCATGTAAAAATGCATTTTAATGATTATTTCATATAAATAATTGTTAAAATCTGTAAATACTTATAATTGGGCAAGTTATTATTTTAATAAGAAATTATTAAAATCTGGCCTAAATTGAAAATATAAATTAATTATGCAAAGTAATTAATTCAATTTAAAATTCATTTAACAAATGAATACCTTAATATTATAATCAAAATGAATTATTGTTAATTCATCTAATATAAGAATATGTGTCTAATTATTTGTATTAGTACTATATTCTCGTTTAGCATTTCCTAAACCAAAACTATTAATTATATTAGGTTCTACGCCATTTTGACCCGAATCGTCTATCGTACGACACACGCATTTCGTTTTGGGACTAAAGTGAGTAATCTACCCCATATTTTATAATTTTCAATACTTTTGGGGTGTATCATGTGGTTCTAATATGTTCCAACTTCATTTTATTGTTTTATCACAATTGAGACATTGTTGGGACATTTATACGTGAATCATTAATTGTATAACTATTGTTTGTTTACGCTACATGTACTTGTAGTGCATTATCATTTTTAGTCTAATCTCCATGACTATGCCCGTATTCTTGAGGTACGTTATGGACAATAATAGCGCTATTGGGTTGACCACCCCGCCTTGGGACGCTAAGGTGATTGATCGCACGTGGTTGAGTGTGTATGATGATTAGATGCTCCATCCTATATATATTTATATATATATATATATATATATATATATATATATATATATATATATATATATATATATATATATATATATATACATATGTATATATAGGGTGAGGACTTATTGTTGTTGTTATCATTTGTTAATCAATTTTTGATTTATAAACCGTTATCTCAAATACAATTGTTTGCCGACTTCAAAAGAAAACAAATTTCCAATTATAAAGGTTTCAACTTCACAATTTTCTCTACTAAAATTAGATTACTCACCAACTCTCGTAGTTGACCTGTTTTTACCCATGATGCAGATTTGAAGAATGAAGTTGATGAAAAATAGGTTGTGCCTTAGAAATCCACAAGACTATTTAAATTTGATGTAATAAATGTTGTTCATATTTGGATTTGTATTTGTATGTTGTGGATCTTGTTTGCATACTTAGTACTTAATTGAATCTAATCATATTATAACATAGTTGTCATGAGACTTTGAACAATATATCACGCCTCGATCGATTCCGACAAGGATCGGGGTGTGACAGTTGCGGCTGGAGATGAAGACCTGGCAGAGTCGGCCACCATGCCGCTATAGTTGCTGCCGCTTGAAGACGCGTCCATCGCCAGACGCTGTGACCTCCCTTGCCGTAAAAATGGGCTATAGAGGAGCCGCTACCACCATCTCTTCGTCTTCAATTCTTTCTGCTAGACCCGCCTGCCGACAAGCGCCTTTGCTGCAACCGCCACCTTCCGCCTTTGTTGCTGCTTGTCTAGGAACCAACGGAAACTGCTGCCACCACCACCTCACGGTGGTGGCTGCCATTTCAGATTCGATGTTGCCGCCGCCGGGAGCCACCAGGTGGGTGGCTGGTGTGTGAACTACTCTTCAATATGTGTGTTGCGTGTGTTTGTCAAGTTGGAAAGTCAAGGACCGCCACTGCCACCACCGTGAGGTGGTGGCTGCCACCATCTACCACCACCGGGCACCATAGGGTGGCTGTGTGTGTTTATTTTGTTAGCGTGTGTTTATTTTGAGATTTAGCATTGTAAAGTGTAAATTACAATTTGGATAATAATAATAGAAATCTCAAACCACCACCGTAGGGTGGTGGCTGCCGCCACCGGCCGCCGTGTCGGGTGGCGGTGTGCCTTGTTGTATGGTGACTCATTGGTGATGTTTGGACAAGGGACATAAACCCTAATGGGCCTAATAAATCCTAATGGGCCCAATGAAGCCCTAATTGACATTAAAGCCCAAACATGTGTCTAATGGGCTTAATGGACCCTAATGGATCTAGGGACTTAGCTAATGGGCCTATTGGGCTAAGATGGGTTGGAAACCCTAATTAGGGTTTGGAAAACACTAATGCCATGAAACCCTAATTTGGGGAATTAATCGTGACACACGGAAATTATTTGATAACTTGAAATATTAAATAATAATCATTGGCAAAAATTAATCTAAGCAATATTGGACTTCGTAGATAAAGTCCTTAGTGGAGTAAGTCCTTAATGGGTTAAGTAGGACAACTTAACCCTAATCGTTATTTTATGTGAAACCCTAATTTCATTTGGGTTTATTGTTGGGCCTTTCTATTGGTCCTTGATGATTGGATTACTAATGGGCCATCCAAGAATAATCAAATGGACTAGAGAAATTAGTTGGGCTTTAGAGTAAGGCCCATATGAGGAGTTGGGCCTAATTTGGAAAATTGAGCCATAGATGGGCCATAGTTTGGGCCTTTATGATTATGTTATAGTGGGCCATTAGAATATTGAATGTTGGACTGGAGTAAATGGTTGGGCCTTATGGTAAGACCTTATAAAGGTTTGGGCCCAATTTGGAAAATCGGGCCATATGTTGGGCTTTGAGCCATAGTTGGACTTTTGGGCCTTTGGATTGGGCCTCGGGCTTGAATCAAGCCAAGTTAGGGGTAGAGTAGTCTTTTACCCCCAAGCATGGACTTATGGTTATGTATTGGAACCCAATTATTAATTGGGTGTTATTTTGGTGTTGACAGTTCGGGAATCTGTCAGCCAGCAGCTGGGGTTGAGTCTGCGGGACTTCAGCAGTGTGAGGTGAGTTACCTTCCAGTAGCGGTGGGTTTACGGCCACAATGGCGACCCACCAGTAAGAGTTGTATGTTAGATGCTTGTTTTTGTGATATTCGTCTAGGTTTGCTACTACCTGATATGTTTATGTGCTAGCATGATATGTTATATGTGATAGTGGTAGTAGGAGGGGAATAGTCCCCAAGTTCGGTTGTTAGGACCGAAGGGTAGGTCGGCCACCCCAGATATGCCTGACAATATGTTTATGATATGATATTATGTGGTAGTAGTAGGAGGTGAAATACTCCTCGTATATCGGGTGAAATAGACCGACGGGAACGTCAAGCACCCCAGAATGGTTTGACCTGGGTAGTTAGGCACCCCAGAATTGCCTGACAGTACATGTGTGTTATACTATTACATGGTAGCAGTAGGGGGTGAAATAGTCCCCGATAGTCGGGTGAAATAGACCGACGGGTATGTCCAGCACCCCAGAATGGCTTGACCTGGGTATGTCAAGCACCCTAGAATGGCTTGACCTGGGTATGTCTAGCACCCCAGAATTGTCCGATAGTATGTTATTGTATGGTGTGTGGTATGATGGGGGAACTCACTAAGCTTTGTGCTTACCGTTTACAGTTTTGGTTTCAGGTACTCGTCTTCAAAGGAAAGGAGTCGGCTTGATCGCAGCGCATCACACTATGTTTTCCGCACATGAGATCTTTGGGATTATACTGTGATATGGTTTTATGATAATATTCTTTGATTATTGATACTTTGGTTTTGACATGAGATATTAATATGAATGTTTTTATACTGATGGTTTTATATAATTACTTAATTAAAACGAAATTTTTGGTCTTGAATCTTGGGATGTTACAGTAGACTAGGCCGAAAACAACATCATCTCCTCTCATCTCTTCATCAAAACCGAATCCAAAACCCAATGTGAGTTCATACCCCTTGTTTTCGGTTTTTACTATGTTTTGGGGGAGGATACAAGTTGCTTATGTGATAGATCTATGTATTTATGCATCTTTATGTGTGTTTTCTAAGTTATATGTTGTGATTATGTGAAGAAACTTCATAAATCTCGAAAACTCTAACAAATCTTGACAATATTTGTAAACCAAAACACTTTATATAACTTACCATAAAGATGAAAGTGTTAAACATGTAAAGGATGTTGAAAAACTAAACAAAATCTTGAAATGGGACCATTTTTGACAATTAAACAAAAATATGAAGCTTTTTTTATACTTACAGTTTTTCAAGGACCAAAGAGGCATTTTTATATAAAAATGGGTCTTTATGACATTCATGGTTTTAAAAAGGGCCAAAAGAGTAATTTTTTCACAAAATAGGCTTAAATTGGGCCTTCACGGTTTTATGGGACGAAATTGGAAAATTTATGACTTTTGTGGACTAAATTGTCATTTTAAACAAATTTGAGCCAAGATGTTGTTTTTCGGTTAAAAAGGGCTGAAAATGCCAATTTTATTAAATTGGGCCGGAAATGTAAACTTTTATTAAATTGGGCCGAAAATGTCAATTTTCATGATATTGGGCCGAAAATGTTATTTTTAACAAAAGTGGGCTAAAAATATCATTTTATTTGAAATAAGCCTATAAATGTAAACTTTTGGTCTTAAGGGACCTAAAGTGTCGATTTTATCAAAAAAAATGCCTAAATTGTAAATTTTCGGCTTAATGGGCCAAAAATGTCGTCATTACAAAAAGTGGACTTTTTATGTCATTTCGGAAAACAATCGAGCTAAAACAAACAATGTAATAACAAACGAACTAAATACATCGATTACATGTTTATTGGGCCTTAGTGGTCCATTTACATGCTTATTGGGCTGGGACTATACATTACATGTTTATTGGCCCTAAGTGGTCCATTTACATGCTTATTGGGTCTGGACTATACATTACATGTTTATTGGGCCTTAGTGGTCCATTTACATGCTTATTGGGCCTGGAAATAACTTACATGTTTAGTGGGCCTTAGTTGTCCTTCTACATGTCTGTTGGGCCTTGTACATTCACATACATACTCGTTGGGCTTTTCAAACATAAAACGTACACGGAAACATTATACACGACGTAATACAACATTCGCGAAAACTCGTTTAAGGATCTAGTGAGACATGTCGGTTGACACCTCTCGAGTGTACAATCGTAGCCTGTAGTTATAACCAGAGTCTCTTGGAGGGAGTGCTAGAGTTTGTGTATAGATCTATACGGGGTTGACATTTTGATATGTATGACATTTTCAAAATAACTTGTATTCTCAGGGAATCGTTAAGCGGAAAGGTCAACAAGAACATGTGGAATTTTTCGTATTTTGTTATCATCATACATTGAATATTTTGGCATGTAACTTATGATACTATACTTGATGTAAATAATGATGGTTGTATTTTGATATGTATGATGATGGTGTTGTCTTGTTTCAATTATATACATTGTGATGATATTACAAGATGAAGTCACCCAAGCCCCCGGACGTTTCCGCCGTCTGGTTTGGGGGTGTGACAATATTGCTTTTAATCCTCCTAGGATAAAAGGAACAGATAAAATTTGACTTATATGCTTGTACTATTTACTTATTAAATCGTACACAACAATACGTTTTATAACATCAAGTTACTGATGCGTTTACGCATTATCAATGCACAACCAACTCGTAAACAACAACTCATATATCTTGGTTTAAAGACTATACAATATTATCGTCTCACAATCACTCGTGATTAATTCCATGAAGTGATTCATGTGAGCGCGAGTTTAATCCAATACTCAAATCTTATTTCAGGAGCATTCATGAACGTGGCAGCAAACTTTTGCTATGTCTAAACGCTTAGACAATCTACAAACCAATTCATGACAGTCTTGCCTCAATACCTACTTCCAAAGTATGATAGACTGTGGATAGTTTGAATAATCATATTATTCTGAAAGTCAAAACATGCAAAATGAAACAATAGTAAACATTTGACACAAGACAGTAACATTACTTATAAATAAAACTCCTTTATTTAATCATCAAATGTCAATTACATTTTATCTATTACAAGTTTATAAAAACTATCTAATCACTAAAACTAATATCGTCCTTCAGCCCAATACTCCTAGCATGCTGCAAGTGCATAACCCTACTCAGTCCCTTCGTAAGGGGATCTGATGGGTTATCCTCTGACGATACCCTCTTCACTACGAGGAGTCCTTCTTCTACCCGATGTCTAATGAAGTGATATTTTCTGATGATATGCTTGGATCTGCCATGATCCCTCGGTTCCTTGGTTAAGGCAACCGCACCTTTGTTATCACAGAAAATCTCCATAGGCTCCTTTATGGAAGGTACAACTCCAAGGTCTCCAATGAAGTTCTTTAGCCATATTGCCTCCTTCGACGCTTCGCTCGCTGCTATGTACTCTGATTCTCACGTTGAATCAACTACGGTCTCCTGCTTGGAACTTTTCCAACTCATTGCTCCTCCATTCAGGGTAAATACCTAGCCCGACTGAGAGCGGAAATTATCTCGGTCGGTCTGAAAACCGGCGTCACTATACCCTCGCACTCTTAAGTCATCACTACCACAGAGGATAAGAACCCAGTCCTTAGTCCTCTGTAGGTACTTAAGAATGTTCTTTACCGCAGTCCAGTGAGCTCTACCATGATTCCCTTGATATCTGCTGACCATGCTCAAAGCGAAGGCCACATAAGGGCGAGTACACGTCATAGCATACATGATCGAGCCAACAGAAGAAGCATAAAGTACTCGACTCATTTCTGCTATCTCAGCTTCGGTACTCGAACTTTGAGTCTTACTCAACTTGGTATTGATTTGGATTGGTAACTCCCCTTTCTTGGAATTCTCCATGCTGAAACGTTTCAACACTTTATCTAAGTAAGTACTTTGACTAAGTCCTATTAGTCTTTTACTCCTATTTCTCAATATCCTTATTCCTAGAATATAAGCAACTTCTCTGAGGTCCTTCATAGCGAAGCACTTCCCAATCCAGGACTTAACCTCCTGCAAGGTTGGGATGTCGTTTCCTATGAGCAGTATGTCATCCACATACAAAATGAGAAAGCTAACTCATCCTCGCTTCTCGAAAAACCAAACTCTTTGACTTTCTCATCGAAACAAAGATTCCTTCTGTGAGACGCTTGTTTTAATCCATAGATGGATTTCTCAAGCTTACACACTCTATTATGGTGCTTCGCATCGACAAAACCCACTGGCTAACTCATGTAAACATCTTCAGCCAACTTCCCATTTAGGAAAGCGGTTTTGATATCCATCTGCCATATTTCATAATCATGAAACGCAGCTATGGCTAGCATAACCCTTATAGATTTAATCTTCGCTACTAGTGAGAAGGTCTCATCATAGTCAACTCCAGGAGTTTGAGTAAAGCCCTTCGCAACCAATCGCGCCTTATACGCGTGTACCTTCCCATCCATGTCGGTCTTCTTCTTGAAGATTCATTTGCACCCGGCCGTCTTACGACCTAGTACATTGTCAACCAAGTTCCAAACTTGATTGTCATACATGGACTGAATCTCGCTGTCCATATCCTCTTTCCATTTCGTAGACTTCGGGCCTGCCATGCCTTCCTTGTAGTTGTTAGGTTCATCCAAATTTATCAGTGTGCTATCACTGATAAACGTATCACCCTCAGCAATTATATGGAACCCATATAATACGGGCGGAACACTAACTCTATTGGAACGTCTAAGAGGTAAGGACTCGTCAATCGGTTCAACAGGAGTTTCCTCCTCGAGTTGAGTGCCAGTGTTAGAGGTTCCTTCATCGCTTAATTCTTGAAGCTCTTCAAGTTCAATTTGCCTCCCACTGTCCTCTTGGCATATGAGTTCTCTCTCGCGAAAGACCCCTCTCCTCGCAACGAATACAACATTATCACTCAGTCTATAAAAGAGATATCCAAAGGACTTCTGCGGGTAGCCGATGAAAATACATCGCTCACTACGAGGTTCAAGCTTGTCGTGAGTCTCTCGTCGTACGAAAGCGTCGCAACCCCAAACCTTGATATGTGCCAATGAGGGAACTTTCCCTGTCCATATCTTGTGAGGTGTTTTGGCAACCTTCTTATTCGGGGCTATATTAAGGATATGGGCGGCAGTCTCTAAGGCATACCCCCAGAATGAAATAGGTAACGAAGCACGACTCATCCTGGAACGAACCGTGTCCAAAAAGGTTCGATTGCGCCTCTCAGACACACTATTAAGTTGTGGTGTCCTAGGTGGCGTCAATTGTGAAACAATTTCATATTCCTTAAGATACTCATGGAACTCGATACTAAGATACTCACCACCTCGATCGGATCGGAGCATCTTTATCTTCCTGCCCAGCTGATTCTCCACTTCTTGCTTAAACTCTTTTAACTTTTCAAAGGTTTCTGACTTGTGCTTGACTAAGTAGATATACCCATATCTGCTATAATCATCGGTAAAAGTCACATAGAAGCGGTTCGCATCCCTTGTGGTGGATCTAAAGGGCCCACATACATCTGTATGTATGAGATCCAATAAACCCTCACCCCTTTCACAAGTACCAGTGAAGGGTGACTTGGTCATCTTTCCAAGTAAACAAGATTCGCACGTGTCATCGGACCTAAGGTCAAATGACTCCAAGACTCCATCCTTTTGGAGTTGGGCTATGCATTTCTTGTTGACATGTCTAAGACGACAATGCCACAAGCATGCTTTGTCCAAACCATTGGACGAATCGATATATGCAACACATTATTTCCTAAGTTGTCTACAACCATCACAGTTTCATATATACCATTATAAGACAATGCTTCAAAATAGAAAGTATCATTCAAGAAATCATTAATAGAACCAATTTCAGTGTTAAACGAAAATCTAAAACCTTGTTTATACAAACCATGAAAAGAAATAATGTTTCGTATCATTTTTGACGAGTAGCAACAATTATTCAACTCTAAACCTAACCCACTACTAAGTACTAAAGAATAAACTCCAATCTTGGGGACAGGTGTGACATCCCCTAATTTCTCGGCCAGAAAAGACCGATTTAATTTATGCTTTTTAAAATAAAATCAGAGAAATCTTTTTAAAAGATGTTGCAGAATTGGTCCCCAAAACAAAACATGATAAAAGTTTAGCAAAACCTTTCTTTAAGAAATGTATAGTTTCATTTCATATCAAACCTCGGAATGTCATGTTCCGATATAGATCAAAAGCATAAACAAGACATTATAAGCCTTTCAACAGTTATTTACAACTACTGGCCTATAATCCAAAAATCTCTCATCGTCCTCCGACTATGCTCGGGGTCCACTATCTGTAACATAAAAAGCTGAGTGGGTCAGGATTGGGAGCCTGGTGAGCATATAGGGTTTTCAACCCACAATATAATAAATTTATTAAGTTCACCAATCAACAATAACCCTGATTACCCGTTCCCGTAATCCTCACTTTACGTCCCTAAACACTTATCACAAGGGACCTAGCCTAAAGAATATCATCGGGATGGACACTACTGCTAAGGGGTTTCCTCAGCCATACATGTCCTAAAGGCAACCATGAGGGGGATGGAGTACAGCGAATGAACACCCAAGTTCATTAACACCTACAGGTTGCGGGCCTGCCAGCGTTCCACTGGACTGTCTAGAAAAGTCCGTGGTCGTCATCCAAACTCCGCTAGATGACTGGATCACAATCACATCATGGCCTCTCATCATTTTTATTTCATCACACATCAACTATCTACCCGTGTTTTACCCAACATATTTGTAGATAAAAATACATATACAGTTTAAAACTTGTATAAAACATCTATTCAACAGTCACCTCAATTAAACGATTAATATAATTACACGTAGCACGTATTTTATAGAAAATACTTCATATCTAGGTGTAAGATGAAGGTGACTATACACTCACATGATTTGATGATAATCGGGCAGCAATTCGTTTCCTAAAACGATCGTTTCTAATAAAATCGGAGTTTTATTGAGAAACCGGGCCCTGCAAGGGTCGGGCTTCGAAACCGAAAAGATAAATTTTCCAGACTTCTCGGGCACTTCGAGGCGTATTCCGGAGGTTATAATTGATACCGGGGCTTTGGGGGATGTTAGAATGAAGGAATATTGAAAAAGGGGTAAAAGATGGCAAATTTCCAA
The DNA here is from genome assembly GCF_052849685.1 of Lactuca virosa. Lineage (NCBI taxonomy): Eukaryota > Viridiplantae > Streptophyta > Magnoliopsida > Asterales > Asteraceae > Lactuca > Lactuca virosa. The sequence goes on from NC_136430.1 coordinate 198,261,256, forward strand.
AAGTACCCGGAAGGCTCGCAAGCCTTCTATTTATATGGAGGTCCGAAGTCGGCTAAGGAAGAAGAGTCAGCAGCGAGGACACGCGGCAGCAGCAGAGCGAAGGTGCGCAGGTGGCTCGCACGTGGGTTGCGCATGCGAGGGGTGAGCTGTCGGCCTCTGATAGGACCGAGGTCTAGTCCGAGACTTCGGACGTGGCACTCCCGGCGAGGCTCGGACACGCTACTAATGACTCACGAGATCGGACACGCAGACTGCTTCGGTTGGGCCACCCTTCGGTCGAATCAGCAGCGAGCACGTGGCTACTGTTCATGCGAGCTGACTCAGCATTTTCGGACACGTGGCACGATTTGAGCGAGGGTGACGTGGCCGAAGTCCACGGTGCGGATTTTCTCGGTTTTGACATTTTTTCTCGATTTTCGCGCCAAAACTTCTAAAATCCATAACTTTCGCATACGAGCTCCGTTTTTGACGTTCTTTATATGCACGCGTAGGTAAAATTACGCTCTAAAACTTTCGTTAAGACTTCGTCGGCTAATTTTGATTTTAATTTTTATATTATTATTTTTAACAGACCAGGACAGGAAATCCGTTAAAAATTCATAACTTCTTCATCCGACGTCCGTTTTCGTCTGTCTTTTTACCGTTGTGATACTATTGACGAGACCTTCGATTCTCATTTAGGTCTTGTCGGCTAAAAATCACTCGATCTAAAATTCGAGTTTTTAGCTGTCTACTGCTAAGCTGAAACTTCGAAAAATCATAACTCCCTCATACGAAGTCAGATTTGGGCGTTCTTTTTATACCTACTCTCGGTTTAACGAACACTATGACTTTCGTTTATATCACTAAGGCTAAAAAAGTAGTTTATCAAAAACTCACTTTTTATGACATTCGGCACCGTGCCGGTTTTGTCGCGAAACTTCGAAAGGTCATAACTTCTTCGTTATTACTCGGATTTTGGTATTCTTTATATATCCGTAATCCTTGTCACGCCCACTACAACTTTCTTAATAGATATCAGCTTTATCTAATATTTTTTTGACGCTCATTCTTATTCTTAATTAATTAAACCCTAATAATTAAGCATAAAACACATATTTTTCACATAATATTCACATAATTCCTTTTTCATTTCTTCAAAATAAGCTACAAAGGATAACCGAGACTATAACGTCAATATTAATGCCTAGCCTAGAAACACATGCGTTACAATTCTCTCCCCCTTAGGATGATTCCGTCCCCGAAATCACACATCAGCAAACAAATGCGGGTAGCGACTCATCATGTCACTCTCCGTTTCCTAGGTGAGATTTGGCCCATTCGTATGTTTCCAACGCACAAGCACTAAATCGACCATCTTGCGTTGCAACTTCTTAGTCTTACGGTCAACGATTGCCTCAGGTTCTTCAATCAACCTCTTGTTTTCATCCAACCTTAATTCAGAAATGGGAATTATGTCGGGCACATCTCCCGTGAACTTTCTCAAAAAACACACATGAAAGGTGTTATGAATACCCTCCAGTTCTTCCTGTAATTCTAGCTTGTAAGCTTGACTCCCGATCCTCTAAAGAACTTTAAATGGTCCAATAAACCTTGGACTCAACTTTCCCCTTTTACCAAATCTTATAAGTCCCTTCCATGGCGAGACTTTAAGTAAAACCAAATCTCTAACTTCGAAGGATATTGGTTGTCTTTTCTTGTCAGCATAACTCTTTTGTCGATCTTGAGCTGCTAACATTCTTTCTCTAATCACTCTCAACTTTTCAGCAGTCTGATGGACTATTTCAGGTCACATAAACTGCTTTTCCCCAGTTTCCAGCCAACATGACGGCGTTCGACACTTTTCTCCATACAAAGCGTGATAAGGTGTCATCTTGATGCTTGAGTGGAAACTATTATTATAGGAAAATTCTACTAGAGGTAAGTGTTCATCCCAGTTACCTTGGAATTCTAGGGTACATGCTCTCAGCATATCCTCCAATGTTTGAATTGTTCGTTCGCTCTGACCATCAGTTTGCGGATGGTAAGCTGTACTCAAACACAACTTGGTACCCAATTCCTCTTGTAGACTTCTCCAAAACCTTAAGGTAAAACGGCTATCACAATCGGATACAATCGTTAACGGAACACCGTGAAGCCTCACAATTTCCTTCACGTAAGAATTCGCAAGTTTATCCATAGACAACTTCTCGTTAGCGGCTATGAAATGCGCACTCTTAGTGAAGCGATCAACGACCACCCAAATCATGGCGTGACCGTTCCTTGTTCTGGGCAGTTTAGTCACAAAATCCATGGTAATGTCTTCCCATTTACCCATGGGTACAGGTAAAGGTTCTAAACTCCCATAAGGTTTCTGATGTTGTCCCTTAACCCTAGCACAAGTTACACACTCGGCCACATACTTAGCAACATCGAGCTTCATCATCGGCCACCGGTAATAGGGTTTTAGATCCCTATATGTAACGCCCGTGTTTCTAGGCTAGACATTAATATTGACGTTATAGTCTAGGTTAACCTTTGTAACTCATTTTGAAGAAATGAAAAGGAATTATGTGAATATTATGTGAATTATGTGTTTTATGCTTAATTATTAGGGTTTAATTAATTAAGAATAAAAATGAGCATCAAAAATAAATATTAGATAAAGCCGATATCTATTAAGAAACTTGTAGTGGGCGTGACAAGGATTACGGATATATAAAGAATACCAAAATCCGAGTTATAACGAAGAAGTTATGACCTGTCAAATTTTCGCGACAAACCGGCACGGTGCCGAATGTCGTAAAAAGTGATTTTTTGATAAACTACTTTTTGGCCTTAGTGATCTAAACAAAAGTCGTAGTGTTCGTTAAACCGAGAGTAGGTATAAAAAGAATGCCCAAATCTGACTTTGTATGAGGAAGTTATGATTTTTGGAAGTTTCAGCTTAGGAGTAGACAGCTAAAAACTCGAATTTTAGATCGAGTGATATTAGCCGACACGATCTAAACGAGAATCGGAGGTCTCGTCAATAGTAGCACAACGGTGAAAAGACAGACGAAAACGGACGTCAGATGAAGAAGTTATGAAATTTTAACGGAATTCCTGTCCCGGTCTGTTAAAAATAATAAAATAAAAATTAAATTCAAAATTAGCCGACAAAGCCTAAACGAAAGTTGTAGAGCGTAATTTTACCTACGCGTGCATATAAAGAACGTCAAAAACGGAGCTCGTATGCGAAAGTTATGTATTTTAGAAGTTTTGGCACGAACATCGAGAGAAAAATATTAAATCCGAGGAATCTCGCATGCATACCACGTGCTCGCTGCTGATTCGACCGAAGGGAGGTCCAACCGAAGGGGTCTGCGTGTCCGATCTCGTGAGTCATCAGTAGCGTGTCCGAGTCTCGCAGGGGGTGCCACGTCCGAAGTCTCGGACTAGACCGCGGTCCAATCAGAGGCCGACACCGAGCCCCTCGCATGTGCAGCCCACGTGCGAGCCACCTGTGCACCCTTGCCCTGCTGCTGCCGCATGTCCTCGCTGCTGACTCCCCCTTCCTTAGCCGACTTCGGACCCCCTATAAATAGAAGGCTTGCGAGCCTTCTTGGATACATTTGGAAATTTGTCATCTTTTACCCCTTTTTCAATATTTCCTTCATATTAACATCCCCCAAAGCCCCGGTATCAATTTTAACCCCCGGAATACGCCACGAAGTGCCCGAGAAGCCCGAGAAATTTATCTTTTCGGTTTCGAAGCCCGACCCTTGCAGAGCCCGGTTTCTCAATAAAACTCTCGGTTTTATTAGAAACGAACGTTTTAGGAAACGAATTGCTGCCTGATTATCATCAAATCATGTGAGTGTATGGTCACCTTCATCTTACTCCTAGATATGAAGTATTTTCTATAAAATACGTGCTACGTGTAATTATATTAATTGTTTAATTGAGGTGATTGTTGAATAGATGTTTTATACAAGTTTTAAACTGTATATGTATTTTTATCTACAAATATGTTGGGTAAAACATGGGTAGATAGTTGATGTGTGATGAAATAAAATGATGAGAGGCCTCGATGTGATTGTGATCCAGTCATCTAGCGGAGTTTGGATGACGACCACGGACTTTCTAGACAGTCCAGTGGAACGCTGGCAGACCAGCAACCTGTAGGTGTTAATGAACTTGGGTGTTCATTCGCTGTACTCCATCCCCCTCATGGTTGCCTTTAGGACATGTATGGCTGAGGAAACCCCTTAGCCGTAGTGTCCATCCCGATGATATTCTTTAGGCTAGGTCCCTTGTGATAAGTGTTTAGGGACGTAAAGTGAGGATTACGGGAACGAGTAATCAGTGTTATTGTTGATTGGTGAACTTAATAAATTTATTATATTTTGGGTTGAAAACCCTATATGCTCACCAGGCTCCCAATCCTGACCCACTCAGCTTTTTATGTTACAGATAGTGGACCCCGAGCATAGTCGGAGGACGATGAGAGATTTTTGGATTATAGGCTAGTAGTTGTAAATAACTGTTGAAAGGCTTATAATGTCTTGTTTATGCTTTTGATCTGTATCGGAACATGACATCCCGAGGTTTTGATATGAAATGAAACTATAGATTTATTAAAGAAGGGTTTTGCTAAACTTTTATCAAGTTTTGTTTTGGAGACCAATTCCGCAACATCTTTTAAAAAGATTTCTCTGATTTTATCTTAAAAAGCATAAATTAAATCGGTCTTTTCTGGCCGAGAAATTAGGGGATGTCACAGTTGGTATCAGAGCATTAGTTTAAGCAAACTAAGAAATTGTAGGATTTCTAGACTTAAACTTAGAATGCTAAGTGATGATTGTGAGATGAGTGTCTACCATATTTTAGACATGAGCCCTAGTTTATTTTAGGAAAGGTGCCTAAAATGCTTTTATGTGCTAAATGTTATATGGTTGCCATATATGCCATTATTTGTTCGGATCTATGGTCTGTTGCCGACCGGATCTGGAAACCTTATGTGTGTAGGATTCTAAGCGTAAGATTACGATATTAGAACTAACATATAAACGTTTCGGAGTGATAAGGGAATTTAAATACCTATCGAGGATAAAGACCTAAATTCGCCTTATTCGGTATTTAGATTATAATGGCAAGAAATCGCAGTGGAGTTGCAAATGCAAACGGAAACAGGGATCAACAACCTCAACCTCAAGTAGTTGAGCAAGTACCTGTTGTAGGAGCTGCACCTGAGCCAATGACGATGGCTGGGGTACAAGCAATGATGCAGATGATGTTAGATCGCCAAATGGAAGAGACAAGGTGATTACTACAACAGAATAGGGAAGAAACTACGATACCTGTTGAACAGCCCGAGTTGAATGAAGGGCAATCAGTACGAGGGAACTACAGTGGGACTCTTGGTCAAGCCAATCCACCGATAGTTAGACAAAGCAACCAGGATGGAGGAGTTGATGGACACGGATGCAAATACAAAGATTTCATGGCATCTAAACCACCATGTCTATCTGGAAGTCCGACACCGGTGGAAGTCATGAATTGGATCTCCGAAATGGAGACGATGTTTGAAAGTTGTGAGTGCAGCAACAAACAGAAGACCGCACTTGCAATTCCTCTGTTAAAATATGGTGTATTGAGCTGGTGGAAGTTACTAGCTGATTCGATGCCCAAGGGAGAAGCTAGCAAGATGTCATGGGAAGACTTAGTGGTACAACTGAAATTGCAATACTGCTCTGAGCAGGATGTTCTGGAAATTAATAATGAGTTCCAGAATTTAAAGAAGGGAAAGATGAGCGTTACTGAATACGCTGCTAGTTTTACAGAAAAGATGAAGCTTGTTCCTCATCTAGTTCCAACTGAACTCTCTAAGGTCAACAAGTTTGCCCTCGGATTACCAGCGGACTTTGGTCCGATGGTCAAGCAAGCAACCACTTTGAAAGCCGCCATCTGGGCTGCTAAGAATGTTGAGATTCAGATCAGAGAGAAGGGTCTGGAGAGGGTAGAAGTTGGTGAAAATAGAAAGTTTGAAGGAACTTCAGGTTCCAATAAAAAGAAAAAGTTCTCGAAGACTGGTTCGAGAAAATTCAGAGGAGGAGCCGAAGTGAAATGGTGTGAGAAGTGCAAGAAAAAGCACTCTGGGAAATGTAGTGAGGGGGTGACTTGCTACAAATGTGGAAAGACTAGGCATTTTGCCAACGTGTGTCCGTCCAACCAGAGGGTATGTTTTTAGTGTCATGAAGAAGGGCATATTTTTAAAGACTGTCCAAATAGGAAGGATGCAGCAAAGCCCAATCTTCCACCAAAGCCGAAGGCGAGAGCCTTTCAAATGACACTTGAAGTTGCGAAAGAAGAAACCGATGTCGCTTCAGGTTCCTTTCTCGTAAACGAATTGCCTGCCCAAATTTTGTTTGATTCTGGAGCCAATTACTCCTTTATATAGCATGAATTTGGTAGAAAACTAGCTTTGCCTGTAGATAGACTAGTTAATGCTATAATAGTCGAGATTGCTAGTGGCAAGTTTGTACCTGTTAGCCATCGTATGAAAAATATCCTCATTAACTTGGATGGGAATAAGTTCCACGAGGAATTATTACCTATCAAGTTAAATGGATTCGACATAGTTTTAGGAATGGATTGGCTTAGTGTCAATGACGCCGAAATATTGTGTAGGAAGAAGATAGTAAAAGTAAACCCGCCAGGGAGAGAGTCATTTATGGTGTATGGAGGCAAACGCAGAGTAAACTCTGGAATCATTTCCCTAATGAAAGACAGAAAGTGTTTGGGCAAGGGATGTACATCATATCTAGCGTTCGTGATCGATGCTAAGAAGAAGAAGGAGGAGGTTCAGAATATTCCGGTGGTGTGTGATTATCCGGAAGTCTTTGCCGAAGATCTTCCCGGATTGCCCCTGATCGACAAGTAGAATTTCGTATCAACTTGTTACCAGGAACGACGTCGATAGCAAAAGCACCGTATCGATTAGCACCAATAGAGATGAAAGAACTTATGACACAACTTCAGGAGTTATTGGACAAAGGTTTCATTCGACCTAGTTCATCACCCTGGGGAGCCCCTGTGTTATTTGTAAAGAAGAAAGACGGTAGCATGAGAATGTGCATCGATTACAGAGAGCTGAATAAAGCGACGATAAAGAACAAGTACCCGTTACCGAGGATCGATGACCTGTTCGACTTGTTGCAAGGTTCGAGCTATTTCTCGAAGATCGATCTTAGGTCAGGATACCATCAACTAAAGGTGAGAGAGCAGGATATCGAGAAGACTGCATTCAGAACAAGATATTGACACTATGAATTTTTGGTTATGTCGTTCGGACTAACCAATTCCCCAGCAGCTTTCATGGATTTAATGAACAGGGTTTGTAAACCATACCTTGATAAATCCGTGATAGTATTCATAGACGATATCTTGATTTATTCGAAAAGCAAGCAGGAGCATGAAAAGCATCTGCGTGAGGTGCTAGAAGTCCTGAAAAAGGAGAAGTTGTATGCAAAGTTCTCCAAATGTGAATTTTGGATTCAAGAAGTCTAATTTTTAGGTCATGTGGTTAACCAAGAATGAATAATGGTTGACCCAGCAAAGATTGAAGCTGTGATGAAGTGGGAACAACCAAAAAGTCCTACGGAGATTAGAAGCTTTTTAGGATTAGCTGGATATTATCGAAAATTTATCCAAGGCTTTTCTTCGATCGCTACTCCATTAACAGCTTTGACCCACAAAGGAGCTACTTATACTTGGAATGAGAAGCATAAGGAAGCCTTTGAAAAGTTAAAGAAGAGATTGTGTGAAGCACCGATTCTTTCGTTACCTGAAGGAGTTGATGACTTCGCAGTCTATACTAATGCCTCTGGAGTTGGATTAGGTTGTGTTCTGAGCCAAAGGGATAAAGTGATCGCGTATGCATCGAGGCAATTGAAAGAGCATGAAAAGAACTACCCCACTCATGATCTGGAGTTGGCAGCGGTAGTATTCACCTTAAAGATATGGAGGCACTATCTTTATGGTACTAAATGTAAACTTTTCACTGATCATAAGAGTCTTCAATATCTCTTTAATCAGAAGGAATTGAACATGAGGCAACGGCGCTGGCTAGAGTTACTCAAGGACTACGACTATGAGATACTTTACCACCCTGGTAAAGCAAATGTTGTTGCTGATGCTCTCAGTCGGAAGGTAAATCTTGAAAAGAAAAGGCCAAGAGCGTTGAGAATTGAAGTTGTCTCTACAATTATGGAAAGTATAAAGAAAGCTCAAGAGGAAGCTTTAGAGAAAAATGACCGGAAGGAGGAACGTTTGGGTAAAACGTTGGTGTTTGATATAAACAGTCAAGGGCTGAAGGTATTCAAAGATAGGATTTGGGTACCTAAGACGGGAGGAGTAAGAGATCTTCTGATGGAAGAAGCTCACAAGACCATGTACTCGATTCATCCCGGCAGTATGAAAATGTATAGGGATCTAAAACCCTATTACTGGTGGCCGACGATGAAGCTCGATGTTGCTAAGTATGTGGCCGAGTGTGTAACTTGTGCTAGGGTTAAGGCACAACATCAGAAACCGTATGGGAGTTTAGAACCTTTACCTGTACCCATAGGTAAATGGGAAGACATCACCATGGATTTTGTGACTAAACTGCCCAGAACAAGGAACGGTCATGACATGGTTTGGGTGGTCGTTGATCGCTTCACTAAGAGTGCGCATTTCATAGCCGCTAACGAGAAATGGTCTATGGATAAACTTGTGAATTCCTATGTGAAGGAAATTGTGAGGCTTCACGGTGTTCCGTTAACGATTGTATCCGATCGTGACAGCCTTTTTACCTCAAGGTTTTGGAGAAGTCTACAAGAGGAATTAGGTACCAAGTTGTGTTTGAGTACAGCTTACCATCCGCAAACTGATGGTCAGAGCAAACGAACGATTCAAACATTACAGGATATGCTGAGAGCATGTACCCTAGAATTCCGAGGTAACTGGGATGAACACTTACCTCTAGTAGAATTTTTCTATAATAATAGTTTCCACTCAAGCATCAAGATGGCACCTTATCACGCTTTGTATGGAGAAAGTGTCGAACGCCGTCATGTTGGCTGGAAGCTGGGGAGAAGCAGTTTATGGGACCTGAAATAGTCCATCAGAATGCTGAAAAGTTAAAAGTGATTAGAGAAAGGATGTTAGCAGCTCAAGATCGACAAAAGAGTTATGCTGACAAGAAAAGACAACTGATATCCTTCGAAGTTGGAGATTCGGTTTTACTTAAAGTCTCGCCGTGGAAGGGACTTATAAGATTTGGTAAAAGGGGAAAGTTGACTCCAAGGTTTATTGGACCATTTAAAGTTCTTTAGAGGATCGGGAATCAAGCTTACAAGCTAGAATTACCGGAAGAACTGGAGGGTATTCATAACACATTTCATGTGTGTTATTTGAGAAATTTCACGGGAGATGTGCCCGACATAATTCCCATTTCTGAATTAAGGTTGGATGAAAACAAGAGGTTGATTGAAGAACCTGAGGCAATCGTTGATCGTAAGACTAAGAAGTTGCGACGCAAGATGGTCGATTTAGTGCTTGTGCAATGGAAACATACGAATGGGACAAATCTCACCTGGGAAACGGAGAGTGACATGATGAGTCGCTACCCGCATTTGTTTGCTGATGACGGAATCATCCTAAGGGGGAGAGATCTGTAACGCCCGTGTTTCTAGGCTAGACATTAGTATTGACGTTATAGTCTAGGTTAACCTTTGTAACTCATTTTGAAGAAATGAAAAGGAATTATGTGAATATTATGTGAATTATGTGTTTTATGGTTAATTATTAGGGTTTAATTAATTAAGAATAAAAATGAGCGTCAAAAATAAACATTAGATAAAGACGATATCTATTAAGAAACTTGTAGTGAGTGTGACAAGGATTACGGATATATAAAGAATACCGAAATCCGAGTTATAACGAAGAAGTTATGACCTGTCGACGTTTCGCGACAAACCGACACGGTGCCGAATGTCGTAAAAAGTGAGTTTTTGATAAACTAGTTTTTGGCCTTAGTGATCTAAACGAAAGTCGTAGTGTTCGTTAAACCGAGAGTAGGTATAAAAAGAACGCCCAAATCTGACTTCGTATGAGGAAGTTATGATTTTTCAAAGTTTCAGCTTAGCAGTAGACAGCTAAAAACTCGAATTTTAGATCGAGTGATTTTTAGCCGACACGACCTAAACGAGAATCAAAGGTCTCATCAATAGTACCACAACGGTAAAAAGAAAGACGAAAACGGACGTAGGATGAAGAAGTTATGAATTTTTAACGGATTTCATGTCCCGGTCTGTTAAAAATAATAATATAAAAATTAAAGTCAAAATTAGCCGACGAAGTCTAAAAGAAAGTTGTAGAGCGTAATTTTACCTAGGTGTGCATATATAGAACGTCAAAAACGGAGCTCATATGCGAACGTTATGGATTTTAGAAGTTTTGGCATGAAAATCGAGAAAAAAAATATTAAATCCGAGGAATCTCGCATGCATGCCACGTGCTCGCTGCTGATTCGACCGAAGGGAGCTCCAACCGAAGGGGTTCGCGTGTCCGATCTCGTGAGTCATCAGTAGCGTATCCGAGTCTCGCAGGGGGTGCCACGTCCGAAGTCTCGGACTAGACCGCGGTCCAATCAGAGGCCGACACCGAGCCCCTCGCAGGCGCAGCCCACGTGCGAGCCACCTGTGCACCCTCACCCTGCTGCTGCCGCGTGTCCTCGCTGCTGACTCCCCTTCCTTAGCCGACTTCGGACCCCCTATAAATAGAAGGCTTGCGAGCCTTCTCGGATACATTTGGAAATTTGTTATCTTTTACCCCTTTTTCAATATTTCCTTCATATTAACATCCCCCAAAGCCCCGGTATCAATTATAACCCCCGGAATACGCCACGGAGTGCCCGAGAAGCCCGAGAAATTTATCTTTTCGGTTTCGAAGCCCGACCCTTGTAGAGCCCGGTTTCTCAATAAAACTCCCGGTTTTATTAGAAACGAACGTTTTAGGAAACTAATTGCTGCCCGATTATCATCAAATCGTGTGAGTGTATAGTCACCTTCATCTTACACCTAGATATGAAGTATTTTCTATAAAATACGTGCTACGTATAATTATATTAATTATTTAATTGAGGTGACTGTTGAAAAAATGTTTTATACAAGTTTTAAACTGTATATGTATTTTTATCTACAAATATGTTGGGTAAAACATGGGTAGATAGTTGATGTGTGATGAAATAAAATGATGAGAGGCCTCGATGTGATTGTGATCCAGTCATCTAGAGGAGTTTGGATGACGACCACAGACTTTCTAGACAGTCCAGTGGAATGCTGGTAGGCCCGTAACCTGTAGGTGTTAATGAACTTGGGTGTTCATTCGCTGTACTCCATCCCCCTCATGGTTGCCTTTAGGACATGTATGGCTGAGGAAACCCCTTAGCAGTAGTGTCCATCCCGATGATATTCTTTAGGCTAGGTCCCTTGTGATAAGTGTTTAGGGACGTAAAGTGAGGATAACGGGAACGGGTAATCAGAGTTATTGTTGATTGGTGAACTTAATAAGTTTATTTTTATTATGGGTTGAAAACCCTATATGCTCACCAGGCTCCCAAGCCTGACCCACTCAGCTTTTTATGTTACAGGTAGTGGACCCCGAGCATAGTTGGAGGACGATGAGAGATTTTTGGATTATAGGCCAGTAGTTGTAAATAACTGTTGAAAGGCTTATAATGTCTTGTTTATGCTTTTGATCTGTATCGGAACATGACATCCCGAGGTTTGATATGAAATGAAACTATACATTTCTTAAAGAAAAGTTTTGCTAAACTTTTATCATGTTTTGTTTTGGGGACCAATTCCGCAACATCTTTTAAAAAGATTTTTTCTGATTTTATTTTAAAAAGCATAAATTAAATCGGTCTTTTCTGGCCTAGAAATTAGGGGATGTCACACTATACATTTTCGTACTGCCGGGATGAATCGAGTACATGGTCTTGTGAGCTTCTTCCATCAGAACATCTCTTACTCCTCCCGTCTTAGGTACCCAAATCCTATCTTAGAATACCTTCAACCCTTGGTTGTTTGTACCGAATACTAACGTTTTGCCCAAACGTTCTTCGTTTCGGTCATTTTTCTCTAAAGCTTCCTCTTGATCTTTCTTTATACTTTCCACAATTGTCGAGACAACTTCAATTCTTAATGCTCTTGGCCTTTTCTTTTCAAGATTTACCTTCCGACTGAGAGCATCAACAACAACATTTGCTTTACGAGGGTGGTAAAGTATCTCACAGTCGTAGTCCTTGAGTAACTCTAGCTAGCTCCGTTGCCTCATGTTCAATTCCTTCTGATTAAAGAGATATTGAAGACTCTTATGAGCAGTGAAAAGTTTACATTTAGTAGCATAAAGATAGTGCCTCCATATCTTTAAGGCGAATACTACCGCTGCCAACTCCAGATCATGAGTGGGGTAGTTCTTTTCATGCTCTTTCAATTGCCTCGATGCATACGCTATCACTTTATCCCTTTGGGTCAGAACACATCCTAACCCAACTCCAGAGGCATCACTATAGACTGCGAAGTCATCAACTCCTTCAGGTAACGAAAGAATTGGTGCTTCACACAATCTCTTCTTTAACTTTTCAAAGGCTTCCTTATGCTTCTCATTCAAAGTATAAGTAGCTCCTTCGTGGGTCAAAGCTGTTAATGGAGTAGCAATCGAAGAAAAGCCTTGGATAAATCGGCGATAATATCCGGCTAATCCTAAAAAGCTTCGAATCTCCGTAGGACTTTTTGGTTGTTCTCACTTCATCACAGCTTCAATCTTTGCTGGGTCAACCATTATTCCTTCTTGGTTAACCACATGATCTAAAAATTAGACTTCTTGAATCCAAAATTCACATTTGGAGAACTTTGCATACAACTTCTCCTGTTGCAGAACTTCTAGCACTTCACGTAGATGTTTTTCATGCTCCTGCTTGCTTTTCGACTAAATCAAGATATCGTCTATGAATACTATCACGGATTTATCAAGGTATGGTTTACAAACCTTGTTCATAAAATCCATGAAAGCTGCTGGGGCATTGGTTAGTCCGAACGACATAACCAAAAATTCATAGTGTTCATATCTTGTTCTGAACGCAGTCTTTTCGATATCCTGCTCTCTCACCTTTAGTTGATGGTATCCTGACCTAAGATCGATCTTCGAGAAATAGCTCGAACCTTGCAACTGGTCGAACAGGTCATCGATCCACGGCAACGGGTACTTGTTCTTGATTGTCGCTTTATTCAGATCTCTGTAATCGATGCACATTCTCATGCTACCGTCTTTCTTCTTTACAAATAACACAGGGGCTCCCCAGGGTGATGAACTAGGTCGAATGAAATCTTTGTCCAATAACTCCTAAAGTTGTGTCATAAGTTCTTTCATCTCTGTTGGTGCTAATCGATATGGTGCTTTTGCTATCGGCGTCGTTCCTGGTAACAAGTCGATACGAAATTCTACTTGTCGATCAGGGGGCAATCCGGGAAGATCTTCGGGAAAGACTTTCGGATAATCACACACCACCGCAATATTCTGCACCTCCTTCTTTTCCTTCTTAGCATCGATCACGAACGCTAGATATGATGTACATCCCTTGGCCAAACACTTTCTGGCTTTCATTAGGGAAATGATTCCAGAGTTTACTCTGCGTTTGTCTCCATACACCATAAACGACTCTTTCCCTGGCGGGTTTACTTTTACTATCTTCTTCCTACACAATATTTCGGCATCATTGGCGCTAAGCCAATCCATTCCCAAAACTATGTCGAAACCATTTAACTCGATAGGTAATAATTCCTCGTGGAACTTATTCCCATCCAAGTCAATGAGGATGTTTTTCATACGATGGCTAACAGGTACAAACTTGCCACTAGCAATCTCGACTATTATAGCATTAACTAGTCTATCTACAGGCAAAGCTAGTTTTCTACCAAATTCATACGAAATAAAGGAGTAATTGGCTCCAGAATCAAACAAAATTTGGGCAGGCAATACGTTTATGAGAATGGTACCTGAAGCGACATCAGTTTCTTCTTTCGCAGCTTGAAGTGTCATCTGAAAGGCTCTCGCCTTCGGCTTTGGTGGAAGATTGGGCTTTGCTGCATCCTTCCTCTTTGGACAGTCTTTAAAAATATGCCCTTCTTCATGGCACCCAAAACATACCCTCTTGTCGGACGGACACTCGTTGGCATTATGCCCAGTCTTTCCACATTTGTAGCAAGTCACCCCCTCACTACATTTCCCAGAGTGCTTTTTCTTGCTCTTCTCACACCATTTCACTTCGGCTCCTCCTCCGAATTTTCTCGAACCAGTCTTCGAGAACTTTTTCTCTTTATTGGAACCTGAAGTTCCTTTAAACTTTCTCTTTTTGCCAACTTCTGCCCTCTCCAGACCCTTCTCTCTGATCTGAATCTCAACATTCTTAGCAGCCCAGATGGCGGCTTTCAAAGTGGTTGCTTGCTTGACCATCGGACCAAAGTCCGCTGGTAATCCGAGGGCAAACTTGTTGAACTTGGAAAGTTCAGTTGGAACTAGATGAGGAACAAGCTTCATCTTTTCCGTAAAACTAGCAGCGTATTTAGTAACGCTCATCTTTCTCTTTTTCAAATTCTGGAACTCATTATTAATTTCCAAAAGATCCTGCTCAGAGTAGTATTGCAATTTCAGTTGTACCACAAAGTCTTCACAAGACATCTTGTTAGCTTCTCCCTTGGGCATCAAATCAGCTAGTAACTTCCACCAGCTCAATACACCAGATTTTAACAGAGGAATTGCAAGTGCGGTCTTCTGTTTGTTGCTGCACTCACAACTTTCAAACATCGTCTCCATTTTGGAGATCCAACTCATGACTTCCACCGGTGTCGGACTTCCAGATAGACATGGTGGTTTAGATGCCATGAAATCTTTGTATTTGCATCTGCGTCTATCAACTCGTCCATCCTGGTTGTTCTAGCACCTCACGCAGATGCTTTTCATGCTCCTGCTTGCTTTTCGAATAAATCAAGATATCATCTATGAATACTATCACGGATTTATCAAGGTATGGTTTACAAACCCTGTTCATTAAATCCATGAAAGCTGCTGGGGAATTGGTTAGTCCGAACGACATAACCAAAAATTCATAGTGTCAATATCTTGTTCTGAATGCAGTCTTCTCGATATCCTGCTCTCTCACCTTTAGTTGATGGTATCCTGACCTAAGATCGATCTTCGAGAAATAGCTCGAACCTTGCAACTGGTCGAACAGGTCATCGATCCTCGGTAACGGGTACTTGTTCTTTATCGTCGCTTTACTCAGCTCTCTGTAATCGATGCACATTCTCATGCTCCCGTCTTTCTTCTTTACAAATAACACAGGGGCTCCCCAGGGTGATGAACTAGGTCGAACGAAACCTTTGTCCAATAACTCCTGAAGTTGTGTCATAAGTTCTTTCATCTCTGTTGGTGCTAATCGATACGGTGCTTTTGCTATCGACGTCGTTCCTGGTAACAAGTCGATACGAAATTCTACTTGTCGATCAGGGGGCAATCCGGGAAGATCTTCGGCAAAGACTTCCGGATAATCACACACCACCGGAATATTCTGAACCTCCTTCTTCTTCATCTTAGCATCGATCACGAACGCTAGATATGATGTACATCCCTTGGCCAAACACTTTCTGGCTTTCATTAGGGAAATGATTCCAGAGTTTACTCTGCGTTTGTCTCCATACACCATAAATGACTCTCTCCCCGACGGGTTTACTTTTACTATCTTCTTCCTACACAATATTTCGGCATCATTGGCACTAAGCCAATCCATTCCTAAAACTATGTCGAATCCATTTAACTTGATAGGTAATAATTCCTCGTGGAACTTATTCCCATCCAAGTTAATGAGGATATTTTCATACGATGGCTAACAGGTACAAACTTGCCACTAGCAATCTCGACTATTATTGCATTAACTAGTCTATCTACAGGCAAAGCTAGTTTTCTACCAAATTCATGCGATATAAAGGAGTAATTGGCTCCAGAATCAAACAAAATTTGGGCAGGCAATTCGTTTACGAGAAAGGTACCTGAAGCGACATCGGTTTCTTCTTTAGCAACTTCAAGTGTCATTTGAAAGGCTCTCGCCTTCGGCTTTGGTGGAAGATTGGGCTTTGCTGCATCCTTCCTCTTTGGACAGTCTTTAAAAATATGCCCTTCTTCATGACACTCAAAACATACCCTCTGGTTGGACGGACACACGTTGGCAAAATGCCTAGTCTTTCCACATTTGTAGCAAGTCACCCCCTCACTACATTTCCCAGAGTGCTTTTTCTTGCACTTCTCACACCATTTCACTTCGGCTCCTCCTCCGAATTTTCTCGAACCAGTCTTCGAGAACTTTTTCTTTTTATTGGAACCTGAAGTTCCTTCAAACTTTCTCTTTTCACCAACTTCTACCCTCTCCAGACCCATCTCTCTGATCTGAATCTCAACATTCTTAGCAGCCCAGATGGCGGCTTTCAAAGTGGTTGCTTGCTTGACCATCAGACCAAAGTCCGCTGGTAATCCGAGGGCAAACTTGTTGACCTTAGAGATTTCAGTTGGAACTAGATGAGGAACAAGCTTCATCTTTTCCGTAAAACTAGCAGCGTATTCAGTAACGCTCATCTTTCCCTTCTTTAAATTCTGGAACTCATTATTAATTTCCAGAACATCCTGCTCAGAGCAGTATTGCAATTTCAGTTGTACCACAAAGTCTTCCCATGACATCTTGCTAGCTTCTCCCTTGGGCATCGAATCAGCTTGTAACTTCCACCAGCTCAATACACCAGATTTTAACAGAGGAATTGCAAGTGCGGTCTTCTATTTGTTGCTGCACTCACAACTTTCAAACATCGTCTCCATTTCGGAGATCCAATTCATGACTTCCACCGGTGTCGGACTTCCAGATAGACATGGTGGTTTAGATGCCATGAAATCTTTGTATTTGCATCCGCGTCCATCAACTCCTCCATCCTGGTTGTTTTGTCTAACTATCGGTGGGTTGGATTGACCAAGAGTCCCACTGTAGTTCCCTCCTACTGATTGCCCTTCATTCAACTCGGGCTGTTCAACAGGTATCATAGTTTCTTCCCTATTCTGTTGTAGTAATCACCATGTCTCTTCCATTTGGCGATCTAACATCATCTGCATCATTACTTGTACCCCAGCCATCGTCATTGGCTCAGGTGCAGCTCCTACAACAGGTACTTGCTCAACTACTTGAGGTTGAGGTTGTTGATCCCTGTTTCCGTTTGCATTTGCAACTCCACTGCGAGTTCTTGCCATTATAATCTATATACCGAATAAGGCGAATTTAGGTCTTTATCCTCGATAGGTATTTAAATTCCCTTATCACTCCGAAACGTTTATATGTTAGTTCTAATATCGTAATCGTACGCTTAGAATCCTACACATATAAGGTTTCCAGATCCGGTCGGCAACAGACCATAGATCCGAACAAATAATGGCATATATGGCAACCATATAGCATTTAGCACATAAAAGCATTTTAGGCACCTTTCCTAATATAAACAAGGGCTCATGTCTAAAATATGGTAGACACTCATCTCACAATCATCACTTAGCATTCTAAGTTTAAGTCTAGAAATCCTACAATTTCTTAGTTCGCTTAAACTAATGCTCTGATACCAACTGTGACATCCCCAAATTTCTCGGCCAGAAAAGACCGATTTAATTTATGCTTTTTAAGATAAAATCAGAGAAATCTTTTTAAAAGATGTTGCGGAATTGGTCTCCAAAACAAAACTTGATAAAAGTTTAGCAAAACCCTTCTTTAATAAATCTATAGTTTCATTTCATATCAAAACCTCGGGATGTCATGTTCCGATACAGATCAAAAGCATAAACAAGACATTATAAGCCTTTCAACAGTTATTTACAGCTACTGGCCTATAATCCAAAAATCTCTCATCGTCCTCCGACTATGCTCGGGGTCCACTACCTGTAACATAAAAAGCTGAGTGGGTCAGGCTTGGGAGCCTGGTGAGCATATAGGGTTTTCAACCCACAATAATAATAAACTTATTAAGTTCACCAATCAACAATAACCCTGATTACCTGTTCCCGTTATCCTCACTTTACGGCCCTAAACACTTATCACAAGGGACCTAGCCTAAAGAATATCATCGGGATGGACACTACTGCTAAGGGGTTTCCTCAGCCATACATGTTCTAAAGGCAACCATGAGGGGGATGGAGTACAACGAATGAACACGCAAGTTTATTAACACCTACAGGTTGCGGGCCTGCCAGCGTTCCACTGGACTGTCTAGAAAGTTCGTGGTCGTCATCCAAACTCCGCTTGATGACTGGATCACAATCACATCGAGGCCTCTCATCATTTTATTTCATCACACATCAACTATCTACCCATGTTTTACCTAACATATTTGTAGATAAAAATACATATACAGTTTAAAACTTGTATAAAACATCTATTCAACAGTCACCTCAATTAAACAATTAATATAATTACACGTAGCACGTATTTTATAGAAAATACTTCATATCTAGGTGTAAGATGAAGGTGACTATACACTCACATGATTTGATGATAATCGGGCAGCAATTCGTTTCCTAAAACGATCGTTTCTAATAAAACCGGGAGTTTTATTGAGAAACCAGGCTCTGCAAGGGTCGGGCTTCGAAACCGAAAAGATAAATTTTCTGGGCTTCTCGGGCACTTCGAGGCGTATTCTGGGGGTTATATTTGATACCGGGGCTTTGGGGGATGTTAGAATGAAGGAAATATTGAAAAAGGGGTAAAAGATGGCAAATTTCCAAAAGTACCCGGGAAGGCTCGCAAGCCTTCTATTATAGGGAGGTCCGAAGTCGGCTAAGGAAGAAGAGTCAGCAGCGAGGAGACGCGGCAGCAGCAGGGCGAAGGTGCGCAGGTGGCTCGCACGTGGGTTGCGCATGCGAGGGGTGAGCTGTCGGCCTCTGATTGGACCGAGGTCTAGTCCGAGACTTCGGACGTGGCACTCCCTGCGAGGCTCGGACTCGCTACTGATGACTCATGAGATCGGAAACGCGGACTGCTTCGGTTGGGCCTCCCTTCGGTCGAATCAGCAGCGAGCACGTGGCTACTGTTCATGCGAGCTGACTCAGCATTTTCGGACACGTGGCACAATTGGAGCGAGGGTGACGTGGCCGAAGTCCACGTATGTGAATTTTCTCGGTTTTGACATTTTTTCTCGATTTTCGCGCCAAAACTTCTAAAATCCATAACTTTTGCATACGAGCTCCGTTTTTGACGTTCTTTATATGCACGCGTAGGTAAAATTACATTCTACAACTTTCATTTAGACTTCGTCGGCTAATTTTGAATTTAATTTTTATATTATTATTTTTAACAGACCAGGACGGGAAATCAGTTAAAAATTCATAACTTCTTCATCCTACGTCCATTTTCGTCTGTCTTTTTACCGTTGTGCTGCTATTGACGAGACCTTCGATTCTCGTTTAGGTCGTGTCGGCTAAAAATCACTCGATCTAAAATTCGAGTTTTTAGCTGCTAAGCTGAAACTTCGAAAAATCATAACTTCCTCATACGAAGTCAGATTTGGGTGATCTTTTTATACCTACTCTCGGTTTAACGAACACTACGAATTTCGTTTAGATCACTAAGGCTAAAAAGTAGTTTATCAAAAATTCACTTTTTACGACATTCGGCACCCTGCCGGTTTTGTCGCGAAACTTCGACAGGTCATATTAATGAGCTACAAAATGAGCTACAAAGGTTAACCTAGACTATAACGTCAATATTAATGCTAGCCTAGAAACACGGGCGTTACAACAGGCGATACTTTCCTATTCCCCATGATCAAGTTCATCTTCCCATGCTCCACATCCCTACTTCTTCTTAGACCCTGCAAATCAGAACAAATGTGAAAACCTCATCATGTATCAAGGACCCAAGAAATAGCATGTGATGAGTTATTAGATTGAATAGTATAAATACCTGCGAAAGTTTGCTTTATCTTCCCATCCTTGATGTCTTGCAGATACTTCGGGCAGCTTCGTTTCCAATGCCCTCTGTCGTGACAGTGGAAGCACTCTGCATCCTTTGGATTGGAAGAGGGAGTAGCAGAACCATCTTTGGTCCCACTAGAAGAGGATCTACTATGGGACTTTCCTTTGTGGCTCTTAGAAGGAGCCTTTCTCTTCTTCCCTTTCCCTTGTCCAATTGCCAAGACAGGGGCAGCAGCAGTAGGAGTAGATGCGACAGAGCCAGAAACATTTGAGGGAGAAAGAGCCAGAAGCATTTGAGTTTAAAGCATTGTTTGAAGTAGACATCTGAAAAGAAAGACAAGTTTCATTAGATACAAATTCCTTAATATAACACCCAAATGAAATATTAAGGCTAGGACCCAAAACAATATTTCACAATTCGGAAGAGGGATGTCGTAATCCAATTGCAAAATATTTGAAGGTAGGTAAATGACGATTTACCAATTTCCACCATGAAAAACAAATTGAGGATTAAGTTTTAAATGAATTGAAATTCCTAGATTCTTTTGAGATTCATTGAACTTTTCAATAGCGTGTTTAAATCTCGATTATGCCCTTCAAGTTTGTGACTGGGATACCGAGGATCATAAACAAGGTGTGAATAACCATGCAAATGTGCTTGGTACTCTCGATGTTATATATCACCTAAGAAATGTGCCGGTTAACCATACACGCTCCATTGATCTATGATAAACATCAAGCTACCCTTTGCCACCCTTTCTAGTCCCAAATTAGTGTGCCCGTTAGCCACGCACGCTCCACTAACGACTTGGCAAGGTGCAAAGTGCAAAGTGCAATTTCATGGAATAGCATCATTTTCACATTTTTCCTAAAGTAACTAAGATTGGGAATTTGTGAAAACATTTAGTTACTTTATAAAATCATTATACTTTTTAATGAGGAATTAGTTTGTCCTATCTTACCCGTTCAGCTAACGACCCTCCACTAGTCAGAAGTGTGGTGGGTAAGAGTGGATACCCAAGGGCGGTCATTTTACAGGCCGCTTCCTTAAACACCCCTTATAGACTAGCTTCGTGAATGAGGCCTACTAACAGTAATACTAACTTATCTTATACATATATATAATTATTAATCTTTTAATATTATAATAGTATAAGGGTAAAATTTTAAACTTTTAAAACTGT